>NC_081377.1:46049516-46378016 GCF_030684315.1 Stegostoma tigrinum | reverse complement strand
TGCTCTGGTGTGGATGAATACACCTTTGTTTAAATATAATGAACACACCCCACGAGTCTGTTGTGAAACCCATGAAGTTATAAGAGTTTTTGCAATGTCCTTGATAACTAATTTCTGACAGGGAGTAAGATCCAAAGGGCATTTATAAGCAGTAGAAGACTGTAACGAATTCAACATTCAGTTCATAGCCGGCGCTTGCTTCTCTGCAGTTTATTATTAACTGTACTATTAACATTTAAAATCACCTTTTCTTCACCATCACTTGTCTTCCAGCAGTGAATCCCTAAAGCCTTATAAAGCTGGGAGTTCCTGTGGGCACTTCTGCAGCACTGTCGCTGAGTGTGTTGTTTCTCAGCCTATTTATTGTAACATGGTTTTCCTGAAGTTGCTGCTGTTCAGGACGGTGAGATTTATTTTTTGGTTCCCTGTCTTTGCTCTGCCTTTCAGATACGCATCCTCGGCCAATAATTGCCTTAGTCCCACAGCTATATCCTGAAATCAGGTATTTCTAGTCCATCACCCACTCACTGCTGGAAACCTTCCTTTCAAGGGCTTTAAAGTTTTAACCCTTTTCTGTCCATACAGCAGCCAAGAGTAACTAGATTCAATTATTGCGGAAAATCACTTGCTTCAATAACTCCAAACTGTTTTGAAGCAAAGCCAGGAGTCACACGACACCAGGTTACAGTCCAACAGGTTTCTATGAAAGCGTAACTTTCGGAGTGCTCTTCCTTTGTCACTTTACTTAACAAAGGAGCAGCACTCCACAAGCTTGTGATTTCAGATAAACCTGTTGGACTGTAGCCTGATATAGTGTGACTCCTGGCTTTGGCCACGCCACTCCAACACTGGCACCTCCACATTGAGTATTGCAAGGGGAATAAATTATGATTCTTTTATCTAAGAGTTTCTTACGAACACCAATGGTGAGAGGAATTATGTTAATGCAGAGCAGATGGTAACACATTTGGAGAACTAAATCTCATAGGCCAAAGCATCTGCTGCTAAATTCTGCTCTCAGATTAACACCTAGTGCCTCTAGCTGGGAATACCTGGGCAAGGAATATGTGAGTTTCATTATTTGCCCATGGGATGTGGGCTTTGATGGGTGGGCTAACCTTTACTGCCCAGCCCTTGTTGCCTTTGAAAAGGTGTTGATGAGCTGCCTTCTTAAACTGCGGCAGTCCACATGCTCTGGGTAGACTGACCCTGCTGTTAGGGAGGAAATTCCAGCATTTTGACCTAGTGACAATGAAAGAACAGTGATATATTTCTAAATCAGGAAGGTGAGTGACTTGGAGGCGAACTTCCAGAGGGTGGTGTTCCCATGTATCTGCTGCCCTTGTCCTTTTAGATGGAAGTGGTCATGTGTTTGGGTGTGATCATGTCAGCTTTGGCTCTGTATGGATAATCCATCCAAAACAGAACTCTCCAACCATGACAGAATAACCACCACAGGGGTTTTGGGGCAAGGGGGTAGCTGGTGGAATATCAGAAATTTGTCATTGTATGTGTGGCCATAACTTCACAAGGAATATCATCTTCAGGAACCAAACTTCCAAATGCAAGGTAAATCATTGAAGAGCTTTTGATACAAATGAGAAATACAAAACAAAGGCTTTATTAAAAAAATGCAACCAATCAGCAATGCTTTTGAAAGATCAACATTTGCATAATTTTATGATTCATTCAATTGAACCAGCTGCTTGGGAGCTGCTTCACCCAATAGTTGTCCTCCTCCTCCTCCAGAAGCCTTTGCCAGGATAGATTTCAGTTCCAGGCAGCGAGGCTAAGCAGACAACCTGTTTCTCTGCTTCTGGCAGCTCAGTTTGTGCTCGAAAGTGTGAAAGAACATTTTCCACCTCTCTGCTCCCTGCACCTGGCCTCTGTTTGACCCACTTTCTGCTGATACAGCAATGAATCTCAAATTCTGTGCTCTGTGGAATTACCTTACCTCACTCTGCAGTGTCAGTCTAATCATTTCTCATGTTTGTCTAGTCAACTGGACAACTAATGCATCATTGCCACAGCCCTGGGGCTTCACAGGTTAGACTGAGGGATTGTTTCTCCTGCTTGTAAAAGAGGCAGAGACTCACATTAAAGCTTCAAAGATCTGAGATAGTAGGAACTGCAGATGCTGGAGAATCTGTGAGAACAAGGTGTAGAGCTGGATGAACACAGCAACCAAGCAGCATCAGAGGAGCAGGAAGGCTGATGTTTTGGGCCTAGACCCTTCTTCTGAAAATCTTCATTTTCTGAAGAAGAGTATGGGCCTGGAATGTCAGCCTTGCTGTTCCTCTGATGCTGCTTGGCCTGATGCGTTCATCCAGCTCTACACCTTGTTATCAAAGATCTGAGGTTGTGGTTGAGTGAAAAGTTTCACCTAAGACGGTTGTGACTCATTGGAGATAATGGGAACTGCAGATGCTGGAGATTCCAAGATAATAAAATGTGAGGCTGGATGAACACAGCAGGCCAAGCAGCATCTCAGGAGCACAAAAGCTGACGTTTCGGGCCTGGACCCTTCATCAGTCTCTGATGAAGGGTCCAGGCCCGAAACGTCAGCTTTTGTGCTCCTGAGATGCTGCTTGGCCTGCTGTGTTCATCCAGCCTCACATTTTATTATCTGTGACTCATTGGAATTGTCTATCCAAGGATCATGAACATTTCATGACAAAGCATAATCAAAACCAGGAGATTGACATTTTTTTGGGAATTTCAGGAATTGGAATACAGGAAGCGATCGGGAAAATTGAGTTGAGGTATATGGTCTTATTGAATGACAAACTCACTCAGTGGCCTGAATGGCTTTCCACTGCTCAGCTCTTGTTGAATGATGGAGCAGGCTCAAGAGACCATGGGGGAGGGGTTGATGGAGGCATGGGGGTTGGGAAGAGAGGGTCTCCTCGTCACTGTTTGATGTGAGCCTCTCAGGGAAGCTACTCAGAAGTGTACTATGGGTAAATTTGGAGTGAACACTTTCTCCTGTCAATTTATCCCTCAATATTCACTCATGGGACATGAGCATCACATTTATTGACTATCCCTAATCGCCCTTGTGAAGAGCAAAGTTATGTGAGCTTTAGCATGCACGAACGGAGAGAAGACTCCAAGGCAGATAAATACCAAAGTGTGTCAGGAATTCCTGCTGAAGCTTAACCACCATATCCAGGGGTGTCCAGTCGCTGCCTTGTACATTGAGAGATACCAGCTCCAGGGATACATCTGCTCTTCCAGCTTCCATTACTCCCCAGGTTTTACTAGTTAATTATTAATAATATGTTTGGGTGCTGCAGATCCATCTTTTTGTGGTGACATATTCCCCACGGTATGGGCTACAGTGGTTTCTGGATGACCAAGAGGTGGATTCCAATCCCCACCGCAGTTGGGAGGTTTCAATCGAATAAAATAAAACGCGAAAAGAAAAGGTAATGTGCAGTTAAATAATGAAGATTTGAGTAAGAGTTTCAGTGAGACTATCTAACAGCCCTGGTTCAACAGTAACCTGCTCAGTGACACCCAGTTTGGGTTAAGACCATAAGACTATAAGACGTAGGAGTGGAAATAAGGCCATTCGGCCCATCGAGTCCACTCCGCCATTTAAATCATGGCTGATGGTCATTTCAACTCCACTTCCCTGCACTCTCCCTGTAGCCCTTGATTCCTTGTGAGATCAAGAATTTATCGATCTCTGCCTGGAAGGCATTTAACGTCCCAGCCTGCACTGCGCTCCGTGGCAATGAATTCCACTGACCCACCACTCTCTGGGTGAAGAAATGACTCCTCATTTCCATTTTAAATTTACCCCCCTAATTCTAAGGCTGTGCCCACGGGTCCTAGTCTCCGCGCCTAATGGAAACAACTTCCCAGCGTCCACCCTTTCTAAGCTATGCATTATCTTGTATGTTTCTATTAGATCTCCCCTCAATCTTCTAAACTCTAATGAATACAATCCCAGGATCCTCAGCCGTTCATCGTACGTTAGGCCGACCATTCCAGGGATCATCCGTGTGAATCTCTGCTGGACACCCTCCAGGGCTAGTATGTCCTTCCTGAGGTGTGGGGCCCAAAAAGGAGGATGGGACTCAGTATTCTAAATGGGGCCTAACTAGAGCTTTATAAAGTCTCCGAAGCACATCACTGCTTTTATATTCCAACCCACTTGAGATAAACGACAACATTACATTCGCTTTCTTAATCACAGACTCTACCTGCAAGTTAACTTTTAGGGAATCCTGGACCAACACTCCCAGATCCCTTTGTACTTCTGCTTTATAATTTTCTCACAGTTTAGAAAATAGACCATGCCTGTATTCTTTTTTCCAAAGTGCAAAACCTCGCATTTGCTCACGTTGAATTTCATCAGGCATTTTCTCAACCACTGTCCTAAACTGTCCAAATTTTTCTACAGCTTTCCCACCTCCTCAGTGCTACCTGCCTGTCCACCTATCGTTGTATCATTGGCAAACGTCACCAGAATGTTCCCAGTCCCTTCATCCAGATCATTAATATATAAAGTGAACAGCTGTGGCCCCAATACTGAATCCAGCGGGACACCACTTGTCACCGGTTACCATTCCGAAAAAGAGCCTTTTATCCCAACTCTCTGCCTTCTGTCAGACAGCAAATCCTCAATCCAAGCCAGTAGCTCACCTCAAACACCATGGGCCCTTACCTTGCTCAGTAGCCTCCCGTGAGGCACCTTATCAAAGGCCTTTTGGAAATCTAGATAGATAACATCCACTGGCTTTCCCTGGTCTAACCTGCTGTTACCTCTTCAAAGAATTCTAACAGCTTTGTCAGGCATGACCTCCCCTTACTAAATCCATGCTGACTTTTTCTAATCTGACCCTGCACTTCCAAGAATTTAGAAATCTCATCCTTAACAATGGATTCTAGAATTTTACCAACTACTGAGATTAGGCTAATCGGCCTATAATTTTCCATCTTTTGCCTTGATCCTTTCTTAAACAAGGGGGTAACAACAGCAATTTTCCAATCATCTGGGACTTCCCCAGGCTCCAGCGACTTTTGAAAGATCATGACCAAAGCCTCCACTATTTCCTCAGCCACCTCCCTTAGAACTCTAGGATGTAGCCCATCGGGGCCAGGAGATTTATCAATTTTTAAACCTTTTAGCTTTTCTAGCACTTCCTCTTTTGTAATGCGTCCCATACTCAACTCTGCCCCCTGGCTCTCCCTAATTGTTGGCATACTACTCATGTCTTCCACTGTGAAGACTGACGCAAAGTACTTGTTAAGTTCTTCAGCTGTTTCCTTATCTCCCATCACTAGCCTTCCAGCATCAATTTGGAGCAGCCCAATGTCTACTTTTGCCTCTCGTTTGTTTCTTATGTATTGAAAGAAGCTTTTACTATCATTTCTAATATTGCTAGCTAGCCTACCTTCATATTTGATCCTCTCCTTCCTTATTGCTCTCTTTGTTATCCTCTGTTTGTTTTTGTAGCCTTCCCAATCTTCTGCTTTCCCAGTGCTCCTGGCCACTTCATAGGCTGTCTCTTTTTCTTTGATACATTTCCTGGCTTCCTTTGTCAGCCATGGCTGTCTAATCCCACCCCGGATAATCTTTCTTTGGGATGAGCCTCTGCACTGTGTCCTCAATTACACCCAGAAACTCCTGCCATTGTTGCTCTACTGTCTTCCCCGCTAGGCTCTGCTTCCAGTCGATTTTCATCTGTTCCTCTCTCAGGCCCCTGTAATTAACTTTATTTACCTCACGTTCTGCTCCTGAGCTCATTACAGCTTTGGTTCAAACATGAACTAAAAATGTGAACAGCAATGGATGCCACATTGTAGAAAAAGATGTCTATTTATGTTAATTACACCTCAGTAAATGTGCAGAAGTTGCTTCTCCTTGTTGGGGAATCTAGGACCAGAAGACATAATCTCACAATACACCAATTTATGAGACTGATGAGGAGGAATTACTTCTCTCTGAAAGTAGTTAATCTGTGAAATGAAGTACTTTCAAGGCTGAGAGAGACAGAATTTTAATCAGTAAGGGAAGCAAGGATTACGGGGAGAAGGCAGAAAATGGAATTGAAGAATGCAGAGCAGCCTCAGTGGGCTGAATGACCTACTTCAGTTTTATGTCTTATGGTTTTACAGAAATGTAAGTTGTTGTTGTTCTTGCTGATTCTACAGATGAGCAGAGGAAAAACATCCAGGTAGAAAAATAAGTATCAAATAAAGAAATATTTCCTTCTTCTTTAGAAATAAACAGAAGCTTAAACTAAGGAGTCAGGAATGACGTACAGTTACACATACCCAAGACACAAGATTGTCCTGAACAACATCTGCCAAAGAGAACCAACAATGAAAGATTACTGGGTCAGTCCACGCAAACTGTATGCTGCAGACACAAGTGGTGGAACCTCCTCCAGCCATTACCTGAGATTACCGAGATACCGTGGTCATTTCGACTTTGAGTCAATCAGATACCCCAGCTACTTTGAATATAAACAGAGAATGCTGTGAGTATTATTTCCATTTGAAATAATTAAATTGAATTATTAGAAAACGACAGGCTTCTCTCTCTCTCTCTCTTTCTCACTCCAACCAATTGTCAGAATAAGGCCATGACAATTTGCTGCCTTTCTCTAATCTGCTATGGGTATTAACAATGTGTAGATGAAACTAAGGGTTCCATGACAGCAAATATGAGCTTCATCTCACTCATGACTGGTTGATTTTAACATACAGTGTCTAATACCAATCTGCTATGTGTGGTTCGAATTGGCATTATTAATCTGTGAGGGTTTACCATTTCCTTCTGTCAACTCTTTAATCGCAATATGAATTTCTCCAATTCACTATTTAGATAATAGCGTTCAATTTTATTCTTCCTTCCATGATGGGTAATTTCACATTTTCCCACATTATAAGCCATTTGCCAAATCTTTGAGCACTCAATCTATCTTCAGCCCTTTGCATCCCCCACATTTCCTCTTTCCAACTTACTTTTCTACTAACCTTTGTGTCATCAGCAAATATAGGAACCATGTCTCCTATTCTTTCATCCGAGTTCTTTAAATAAATTGTAGGAAGTTGCAGTCTCAGCACAGATCCCTGTGACACACTACTCATTACTTCTTACCAATACATTAAATACCCATTAGTGCCTGCTCTCTGTTTCCTGTTGGCCAGGCGATTTTCCATCCATACTAACATGCCACTCATATGAGCTCTGTCTCATGTTAGTCATTGTGCACGTTAATATGTCCAGACCATCTGATTGAGTTTGACTCAGATTTTGGCCTCTTCTTAGATATTATTATGCTGCAAATTGATGTACTTTACTCCTCTTGCTGATAATTACCTTCCCACCTCTCTTTGAATCTGGATGAATAGTCTTAATATTCCTGTGGACCTGTAAAGATGTCAAGTATCAAATTAACTCAGTGTGAGAGGTACCTGGTTTCAAGCTCAATATTAAATATCTTTTAAGTGATAAGATGGCAAACAAAATGATGAATGACTGGATAACAAAGTGTGGAGCTGGATGAACACAGCAGGCCAAGCAGCATCTCAGGAGCACAAGAGCTGATGTTTCGGGCCAAGACTCTTCATCAGAAAAGGGGGAGGGGGAGAGGGTTCTGGAATAAATAGGGAGAGAGGGGGAGGCGGACCGAAGATGGAGAGAAAAGAAGATAGGTGGAGAGGAGAGTATAGGTGGGGAGGTGGGGAGGAGATAGGTCAGTCCAGGGAAGATGGACAGGCCAAGGAGGTGGGATGAGGTTAGTAGGTAGGAAATGGAGGTGCGGCTTGAGGTGGGAGGAAGGGATGGGTGAGAGGAAGAACAGATTGGGGAGGCAGAGACAGGCTGGGCCGCCACACATCCCTCACACTCCACCCCTGCCACAACCGCCCTAAGAGGATACCCCTCGTTCTCACACACCACCCCACCAACCTCCGGATACAACGCATCATTCTCCGACACTTCCGCCATTTACAATCTGACCCCACCACCCAAGACATTTTTCCATCCCCACCCTTGTCTGCCTTCTGGAGAGAACAGTCTCTCCGCGACTCCCTTGTTCGCTCCACACTGCCCTCCAACTCCACCACACCCGGCACCTTCCCCTGCAACCGCAGGAAGTGCTACACTTGCCCCCACACCTCCTCCCTCACCCCCATCCCAGGCCCCATGATGACTTTCCACATTAAGCAGAGGTTCACCTGCACATCTGCCAATGTGGTATACTGCATCCACTGTACCCGGTGTGGCTTCCCCTACATTGGGGAAACCAAGTGGAGGCTTGGGGACCGCTTTGCAGAACACCTCTGCAGGGTTCGCAATAAACAACTGCACCCCCCAGTCGCGAATCATTTTAACTCCCCCTCCCATTCTTCAGACGACATGTCCATCATGGGCCTCCTGCAGTGCCACAAGGATGCCACCCGAAGGTTGCGGGAACAGCAACTCATATTCCGCTTGGGAACCCTGCAGCCCAATGGTATCAATGTGGACTTCACCAGCTTCAAACTCTCCCCTCCCCCCACCGCATCCCAAAACCAGCCCAGCTCATCCCCTCCCCCCACTGCATCCCAAAACCAGCCCAGCCTGTCTCTGCCTCCCTAACCTGTTCTTCCTCTCACCCATCCCTTCCTCCCACCTCAAGCCGCACCTCCATTTCCTACCCACTAACCTTATCCCACCTCCTTGACCTGTTGTCTTCCCTGGACTGACCTATCCCCTCCCTACCTCCCCACCTATACTCTCCCCTCCACCTATCTTCTTTTCTCTCCAACTTTGGTCCGCCTCACCCGCTCTCCCTATTTATTCCAGAACCCTCTCCCCATGCCCCTCTCTGATGAAGGGTCTAGGCTCAAAACGTCAGCTTTTGTGCTCCTGAGATGCTGCTTAGCCTGCTGTGTTCATCCAGTTCCACACTTTTTGTTATCATGGATTCTCCAGCATCTACAGTTCCCATTATCTCTGATGAATGACTGGAACTAGTTTTGCTCTTCCTGGGGTCACTGTGAAAATACTGGGGCTCAAAACATCTGCAAACCAGATGTTTCAAGATGTTTCTTTTCACAGTGCTTCACTTTAAAGACAACATTCGATTATATTGATCAGAGAGCCCCCCCAACTGTGCTCAACTTTTATTTGTGAGGGCAGCATTCTGTTTTTAATTAATACTCAGGCTTTGAAGTAAATGCAGTCTGTAAGTTCCATTTTCAGAGAGATACAGACTCATGGTCACTCTCATAGAAAACACTTCATGATTCGCTGTCGGGTAAATAAAAATCTTGTTATGTCAGGTTTGGAAATAGCACTCTCCCTCCAAATTTTGGATCTTTCTGTTCTCGCTGGCTCAGCTCTGGGGTCAGTGTTTCCCAATTGATTTTGAGGAATCAGCTCTTCAGAAGGAATTGTTGATATTACAGAAATGTGCAGGTCAGGCTGAGCATCTTAAAGCTGTGTCACAATTTTATCCCCAACAACTTTCTCACATTCACAGTTAGACCAGAGTTCCTATAAACAGAACGACTCCCTTGTGAACTGAAAACTATTTGAACCCACTCATTTGGATACGTTACTTGAGAAGAGTAGGAATGGAAGGGCCAAACTTGTGAACTGTGTTAGAAAATGTTTTGGTTCAATATGAGGAGTTATTTATTCACATGGAGACGCAGCAGTGTACATGATTAAAGGGCTGAAGCAAACGTGGCTTTGGATTTCCCGAAATAATTCAAATAGCAGCTGGATAAAGCCTGAGAGAGGAAGATATGGGCAAAAGAGACAAAGCAATAATAGGATTGAGACATGGACAAAAACTGAAGATCCTGAAAATCTTAGATAATAAAATGTGAGGCTGGATGAACACAGCAGGCCAAGCAGCATCTCAGGAGCACAAAAGCTGACGTTTCGGGCCTAGACCCTTCATCAGAGAGGGGGATGGGGGGAGGGAACTGGAATAAATAGGGAGAGAGGGGGAGGCGGACCGAAGATGGAGAGTAAAGAAGATAGGTGGAGAAGGTGTGGGTGGGGAGGTAGGGAGGGGATAGGTCAGTCCAGGGAAGACGGACAGGTCAAGGAGGTGGGATGAGGTTAGTAGGTAGCTGGGGGTGCGGCTTGGGGTGGGAGGAAGGGATGGGTGAGAGGAAGAACCGGTTAGGGAGGCAGAGACAGGTTGGACTGGTTTTGGGATGCAGTGGGTGGGGGGGAAAGAGCTGGGCTGGTTGTGTGGTGCAGTGGGGGGAGGGGATGAACTGGGCTGGTTTAGGGATGCAGTGGGGGAAGGGGAGATTTTGAAACTGGTGAAGTCCACATTGATACCATATGGCTGCAGGATTCCCAGGCGGAATATGAGTTGCTGTTCCTGCAACCTTCGGGTGGCATCATTGTGGCAGTGCAGGAGGCCCATGATGGACATGTCATCAAGAGAATGGGAGGGGGAGTGGAAATGGTTTGCGACTGGGAGGTGCAGTTGTTTGTTGCGAACTGAGCGGAGGTGTTCTGCAAAGCGGTCCCCAAGCCTCCACTTGGTTTCCCCAATGTAGAGAAAGCCGCACCGGGTACAGTGGATGCAGTATACCACATTGGCAGATGTGCAGGTGAACCTCTGCTTGATGTGGAATGTCATCTTGGGGCCTGGGATGGGGGTGAGGGAGGAGGTGTGGGGACAAGTGTAGCATTTCCTGCGGTTGCAGGGGAAGGTGCCGGGTGTGGTGGGGTTGGAGGGCAGTGTGGAGCGAACAAGGGAGTCACCTCCATCCTGAAAATCTTCCAGTCTTAGAAGATTATCTTTAATGATAAAAGTTCAGTTTCAGACCATGTGGGTAGCACTCTAAGATATTCAAAATATTAGCATTTTCCAGCTTAGCCAACCATGAATAAGTAGTGACAGTGACATTCCTTCACCTTCCTGAGTTTCACACTGGGCTGTAATCTAGTAGGATATATTTAACTGCCTCATTGCACCTAAAGGGCCAGGTACCAACAAAGAGACATCCCTACCTGTGAATCAGACAAAGGTGGCAATTTTACACCTACTCCATGAGCAGAAATTGGATGGCTAACTAATTAGAACCAATTGAAAATGTCCTGGCCTACATTGCGACCCTCATACTCAAGACAAAAAGCCTCAAACTGCCTTGGCAGGTTTTGGCCCAGTAAAAACCTACAGCCTTGGAGAAGCCCAAAGGAACTGTCAGGGTTGTTTTCAGGCTGTCACAGGATCACAGGTGTTCAGTCCCTGATCAAGCACTCTGGCATTGGGAATGGAGTGGTCACTGATGGACAGCCCCGTTCCCTAGCTGTTCACCCCCATCCTCCATCACCCTCACATTCACCTCTTCCTGGGCCAGTTCTGATCATCTGATTGACCATTCAGTTAGAGTTTTCGACCAGGGGTCTTTAATCCCCAAGCAGGCCCACTACTGGGTTAAATTTCCAAGTGGCGAATGATTCAGTGGGACTTCCCAAAAAGAGAGGCAACTGGAATCTCAGGGACTATCCATTGGCAGGTAAGACCCCCATAACCTCCATTTAAAAGCTATCCATTCTTCCTGCTTTGTAATACTTTACATCCTGATTATTAGCTAATTGTCCGGCTAAAAAGCCTCTGAGACCAAATCTATCCTCAATGCAGGGAACCATTACTTTTAGCTAATGATAAACTCCTAATTCTGCCCCGATATCTCCATTGGGTTTGAATTGCTAGCTCAGTAACATTAGCACCTCCACCTACCAGCTTCGTGAACTCTTGTACAATGTTTCCAACAAAAGAATGGTATTTTCCAGAAGTTGACAAGGATGATGTTTTTCAGGAAGGAAGAACCCAATCTTTGATCGTGATTAATGAATCTGTGCTCACCACTAACAATCCCACTGTTCTATTGCAGAACTCAATACCCGATGCTGAGAAAAACATGGCACATTAATCTGGGGGGGATTATTCTGGATACTTTCCGGCGAAGTCGCTTGGGGCTTCAGGATTACTGGTCCAATCCACAGCGAGCCTATCGGATCGGGGCTGTGTCACGGAACTCCAGGAGGCATCTGCTGGTTCTGCCAGGGAATACCGGTATTTCTGATGTGGACTCCACCATCAAACCAGGCTTCTGCCATTATAAACACAAACTGATGTAAGTACTGAAATAAAGCTACACAGAAACCTGAAGCAAACACTCAAAGGAAGGCCCTGCCTAAATAGTATGTACATTGGTTGAGTAATAAGGCACATATTTAAACTGAGAACATGTATTTTTTGTTTAATCAATTTTTCTTGATGTAAGTTTTATTTTTGTGTGTTCCATCCTATTTCTTATTCCAGAAGTGAGTAGGCTGTGAATATGCAATCCCCTGAGCTGAGTTAGCTTTGCAGCCTGTAAATTGATGCAGAAATCCATTCTAGGCAAGTTAGAAACATCAAAGTAAGAACTAACCATTCAATTTAATTTAGTTGTGTTTATTGTGGAGAGCCTAGGTGAAAACCCGATATCTCCATTGGGTTTGAATTGCTAGCTCAGTAACATTAGCACCTCCACCTACCAGCTTCGTGAACTCTTGTACAATGTTTCCAACAAAAGAATGGTATTTTCCAGAAGTTGACAAGGATGATGTTTTTCAGGAAGGAGTTTTCACCTAGTGACAAAAGTTTCAACATAAAAGCAGAAAGCTATCGGTAGATGGAAGACTGGCCTGGACTTAATGAATTGGGTGGCGTCCCTAGCAAATCCAGGACAGGGGCTCACTGATACATTTAAAAATTGTTGGAGAAATTCAGCTGGTTTGGCAGCATCTGCGGAGAAACAAACAAAGGGATGTTGTAAATCTAAAAAGACTCTTTTATAAAGGAGACCTCTGCTTCTCTCTCCCCAGACCTGCAGAATTTCTCCAACAGTTTTTTGCTTTTATTTCAGATCTCCAGCATCAGCAGCTCTTTCTTTTGACCTCATAGTAGCCTAATTGTGCAGCTGGGCGCAGGATAGACAGTGACATTGAAAAGTCAGGTCACTGAGAGATTTTCAGTCGCTGGTAAACCAGAATGGCACAGATCAGGAGGCAATTACTCTGAAGAAATGAAGAACCATCAGGAGTTGCGAGACAAAACTGGAAGGAGATCTGGCAGTAACTTTCCTTCACATCTGGGGGAAACTGAAGCCTTGAAATCTTCATTTAATTTAATCATTTTTTACTCATTACTAAAGTCTGCTACTTAAATTCCAGCTATTTTATGAAGATTGACACACACACTGCTGAACACAAACCCCTGACTTCTGATCCTGTCCCTGCATACATGACAAAGCCCCATCAGTCTATGGTTCAATAAGATCTCCAACCTCTGTTGAAGCAGCAGTCATGGTGAGACACGGTGTTGGTGAGAGGCGGTGTTTGCGAGAGGCGGTGTTGGCGAGAGGCGGTGTTGGCGAGGGACGGTGTTGGTGACATGCAGTGTTGGTGAGATGCGGTGTGGGTGAGAGGCAGTGTGGGGGAGAGGTGGTGTGGTTGAGAGGCGGTGTGGGTGAGAGGCAGTGTGGGTAGGAAGGCGGTGTTGATGAGAGGCGGTGTTGGCGAGAGGCGGTGTTGGTGACAGGCAGTGTTGGTGACATGCAGTGTTGGTGAGATGTGGTGTGGATGAGAGGCAGTGTGGGTGAGAGGCGGTGTGGTTGAGAGGCGGTGTGGGTGAGAGGCGGTGTGGGTAGGAAGGCGGTGTTGGTGAGAGGCGGTGTTTGCGAGAGGCGGTGTTGGCGAAGGACGGTGTTGGCGAGGGACGGTGTTGGTGACAGGCAGTGTTGGTGAGAGGCTGTGTTGGTGAGAGGCAGTGTGGGTGAGAGGCGGTGTGGGTAGGAAGGCGGTGTGGTTGAGAGGCAGTGTTGGTGAGGGACGGTGTTGGTGACAGGCAGTGTTGGTGAGATGCAGTGTTGGTGAGAGGCGGTGTGGGTGAGAGGCGGTGTGGGTAGGAAGGCGGTGTGACGAGAGGCGGTGTTGGCGAGAGGCGGTGTTGGCGAGAGGCGGTGTGGGTAGGAAGGCGGTGTTGACGAGAGGCGGTGTGGGTGAGAGGTGGTGTTGGCGAGAGGCAGTGTGGGTAGGAAGGCGGTGTTGGTGAGAGGCGGTGTGGGCGAGAGGCGGTGTGGGTAGGAAGGCAGTGTTGGTAGGTAGGCGGTGTTGGCGAGAGGCGGTGTTGACGAGAGGCGGTGTGGGTAGGAAGGCGGTGTTGGTAGGAAGGCGGTGTTGGTGAGGGACGGTGTGGGCGAGAGGCGGTGTTGGTAGGAAGGCGGTGTGGGTAGGAAGGCGGTGTTAGCAACTTGATGCAGGTCCAAAACCTGATGGGACCTTCCACTCGGCATCAGCGTGTGGGTACAGTGCTCACTGTACTCGCTGCTGCCCTGATTTAGTACAAAAATTAAAATGGTCCAAGAGTCTAAGAAATGAGAGCTTCTTCAGTGATAATGGGAACTGCAGATGCTGGAGAATTCCAAGATAATAAAATGTGAGGCTGGATGAACACAGCAGGCCAAGCAGCATCTCAGGAGCACAAAAGCTGACGTTTCGGGCCTAGACCCTTCATTAGGCCCGAAACGTCAGCTTTTGTGCTCCTGAGATGCTGCTTGGCCTGCTGTGTTCATCCAGCCTCACATTTTATTATCTCAGAGCTTCTTCAGTGACTGGAGTGACCAGATCACAACCCAATCAATGGACCATTTCTGTTTCATTGTTAATTCTCCAACCTCCCAATGTCACACTGTCTTTACTGTGAAGACATGCACTGCTTGCTGAAATATGGACCCCCAGGAATAAAGTCTCCCTCCCACTTCAGTGCTGTCTTCACCTGATGTGATAAATTCACTGTTTCAGACCTGGAGAACAGGAGAGAAACCATGAGCAGCTACTGGCTCAAATTGCCCCTCTGCCCACACCACAGGCCACATGCTGAGGTGGGGGGGGCAGTTCCACAACAGTGTCTCTTGTTCTGCCCTGGGAGAAAATTACATCAGGGGCTTTGAGGACACTTGAATTAACGAAAATAAGTGTATTCCTGGGTCATTGGACAAGCCAACAAAGGCCACTCAGAAAGTACGAAATGATTCAAATTGGATCCCAAAACTGCAACTCCTGGAAGTGCTGGCATTAGGGAAAATTCATAATAAAAGGAAATCATTCTAATCAAAACCAAATGAAGTGATAAAATAAGCCTGTTAATAAATTCCAACAAACTCACGACACATTGGCATCGTCCTCACCAGGCCCAGCAATACTGTGAGACACCCATGATTGTTACTTTTGTGAATTTGCTTTTCTCTGAGTTGTTACTCATCATGCCCTGGTCGCAGGTTTGACAGACTTCCCTCATCTCCACCTTGTCCACTTTCTGAAGCTGACTTTCAATTGTGCAGTTTAATTCAGAATCCCGGTTTCATTCTGACTCTGCATCCCTCCCAGTTTAGAATCCTGTACATTCCCTAAGTCCCAACATTGGCAACTATGCCTTTAGCTTTCCCAAAAGGGCGATGCAGAAAAAATATTTTCACTCAGCAAGTTAAGATCTGGCAATGCATTACCTGCAAAAGGGGTACAAGCCAATTTAATAATAATATTCAGAACAGGACTGAATCTCAATTTAAAGAAGAGATATTTAAAGGGGAGCTCCTTTGAGTGGGCCAATACTAGCAGAATGGGCTGAATGGCCACTTTCTGTGATGTATCAGGATCCTGTGATTTCAGGCCCTAAACTCTGAAATTCCTTCTTTAAACTCTCAATCTCCATCACTGTGAGAGTGTAAGTCTCTGACCAAAACAGAAGATGTGGGAAATACACAGCAGCTCAGGCAGCCTCTGGAGAGAGAAAGAGAAACACAATTAATATTTCAGGTTGTGAGCACCACTTTCTTTGACCAAACATATGATCAAGTCTTTTCATATCTCCTCCTTTTAGAACCATAGATTGTAAAATCATAGAATCGAATAGTACGCAAGAGGCCATTTGGCCCATTGAGTCTGTACTGTCAAAATACACAACTTACACTTCTTCCATCTTCCTACGCTAGGCCCTTGCTCTTGCATGTTATGACACTTCAAAAGTCCAAGAACCCACCTCAACAGCCCTCCCAGGTGATCTATTCCGGTCTCCCACCAATCTTCAATTTCTTTGATTCAGTGTGACTTCTTGTCTGCTGGATACTCCTGTAAAGTTTGGCATGCTTAACTGCATGGAAGGCGTTATACAAGTACAAGTAGTGAAGAGGGGGTAAGGTGCCTACATAGGAATACAGATAGGACAAGTTAACTGGGTGAAATTATTGCAGATGCAGAATAACTTAGGAAAATGTGAACTTGTCCACTTTGGCAGGTAGAACAGGAAAGTAGCATAGTACATTAATGGTGAGAGATTGCTGAATTCTGCGATACAGAGCAATCTGGGTGTCCTGGTATATGAATCAGAAAAACGATTTTCTATATATACAGCAAGAAGGTGAATGGAATGTTCAAAATAAAAAGTGTGGAGCTGGGTGAACACAGCAGGCCAAGCAGCATCTTAGAGGCACAAAAGTTGATATTTCGGTCCTCGACCCTTCATCAGAAAAAGGGGATGGGGAGAGGGCTCTCCCTATCCACCCTATCTAACCCTTTGATTACTTGCTGAGCTTTCCCAGCAAATTCTGTTTCCGTTCCTGATTCACAGCATCTGCAGTTCTTTCGGTTTTTGTATTAATGGTTAACTTTTGCAAGGAGCTGAAAAAGCCACCATTTCTTTAAAATTGAAGATAGATTGCTATCAGAAACCTAAGAGGAAGGAAATAAAGAACTGAGTTTCCAGCATGACTGTAGCATGCACCTTTAATATATCTGTAATATGTTATAAAGTTACTGAACTGTATTGTAAGGTTACAGAAATGATTTACCCACCCACTATTTTGCTGAAAAAAGACACATTTTGTTGCAATTTTAATCTTGCTCACATCAGGACCATTTTTAAGAATCCCAGTGAAAGTGGTTTTATGGATTGGCCTGATGAATGTAAGACAAATGGCTTCAAGAAACAGTGTTATTTTTTAGCAATGTGGTGCCCACAAACCATTGTCCTTATTTGGAGTAGACACCTTGTCTTAACCCAGCAGCTCGTGATGGGACAGTAATGGAGATCATCTCCCCATCTTGGTCTTTGGGATACTGTTTGATTGATATCCCTGTCTGAATTCAGGATCTGTGCATTAATACAGCAGTCCTCCACAGTCTAATGCTGCACTCACCATCAATATGCAGCCAGTGTGCTTCTAATAGGTCAATGTGACGGACATATTGTGGCCAACATAATCCCTCAAATAGATTTTGAACAGTGACACATCCCAAAAATGGATCAACAGGTAAATGGTGCATTTTGGCACAACTATTTCTTCATGAACAAATTCCCTTCCAGCATCAAATGCTATCCAATTTTACACAGACTCTCACTAGTGTCTTTAATACTTATTCCAACATTTTCAATGTTGAATCAAAATATTAATCAGTTGAAATTGGGCCAATATTTCACAGATGCTATGACAGTAAAACTCCCAAATGTAGTTTCTGTTCATTGAATTGTACCTCAAGAGATTAAATCTTGATGACTGTCAACCTTAGACTCATCTAGACCATCTCTAATACCTCTCTCTCCTTCCTGGACCACTCTGTTTCCATCTCTGGTAACCACCTGGAAACCAATATCCATTTCAAGCCCACCGACTCCCACAGTGGACCGAGAATGCACCTCCTCCCACCCACATTCCTGCTAAAATGCCATCCCCTATTCCCAATTCCTTCGCCTCCGCCACATCTGCTCCCAGGATGAAGCATTCCACTCCCGTACATCCCAGATGTCCTCGTTTTTCAAGGACCGCAACTTCCCCCCACTCAGTGGTCAAGAACGCCCTCGACCGTGTCTCCCTCATTTCCCGCAACTCATCCCTCTCATCCCGTCCCCACAATAACTACCAAAACAGAATCCCTCACATCCTCACGTACCACCCCATCAACCTTCAGATCCAACGCATCATCCTCCGATACTTCTGCCATCTGCAATCTGACGCCACCACCCAAGATATTTTTCCATCCCCACCCTTATCTGCTTTCCAGAGGGACCACTCTCTCCGGGACTCCCTTGTCTGCTTCACACTACCCTCCAACCCCACCACACCTGGCACTTTCCCCTGCCACTGCAGGAAATGCTACACTTGCCCCCACACCTCCTCCCTCACCCACATCCCAGGCCCCAAGAAGACCTTCCAGATCAAGCAGATGTTCACCTGCACATCTGCCAATGTGGTATATTGTATCCATTGTACCCGGTGTGGCTTCCTCTACATTGGGGAAACCAAACGGAGGCTTGGGGACCGCGTTGCAGAGCACCTACCCTCGGTTCACATTAAACAAATTTACCTGCCAGTCGCGAGTTATTTCAACACCCCCTCGCATTCCTCAGATGACAGGTCCATCCTGGGCCTCCTGCAGTGCCACAACGATGCTACCCGAAGGTTGCAGAAACAGCAATTGGTATTCTGCCTGGGAACCAAAAAGCCTAATGATATCAATGTGGATTTCACCAGCTTCAAAATCTCCCCTCCCCCGTCTGCATCACAAAACCAGCCCAGCTCGTCCCCGCGTCTTTAACCTGTCCTTCCTCCCACCTCAAGCCCCACCCCCATCTCCTTCCTACCAACCACATCACGTCTCTGACCTGTCTGTCTCCTCTCCACCTATCTTCTCCTCTACCCAACTTCTATCATCCTCCCCCTCTCTCCCTATTTATTTCAGAACCTCCTTCCCCTCTCCCATTTCTGGAGTAGGGTCTAGGCCCGAAATGTCAACTTTCCTGCTCCTCTGATGCTGCTTGGTCTGCTGTGTTCATCCAGCTTCACACCTTGTTATCTCGGATACAAGCCCTGCCTGTCTAAACTTTCCTCACAAGATGTCCTCCACATCTCAGCAATCAGCAAGTCAACCTTCACTGAATTACTTCTAGTTCAATCATGTCCTTTCTTATATCAAGCAAAACAATACAGTACACAGTGCTCTAGGTGTGGTCTTACCTTGTAAACCTGCAGCAGAACTTCATAATTTCATGTTCCATTCCTTTTGCAATAAATGACAACATCCCATTCACCCAGAGATAATGGGAAATGCAGATGATGGAGAATCCGAGATAACAAGGTGTGGAGCTGGATGAAGCTTTTCCTCAACTCTGTTCTAAATGGCCTCCCTCTTATTTTTAAACTGTGTCTTCTGGTTCTGGACTCACCTATCAGTGTAAACATGCTCCCTGCCTCCACCGCGTCCAATGGCTTAATAATCTTAGATGTCTCAATCAGATCCCCTCTCATCCTTCTAAACTCAAGTGTATACAAGCCCAGTCGCTCCAATCTTTCAACATATGATAGTCCCACCATTCCGGGAATTGACACTGTGAACCTACGCTGCACTCCCTCAATAGCGAGAATGTCCTTCCTCAAATTTGGAGACCAAAACTGCACACAATACTCCAGGTGCGGTCTCACCAGGGCCCTGTACAGCTACAGAAGGACTTCTTTGCTCCTATATTCAATTCCTCTTGTTATGAATGCCAGCATGCTATTAGCTTTCTTCACTACCTGCTGTACCTGCATGCTTGCTTTCATTGACTGATGTACAAGAACACCTAGACCTCATAGTACTTCCCCTTTACCTAACTTGACTCCATTTAGATAGTAATCTGCCTTCCTGTTCTTGCCACCAAAGTGGATAACCTCACATTTGTCCACATTAAACTGCATCTGCCATGCATCCATCCACTCACCTAGCCTGTTTCTTTATTCTAGGAATCCCCCAACCCAAGCTCTGTGTCCCCCAACCCTGCGGTGATATGCATTCTGGTCGCCACACTGCCAGAAGGATATGGAGGAGTAGGAGGGTGTACAGAAACAGATTACCAGGATGTTAGATAACAAGGTAGAGAGCTGGATGAACACAGCAGGCCAAGCAGCATCAGAGAAGCAGGAAAGCTGACGCTTCAGGCCTAAAGAAGGGTCTAGGCCCGAAAAGGCAGCTTTCCTGCTCCTCTGAAGCTACTTGGCCTGCTGTGTTCATCCAGCTCTACACCTTGTTATCTCAGATTCTCCAGCATCTGCAGTTCCCACTGTCTTACCTGGATGTTGCTTTCTTTGAAGGTATTTGCTATGAAGAGAGATGGGAAAGCTTGGTTTGTTTTTACTTGAATGTCAGAGGCTGGCGATGACCTGATCTGGTTACAAAATTATGAGACACGTTGATAGAATGGATAATTGGAGTATTTTTTCAGGGTGGAAATGTCAATTACTAAGGGACATAGGTTAAAAGTAAAAGGGGGTAAAGTTTAAAAAAGATGAGAGGCAGCTTTTCAACACAGGAGGGTGGTAAATGCCTGGAATGTGCTGTGAGAAGAGGTGATGGAGGTGGATACAATAGCAGCATTTAGAGGCATCTTGTCAGATACAGGAATAGGCAGGAATAGAGGGGTGCAGACATCGTAAAGGCAAAAGTTTTTTAGTTCAGCAAGGCATCATGTGTTGGCACAGCCTTGGTGAGCCGAAGGGCCTGGTCCTGTGTTGTACTGCTCCTTATTTTTTGTGATGGGAATGTACGCAATGGATAAGGATTTTGGTTTGGTGAAGGAATCCATGAAATGACAAGTGAACTTGGAGATAGTGAGATATCAAAGTGTGGAGCTGCATGAACATAGCAGGCCAAGCAGCATCTTAGGGTCTCAAGCATCTGCAGTTCCCATTATCTCTGAAACTTGGAGATAGTGTTTTCCAGGCCTCAGGTACATTTTCAAGGAGTTATGGCAGGAGCAACTCCGAAGCCTACAAATTTTTAGTGCTATGCTTCCTCCTTTTGTGATGGGGTCTGGGCTAATTCTGGGCTAATTGCTAATTTTAAACAGTCCCCTGAAGTATTAAGCTCCAGAATGGCCCTACACTCATGTGAGGTTTTTGAAGTCTTGATCTTTTTGTTGAATAGCACTGGATTGGTTGGATGGACAAAGAGAGTGCTCTGAAAGTCACGCAGAGAAATCTGGCCTGTGCAGGTTTCCTGGCAGATTGTTGGATCCACTGGGCAGTGGATTCATGTCAGTCATGTTTGCCCCACTCACAAACAGCCAGCCAAGTTTTATTCTCATTTCTGTCGGAACCGAGGACAAATGTGCCAGATTCTCAATTTCTCCAATTTTCAGTGTAAATACGAACTGGAATCTGAATGCTGGCATGTTCCTGTTCTCTATCTTACTGTTGACAATACGCCTGTCTGTCCTGACAATGTGTTCAGGGAAGTGACAAGTACCCTTTCTCTGAGATGTTTCGGCACTAACTTCAATAAACAAAGCTCAACAGTTTGAAAGCTGCCTGATGATTTTCTCTTCAGTAATCACCAGCATCATTCCCTTTCACAAAAGGCAGTTGATACAGAACCTTTAAATATATTTACAGCAGCGGTTGATAAATTCTTGATTACCAAGGGGATGTAAGATTATCGGGGATGTACAAGAACATAGAGATGTGGTTAAACTTAGATCAGCCCTGACGTCACTGAATGGGGGAGCAGGATCAAAGGGTTAAGTGGTCTACTCTTGTTCCTTGATCATAAGACCATAAGGCCATAAGACATAGGAGCAGAAATTAGGCCATTCGGCCCATCGAGTCTGCTCTGCCATTTGATCATGGCTGATAAGTTCCTCAACCCCATTCTCCCACTTTGTCCCCATAACCCTTGATCCCCTTGACAATCAAGTATCTATCTCAGTCTTAAATGTACTCAATGACCCGGCCTGCACAGCCTTCTGTGGCAGTGAATTCCACAGATTCACCACTCTCTGGCTGAAGAAGTTTCTCCTTATCTCCGTTCTAAAGGGTCTTCCCTACACTCTGAGGCTATGCCCTCTGGTCCTAGCCTTTCCTACCAATGGAAGCATCTCTAAGGTTTTGGAGTAGATTTGTAGCTTGGGTTGTGGATGCTGAGGTTGGTTGGCATCCCAAGTTGATTTGTTGTTCTGCAGACGATTCATTACCCTGCTTGGTAACATTCCCAGTGCAGCCTCTGATGAAGCGTCAGTGTGTTTTCCCACCTGGTTTTTAATCTCTGGGGTCCGTTGAGCTGGATTGCCTCACTTCTAGTTTTCCTTCATGGTGGAGTGTATATGGGGTTGAATTCTTTGTGTTTGTTGATGACTTTCAACGTGGAGTGCCATGCTTCCAGGAATTCTAGTGCCTGTCTCTGCCTGGCCTGTCCCAGGATTTTGGTGTTGTCGCAGGCGAATTGGTGATTCTCCTTGACCGTATGGATTGAGATGAGTGAGTATTGGTCATGGTTTTTTTGTAGCCAGTTTGTGTTCGTGTATCCTTGTTGATAGTTTCCTTCCTGTTTGACCGATGCAGTGTTTCTCACAGTCCCTGCAGGGGATCTTATAGATGACATTGGTCTTGTCCATGGGGGTGAGTGGGTCTTTAGTTCCAGCGAGCAGTTGTCGTAGGGTTGACATGAGCTTGTGAGCCACTCTGATGCCCAGTGTTCGTAGGAGCCTTGTGGTGAGTTCCGATGTGTTCCTGATGTAGGGTAGTGAGATGAGTGTGTCGGGGCTTGTAGTACCTTCCTGATGTTGTTTGTGTAGGCATCTACTGACTCATCTCAGTCCCCATGGATAAGGAGAACCACCCATTCAACTGGGACAACACCAAAATCCTGGGACAAGCTAAGCAGAAACAGGATTGAGAATTCCTAGAAGCCTGGTACTCCACAAAGCAAGCCATTATTAAACACATAGAACTCGACCCCATATACATTCCACTATGAAGGAAAACCAGAAGTGAGGTAATCCAGCTCAATGGCCCCCAGAGTTTTAAAACCAGGCGGGAAAACACATCAATGCTCTGTCGGAGGCTGCACTGAGGATGTTACCCAGCACAGTAATGAAACATCTGTGGAACAATAAACCAGCTCGGCGAGCCAACCAACCTCAATGGAAGCATCTTCTCAACATCCACTCTGTCCAGGCCATTCAGTATTCTGAATCACCCCTCATCCTCTAAACTCCAATGAGTATAGCCTCAGGGTCCTCAAACGTTCCTCATATGTTAAGCTTTCTCATTCCTGGACCTTTCTTGTGAACCTCCTGTGAACCTGCTCCAGGGCCAGTACATCCTTCCTGCGATATGGGGCCCAAAACTGCACACAACACTCCAAATGTGGCCTGACCGGAGCCTTATAAAGCCTCAGAGGTACATCCCTGCTTTTATATTCAAGTCCTCTCAAAATAAATGCCAACACTGCATTTGCCTTCCTGACTACTGGTTCAACCTGCAAGTTTACCTTGAGAGAATCCTGGACTAGAACTCCCAAGTCTCTTTGAACTTCAGATTTCTGAATTTTCTCCCCGTTTAGAAAATAGTCCATGCTTCTGTTCTTCTTACCAAAGTGCATGAGCTCACACTTTCCCACATTGTACTCCATTTGCCACTTCTTTGCCCATTCTCCTAACCTGTCCAACTCCTTCTGCAGCCTCCCCACCTCCTCAATACTACCTGTCCCTCCACCTATCTTTGTGTGGTATGCAAACTTAGCCAGAATGCCCACAGATCCTTCGTCTAGATCATTACTATATAAATTGTATGGAACTATCTTTGATTCAACTCTTTTGCTGGTATGGAAATGTTGCTAAAGCTAGATTACTTCAGAAAGAGAAAATAACCGTTGGCAAAACCACAAATGCACACATGTTCAAGCTCTTGCATATTATTCCAGGTGTAAAAAGAGAACGATTGAAGTGGCACCATGGAGAAATGAATCAGGACAAACTAAAAACAGGATACACAGTTCTGTGGGTTAAGGGGGACAAGTGACTGTGAGGTAAAGAACAGGAGCAGCTGGTCATGGCACAGCTGTTTCCTGCTTCCAGCAGCAGATCCATAATGGGGTCACAATCCCACGGGAATGTGGGAAAGACAATGGAACCTCTGTTCTTCAAAACATAGCACTGGATCAGGATATGCTGTCACATGATCCATGCAATTTCCCCCCACCCCTGCACCCATGGCAGACTACGAAATCAGCAACATTCCCTGGAACATGCCAACTATTATTTTATATTTCCTCCAGAATCCTGGAGTATCAGATTCTTTGCTCGAATTTAAAGGCCCAGTTGTTTGAGTGCTACAAGTGTTGCTTGATTAATGAGTAACTTTCTCAGGATCATGGCACTCTATCTGGAAAACAGCTGTTTCCCCACAGTATACTGTACCACAACATTTAAACTGATGACATTCGGGGAACTGTTAGAAATATTCAGACTGCATTGCAAAGAGAGATGTCTATGTGTCTCAGCTAGCTACGGGTGCTAAGATTTATGACAAGTTACATTTAAAGAGCATTTTTAACATAAGAAAGCATCCCAAAGGAGTTGGGCACTGTTGAGGTAGGATAAGACAGAAATATTGTACAGATGCAAAGACAGGTTTGAAACTAGAGTCTTTGATAGACAAATAGTTGCTTGGTGATACAAGCTTCAGTAAAGAAAAGCCATGTTCTCAAAGCTTTTCATCCAGCACTCAAAAGGACAGAATCACAAAAACACTAAATCTCAAACAGAACAACAATTCATACCGCAAGAGAAAACATACTGATAGATTGGCAAGTGAACTCTGTTTGGTCAAGACATTACCGTAGAGAATATACCAGGGAATGGTTGTTTCCAAAGCTTTTCCTTCATTGAAATGGCACAATGTGTGAATGAGTCAGCCATATTGCAAACACAACTGATAATCTTAAGTTGGTTTTTAGTGTAATTATTCACTCAAACTGGAAAGTTTATTAAATTTTATCCAATTGCAGAATCCCACCTGACATTGGCCAATAGCGTCTGTGTTTTGCAAACACGGGTTGGTTGAGAACAGTCTGTACTCAGCCCATTATGAACCACCAAAGAGATGTACTGTTTGATATTTTGTCAGCCTTTGGGACAAAAACCTATAACACTAGGCATCAGGCCAGCATTGAAACTCAGACACGATATTCCTTGTTGGTGTGACAATAAGAATGTATTTTTGGGCTTCCTGCCAAGTCCTGTTAGCGAGAGCACCAGTCTTTGAGACACCTTATCCATTGAGAATAATCTGAGGAATACTGGGCACTTTTCAGGATAGTGTCAGCCTTAGGCCCAGTCATGAGTTCATGCAGATTCATCCCCTCCATCGACCAACCAGTTCATACCTACCACCAGTGTCCCCCTATCACCACCACTCTGCCTTGACCTCTCCCCCCAGCTTTATATCTGCAGCTCCCCCTAATCCCACATCCAGCCCTGAAGAAGAGTAACACATGAAATGTTGGCTGCTCATTTCCTCCAGATGTGCCTGGCCTGCTGTGTCCTTCCAGCCTTCTGTTTGTCTACTTGAATTCCAGCAGCCGCAGCTTTTTTTGCCTCTAACAAAATGATGACAGTCGACCTCACGCCCCCTCAAAATTGCATCATGTCCAATCTGAGATAACAAGGTGCAGAGGTGGATGAACACAGCAGGCCAGGGAGCAGGAAAGGTGACGTTTCAGGAGGGCCTAGGCACAAAACGTCAGCTTTCCTGCTCCTCTGATGCTGCTTGGCCTGCTGTGTGCATCCAGCTCTACACTTTGTTATCTCAGATTCTCCAGCATCTGCAGTTCCTACTATCTCTGAAACAATCATGTCCAATTTGGCTGAGATACTATTCTTTGGCTTCTGACAGAACAATAAACTATCTAACACTAACAAGTACAAAAACTAATGTGGAATTAAACATCAATTGTTCTATTTATTTGCAAGATAAATATCGTAATTCATTCAGGCAACAGAATTCAGTGAGGATTTGAGTTGTAATTCAGCAGATTTAGATATTCTTCCTTGGCGTTTGTCTACAGAAGCTTTAATAATGTAACCACCAAGTCAGTCTGCTCTGCCTCATTTCCAAGTGGCCTGTGAGACCAGCAAATCATTTTCAAAGTTGATAAAGTAATGCACTTAAGAATCATTACAATTAATTTGCATTGTACTAGAGTGCTGGATATCAGCAACAGTTAAGCCTGAAATAGATCAGGCATTTTTTATATCCACTGGGATTATTTGCATCAATCTGTGTTGCTCATTTATTAATTTGCTTTCAAGGTGAACACCATCAATCACAGTTAAAAATTCTAATTTAGCCACAAACTGATTTGAAACTGAATTGGTGTTGGGCAATTTAGTTTCTATGCAGAAGTTTAAAGTCTAGATGTAGATGATTGGCCTTTACACTGAGTCCTGGGTTCCAGTTCTTGATTCCCTTACTAATTGAAGATCTGTCTGTCTCAGCCTTGAATGTACTTAATGACCCAGCCTCAACAGCACTCTATGGTAAAGAATTCCACAGATTCACTTCCCTCTGAGAGAAAAGCTCCTGCTCATTTCTGCCCTAAATTGGTGTGCCTTTATTCTGCGATTATGCCCCCTGGTCCGAGAACCTCCCACAGTGGGAAACAACTTCTCACCATCAACCCTGTCAAGCTTCCCAGGAATCTCATATGTTTAAATAAGATCACCTCGCAGCCTTCTAAACGTCAATGAGCACAGACCCTCCCTACTCAACATCATCTCGTAAGGCAATCCCTCCAAACCAGAATCAGGTAAGTGCACCTTCTCTGGACTGTCTCCAATGTCAGTATATCTTTCCTTAGATAAAGGGACCAAGTCTATGCACAGTATTCCAGGTATGGTCTGACTATTTTTAGCTATATTTCCCTATTTTTGTACACTATGGCCTTGAATTAAAGACCAACATTCCATTTGTGTCTCTATCATCTGCTGAACTTGGAAACAGCTTCTTGTGATTCATGAACGGGGGCACCCCGATCCCTCTGTGCTTCTATTTTCTGCAGCATTTCTTTATTTAAATAATGTTCAGCTTCTCTGTTCTTTCTGCCAGAGTTCATGACCTCACATTTCCTCCTTTATATTCCATATTAGGACGTACCCTATCAAGTCCATATGACTTATCAGCGCTTAGACTCATTAGTTGTCTCAGTATTTTTTCTTGAGTGATAGTAATTGTATTTATTGAGCCTTATCTGCTTTCTCAACGCTTCAATTATATGATATCATTACCTTTCACTTCTTTTCTCCTCTTGTCTGTCGCTTCTCGGCTTAAACATTTTGCGAGGCTCTATTTCCACCAGTGGCCTGCTTTTCAGCTTTCAGTCCAGATTCCATGCCTTTTTGCTGTCAGCATGGGGGCCAGTGAGTGACAAACCCCACCAGCTTTCACTTGACCTTTGAATGAATGGCCATGAACTTTCATAAGACTAGGCTTCCTCCCTACCTGAGAGTAAGTGGTGTGCATTTCAAGCGAGAAGGTTCAGACACAGGAGGAGACTCTGGGAATGGGGTAGGTGTGTGTGCGGGCAGCAGAAGAATAGAAGGTAGAAGACTCTGTGGTTTTTAGGGACAAGATGACAAAGATGGAAGGGACAAAAGCTCCATCAGGAAAGTTGTGGTCCATCTGAGAGGAAATAGAAGGGGAGCTGTTAGCTCCTGGAGCCTATAGGCAGAAGGTGAAATTTAAATTTAATAAAAATCTAGACTAAAAAGCTAACCAAATGGCCACCAGGTAACTATTGTCAATTGTCATACCTAATTCTCCAATGTACTTTAGAAAAAGAAATCTGCTATCCTTACTTGGTCTGGTCCACATGTGACTCCAGACCCACAGCAACGTGGCTGACTCCTAAATAAAAACCAAAGAAAATGTGGATGCTGTAAATCAGGAACAAAAGCAAAGTTTGCTGGAAAAGCTCAGCAGGTCCGGCAGCATCTGTGAAGGAGAAAAAAGAGGAAAGGTTTCGAGTCCGGTGACCCTTCCTCAGAACAGTTCAGAGTAATGGTCACTGGACCCGAAACGTTAACTCTGTTTTCTCCTTCACAGATGCTGCCAGACCTGCTGAGCTTTTCCAGCAAACTTTGCTTTTGTTGTCGTTGTGGTTGACTCCTAACTGGTGTGGGCAATAAATCCTGGCCTGGCCAGTGACACCCACATCTCATGACCATAGATGAAAAAAGAGTAAAGATAGAGTTGCCACAGATTAATCATGAAGGAGATAGACCCCCTCCTCCTGTTTCTGTGATGTGTACGTTTTATTGCAGTGGCCTAGGAAAGTGTGCTATGTGGGAATATAAGCTAATCTTTGCCAATATGTGCCTGGGCAGATTGCTGCCAACTGACTTCCTTTCTGATTGGGTCCACGGGGCCACCTTGGTGTGAAATTGGAGAGGAAAAATCCCCAAATAATCTCATAAGAAGAGGTTCTTACCTTGAAGAAGGTATAGCTTATTGCCTGATATTAATCAGTTGCAAGGTACATGAATGAATTAGACATTGTCACTAAGACTATCGGGAAACCGAGAGAAAGAGGTCTAGCCCCTATGAGATACAAAGATATCGTACCTCTCCACATCCACATCTTTTTATGATCATCAAATTGGGTGGAGCTTAATGCTGGTTTCTGAGTTAACCCTTTCTGAAATGCTATCTTGTATTAGATTATGAGGGGCTTGGACACGGTGTGGAGAAACAGCTGTTCCCTTTAGCTAAACGGTCAATAACAAAAAGGCACACTTTTAATGTGAAAGACCAGAGATTTAGAGGAGATTTGAGGAAAAATGTTTTCACCCAGAAGGAGTTGGGTGTCTGGTGTGTGCTGCCTGGGCATCATTTAGATAACCATTATCCCTGAGTCCACTTGGGGGCCCCAAGGATTAAATGGGGGTGGGGGTTGTTGCAGTGATCTCCCATGCTCTCTGAAGATTGCCCAGTGAACAGGGACTGTGTGCCCCAGCACAGACCCGCACCAGGCAACAGAAGGGGATGCAGGCAGCTGAAGTTGCCCTTTATCTTTATCTCCAACTTCCATGAGCACACTCCTGATGACCCTTACCCCACAATCACTGTATGGCCTGGGCTCATGACCCTTACCCCACAATCCCTGTATGGCCTGGGCTCATGACCCTTACCCCACAATCCCTGTATGGCCTGGGCTCATGACCCTTACCCCACAATCCCTGTATGGTCTGGGCTCCCACAGTTGGCTGGCAGCTCTGTGCAGGCGCCAGTCCTGCAGCTCGGATCACAATATGGAGAATGCCTAGTTGTGATCACTCAAGTGCAGGAGGGACACTTATCCCATTGGGTCTCCCACAAGAAAACAACAGGGCACTGTAATGTTCCTGCTCTATGGACACAGGGCAAGACCCTTGTCACCCTGACACAGTTCAGACAGTAGTGATCAACTTGCAAACAGCAAGATCCCAGAAACAGCAATGTGATAATGTTTAGAGCATCATCATTGAAATACTGCCATTTGTGAGCTGGATGTTAGGCAAGATGCTAGGGAAACATCCTTTGCTCTGGTGTAGAACAGCACCAGGGAATCTTTTGTTCAAACCTAAGAGAACACCTCAAAGTTCCACAATTTCTGACTATTCCATCCTTTGCAAATGGACACTTGCGATACTGGTGTCCTGACAGTGTTCTTCAATCATGTCACTGAGCTGAGATTTGAGGCAAAGTGAAATAAGGTGTGGAAGTGATGAAAATAATTTACCTGTGGATGGTTTCACACTTTTGAGTGATGACATGAAAAGCACAAGTGTACTTCACATTGAAAACTTACATGATCAAAAATTTCCAACAGATAACGCTTCAAACTGCCTGAGAGACATATATCAATGAAGAGAGAGTAGTTGACATGAAAGGGTGTTAAAAAATTTACAATATACTGTCACTTCAATTGACAACATCAGTCTAAAATTACGATTGTCTCAGATTTTTATTGTGTAGCTATTGATGGGCTTTTGAGTCAAACAGAATCAATAATTCCAGTTCCTTTGAAGATTTAAAGGCCAGCATCAGGTTCTTCAAAAATATTTCTAATAATGTCGAGTCCCAATCCATTCTGGGGTATAAGCATCAGCAGCAGCATTGAATATAGCCTGTGTTTCACTGCAATTGTTTAATCCTAATACACTAGAAGAGATGAGAGGTGTTAAATAAATTCTGCAGACTGCTGTCTGAGAACAGAACTCTCAATGCAGAACATCAAAACTGAGATGCAATGGGATGCTTTTCTCACTCTATCTTATGGGCATTTAAACAGTCCTTTGATAAGCATATGGATGATGATGGGATCGTGTAGGGGGATAGGCTTAGATTAGTTCACAGGTCGGCGCAATATCGAGGGCCGAAGGGCCTGTTCTGCACTGTATTGTTCTATGTTCCATGTTCTATGTTCTATCTTATTATATATAATTGCAACAAGTCTTACCTGTTATATTTCCATTTTCACTGTTTGAGGTCTAATTGCAACATCGGATGGCAGTATGGAATTCCTAGCACTGAGGTAGCTACAGAGAGTGGATTTCCTAGAATTGACAGCATGTTCAATTGAGCTTAGCTTTGCTGAGACAGTCATAGGAGCAGGAGTAGGCCATTCTGCCCCTTGGGCCTGATCTGTCTTTCAAGTCGATCATGGTTTATAATCTACCTCAATGCCATATCCCCATACTATCTCTGTGTCCCTTCATCTTTTGAAACTGCTCAATGATTGACCTCCCACAGCCCTCACCCAGGAACAGTCTTCTGATTGTGCACCACTGAGTCATTTTTTCTTCCCATGGAGGATTCTCTGTCCTCTCCAAACCAGCTGAGCATGAGATTTTACATCACAGGATGCCCCAAACTTAGTGATAAAGACAATCTGAAGGCTTCCCTGTAGGCTGATTCCCAAACATATGGAAAGAAAAACAACCTTGGACAAACCCAAGTGGACATGTCTCTGTGTCCAAATAATTTCAATGCTTGGGGAAAGCAGAGCCAAGTGTTTCAGGAGAAGTTTGTTTGAAACAAAGCCAATACCTTCATCATAATAATAAAATGTGAGGCTGGATGAACACAGCAGGCCAAGCAGCATCTCAGGAGCACAAAAGCTGACGTTTCGGGCCTAGACCCTTCATCAGAGAGGGGGATGGGGGGAGGGAACTGGAATAAATAGGGAGAGAGGGGGAGGCGGACCGAAGATGGAGAGTAAAGAAGATAGGTGGAGAGGGTGTAGGTGGGGAGGTAGGGAGGGGATAGGTCAGTCCAGGGAAGACGGACAGGTCAAGGAGGTGGGATGAGGTTAGTAGGTAGCTGGGGGTGCGGCTTGGGGTGGGAGGAAGGGATGGGTGAGAGGAAGAACCGGTTAGGGAGGCAGAGACAGGTTGGACTGGTTTTGGGATGCCGTGGGTGGGGGGGAAGAGCTGGGCTGGTTGTGTGGTGCAGTGGGGGGAGGGGATGCACTGGGCTGGTTTAGGGATGCAGTAGGGGAAGGGGAGATTTTGAAACTGGTGAAGTCCACATTGATACCATATGGCTGCAGGGTTCCCAGGCGGAATATGAGTTGCTGTTCCTGCAACCTTCGGGTGGCATCATTGTGGCAGTGCAGGAGGCCCATGATGGACATGTCATCAAGAGAATGGGAGGGGGAGTGGAAATGGTTTGCGACTGGGAGGTGCAGTTGTTTGTTGCGAACTGAGCGGAGGTGTTCTGCAAAGCGGTCTCCAAGCCTCCGCTTGGTTTCCCCAATGTAGAGGAAGCCGCACCGGGTACAGTGGATGCAGTATACCACATTGGCAGATGTGCAGGTGAACCTCTGCTTAATGTGGAATGTCATCTTGGGGCCTGGGATGGGGGTGAGGGAGGAGGTGTGGGGACAAGTGTAGCATTTCCTGCGGTTGCAGGGGAAGGTGCCGGGTGTGGTGGGGTTGGAGGGCAGTGTGGAGCGAACATGTCCATCATGGACCTCCTGCACTGCCACAATGATGCCACCCGAAGGTTGCAGGAACAGCAACTCATATTCCGCCTGGGAACCCTGCAGCCATATGGTATCAATGTGGACTTCACCAGTTTCAAAATCTCCCCTTCCCCTACTGCATCCCTAAACCAGCCCAGTGCATCCCCTCCCCCCACTGCACCACACAACCAGCCCAGCTCTTCCCCCCCACCCACTGCATCCCAAAACCAGTCCAACCTGTCTCTGCCTCCCTAACCGGTTCTTCCTCTCACCCATCCCTTCCTCCCACCCCAAGCCGCACCCCCAGCTACCTACTAACCTCATCCCACCTCCTTGACCTGTCCGTCTTCCCTGGACTGACCTATCCCCTCCCTACCTCCCCACCTACACCCTCTCCACCTATCTTCTTTACTCTCCATCTTCGGTCCGCCTCCCCCTCTCTCCCTATTTATTCCAGTTCCCTCCCCCCATCCCCCTCTCTGATGAAGGGTCTAGGCCCGAAACGTCAGCTTTTGTGCTCCTGAGATGCTGCTTGGCCTGCTGTGTTCATCCAACTTCACACTTTATTATCTTGGAATCTCCAGCATCTGCAGTTCCCATTATCTCCAATACCGTCATCAATTCCTCAAACAGTAACTTTGTATGCTATATTTACAATCACTTTCACAAATCAAGACTTAGCGCAACGCCACACAAGAGATGGCACCAAATGAGAATGTAAACCATTTGTGCATTTGGCCAATGGCCATCTGTCAAATAAACAGGAGAGAGTCCAACAACTTTTTACTTTGATAAGACATCTTATTGTTTCCATCTCTCACTGACCCGTTAAGAAGCAGTTGAAAACCCAATGGGAGTAAAACAGACTTATGTCAAACGTACGGTATCAATACAGATACAAATCCTTCTTCCTGTACTCAGCCTCCCTTGGTGGACTATGAAAAGTTGAAGAAGTGATGGAATATCATCCCTTCCTTTGCAATCACAGAAGCAGCAGAAATGAAATCCAAGTGGTCAATCTTAGAGCTACATACAGCCTAATTGCCCCTCATCCTCCTCCCTGTACCAGCAATTTGACAATGTCACTTGTATTGCTACAATAATGCCTCATCCTTGAATGTTCAAAGGCATGGCAGTGTCTATACAGCAGTTGGTGCTAAGCATTACGTTCCCCTAGATCTCAAAGCAATGTTCATAATGTCTAAGTTCTATTAAGTGTATATCGGTGACAAGGCCCACATATATTAATGTGAAGCCTGTCTTAAATTCACACCCAGAACTGCAATTTCCTTCTTTCATTGTGTTGGTGCTGATTTGCAATTAATTCATCTATTGAGAGTGACTGGAAAATCTGACATTTTATCCTTTTTGTCCCAGCAAGATGACAAGTTTTTTTTCCTGAACTTGGAACAGTTGAATGCAGTTGAATGTTGTTGTTAAGTTACTTCAGGGGGTTAGATTGTTCAATTGCAGTCTCTTCAGTGGGCCTTGGTCAAGGTAGCAGCTGTTTCCCTCTAAAGGACAGTAATGAAGGACTTGGGTATTATCAGAGCTTGTGTTTGCAAGGAGAATTGGGGCGGCATAGTGGCTCGGTGGTTAGCACAGCTGCCTCACAGCGCTAGGGACCCAGGTTTAATTCCACCCTCAGGCAACTGTCTGTGTGGAGTTTGCACGTTCTCCCTGAGTCTGTGTGTGTTTCCTCTGAGTGTTCCAGTTTCCTTTCACAGTCCAAAGATATGCAGGGTAGGTGGATTGACCATGCTAAATTGCCCGTAGTGTACAGGGTTACATAGGTTTGATGGATTAAACACGGGAGATGCAGTATTACAGGGATAGGGTAGGTAGGTGGATCCGGGTGGGATGGTCTGGAAGGTGGGTGTGGATTTGTTGGGCTGAATGGCCTGTTTCTACACTGTAGGGACTGTATTCTATGATAATTAATCTACTTCTCTTATTCGCTCTCCAGAAATGGTCATATGAACAGATTTTGCAAATAGCAGCAAAGTGATAATGCTCACTACTGTCCTCAAATAACATTCCCCTCAAAGATTTAATGTAATCTTTTCAATGTGACCTTTAATTTGGCAACATTTATACAATACCTTTGGCGTTCAGCCACTGTGAAGTTATTGACCAATCAGATAAAAGCATTCTCACAGTGAGAGAAACCGGAAGTGAAAAGTGTGTTTAGAATTCATTTTTTATTCATTGTACAGAGAACAAAGATTAGAATAAACATGTAGGATTAAATTGGAAGCTGAATTGTACTATAAAGAAACTTAGAAGTTAAACAATGTATGTTTTATTATTTTTTAAATGCTGCAATTTTTAAATATTTCTCCAAGGAAATAAAAAAACAAAACACTTATAAGATGAGTTCTTTCAAGCCAATGGGGTTGTTCAGAAGTAACAAGGACTTACTGCGTTAGTAATGTTAGTTGTGGCATGTTCTACTTTTTGAAAGTTGTTTACAGCTTGTCCACATGAAGGTTACATCAAATCACTGCTTTTCTGGACAGCAAATAGAAATAAAGCCACCATAGTCTTCCCAGGCCATCAGCCTACTTTCTCATTAGAAAGAGGCAGCTGGTGGTGGTTTAACCTGAGGGTCACCACACCTGAGGGAAAGGTGGTGGGAAGGAGAGTCCTTCATGGTAATGTCAGCCAGCGCATGAATTGAACCAACACAGTTGGTATCACCCTACATCAAACCAGCTGTCCGGGTAACTGAGCCAACAGTATGAATACACTCACAGCCACTGTAACAGCATGACATTTCCAGGATTGGGGTATAGCCACAGCAACGTCTGGAGTTCCACATTTAACTACATATGTGCAGGCTTCAGAAATTACTGCCAGCCTCAGGGAGGAATGATTTTAAACACTGAGAGCCTCATCTAAATTACAACCACAAACTCCAGCAAGAATCTGCAAGAAATCTTTGCCTTTATACATAGTATCAAACTGGTGTGAATCCAAGTCAATAATTTCCCAACCAAAACCTTCATTCCTTTCTAAGACTTCTTTATAATTGAGTGTCTGTACAATAGCTGTACACCATTTACTGACCAACCTCTAATAGGTAATGCAACATCCGTTGAATGTAAGTCTGCTGTTTATGAAATACAGGATTCCCTGCAGAACCATTGGCTGATCACTTGAGCAAAGGGGAATAATTCCTTCAGCTGGGCAGAAACACGGCAATAACATTGTTATAATTAAAGTGGTCGATCTGTTGAGTGTTTCTGCTCCAGTGTAATTTCCTGGGGATCAGCCAAAATCCATAACTCACTGTATACCAGACTGCTGTAACCTACATGGGATCCCATTGTGATAATCCATTGTTACAGAATGTCCTGGAAATCTTCCTCTCATAGTAAAACCTGGTTTTCACAAAGAAAAGGCACCAAGAGGGGTAGGATTTGATGTCACTGCATGGGATCAGGTGGAGAATTCTGGGTTTTATAGGAACAATGTGAATTGTTACTCCTCTTTGCTAAGGCCTTTCTCTCTGGGATCTCCTACCCTCCCTCAGTAATGCTGCCTTCCCCTAATCTGACAGTTTAAACTATTCGGTAGCAGTTCAAAGGTCATTGTCTCCTGTTTCCATCTTGTTTTGGTTTTATCACGGGAAGTTAATGTTCTGGTGAGCCAGGTTCGAAACCCACCATGGCAGATTCAATCTTTGAATTAAGAGTTTAATGATGACCATGTGTTGATTGTCAGGAAAACCCATCTGGTTCACTAATGTCCTTTAGGGAAGGAACGTGACTCCAGGCCCACAGCAATGTGATTGACTTTCAACGCCAGTTAGGAATAGGCAGTAAATGCTGGTCTAGCAAGTGACGCCCTCATCATGTGAATGAATATGAAAAAATGTTTACAATTCTACCCACCGTACAATTCCCCTCCTTACTCTTCAGGTAAAATTACTCTCCACCTCACGATACAGCTGCAGCTATCCCCTCACGTCTGGAGTACCAATAATCCCCATATCCAGGGTGGAGTTACTCTCACATCCAGACACAGAATACCAGCTTATACCCCATGGTGTGGTAGAAACCCCACTCCCACTCCCAACCCCACCCCTCCCCCTATCCTGCACTACCCCCCACCCCCAGCTTATTTGAGGGATTCCAGGCTGCATTTTCAGTTTCTGGCTGTTACCCTGAGGGCTCCCAGAGGTTTAAAGCCCATAACCCCCACAGCTACATCTCAGAAGCACCAGAGGAAGAACAGGAGAGGGGGTATTAACCAAGAAGCGAAGTGAGACCTAGAGAACAAGCTATAGAGAACAATAAGGGCATGGCACACAGGGAGCCTGGGCTAGGTGAGGTGCGGGGTGGATTTGCTGGGATTGCTCAGCAGAAGGACAAGCTCAGAAAAAGGCAACACGTGTGGCAAGAAATGGGGGCTGGGTGTGCCTGGACTAGTCAGGCAGGCCACTGAGACAGGAGATTTAATTAAGATCCTGCTTCTCACTAATCTCTTGTTCCTTATTATTTCCGGAATGTTTTATATCTGCTTTGAAATCAGAAACAAAACATGTGTTAAACATCCCTACTATTTCCGATTGACCATTAAGATTCCTCTTGTAAGAGACTTATAATCTCTTCCATTTTATTGACATTTTGCCACTTTTTGAAGATCGTTCAGCCTGGTTTTCAATGTTTTGTTTATTTATTCTCATTCTATTTTCTCTTTCTTTTTCATCAATTTCTTGGTTTGCAAATGTCTAAAATCTTCTCAACCTTTGATCCTGGTGCACCTTGAGATGTTCTATGCTTGGCTGCATAATATCGCCCACCAAGAGGTGGGTTCTTATTGAGGCAGGTACCTTCAAGTTTATTTACACAACTATAATATCACAGGCTTAGATATATTGTCTTGGTTCTGTGCTGACTGATGTTACTGCACATTATGCACATTCCCAGCTGACTCCACTACACTGAGAGATTATTTGGAGGTGAGGAGGCTCCCTTCGCATTGAGACTTTCCACATTGTCATGTCACTACAACTGTCTGAAAGCTACAGGCCTGTCAGGAATGAAATCTGTACCAGAATGCAACACAATTTTCTGACACACAAATAGAAATTGTTGGAAAAGGTCAGCAGGTCTGGCAGCATCTGAGGAGAGAAATCAGAGTTAATGTTTCAGGTCCAGTGATCCTTACTTAGAACTGGTCGTTTGACCAAAATGTTAACATTTATTTCTCTCACAGGTGCTGCCAGATCTGTTGAGCTTTTCCAACAATTTCTATTTGTGTTTCTGATTTCCAACATTCACAGTTCTCTCTGTTTTAATGATTTTCTGACAAGTTTGTATGTCATTTTTCATTGAATATTATCTTCATGTCTCTGGTTTGGTTGATTTTATTGTTGGGTGCTCTGTTAGTTTAAGTTCTTGAGATAAAATATGAAACAATAACTCAATCTGGTGTGAAATAATCTTGTCAGTGTGATTAAAAATCTGCAGCCTTTTCTCAGAATTTGCTGATTTGTTTGAAACTGGCTGGCTCCATCTGAAGATGCTCGATATTGGATGCAATTAAATTCTTCAGACAAGACAATAATTTATTTTCAAAAATCTGTGATGGATAGAAACATTTGTATAGTGATTGTTTTCAAACATTATTATTATTGTGTTTAGGTTAAAGTACTCACAGAAGCATAGACATTAAATAATCAGGAGACTGGAAGTAAAGCAAATCTTATCCAGTTGGAAAATTATTGTTTCAGAGATTGTGGGAACTGCAGATGCTGGAGAATCTGGGATAACAAGGTGTGGAGCTGGATGAACACAGCAGGCCAAGCAGCATCAGAGGATCAGAAAGGCTGACGTTTCAGGTCTGGGCCCTTCTTCAGAAGAAGGGTCTGAAGAAGGGTCCTTCTGAAGAAGGGTCCAGATCTGAACGTCAGCCTTCCTGCTCCTCTGATGCTGCTTGGCCTGCTGTGCTCATCCAGCTCCACACCTTGTTATCTGGGAAAAGTATTATTCCTATTTTGACTTAAGAATATGTTCACATTTGAGAGTTCAACTTGAAAATGTATCATCAGTGTGTAAGTGCCTGGAATTTTTAATATTAAGCCTTTGGAAAATCTTGTAAAACTGAAAGTCATTGATTGAGATGTTTCAAGCCTTTGTGGTTAGTTTCATTTCTGGAGTATTCTGACAGTGACACATGGGATTGGTGCTGGGATGGAAGGGAGTGAGATTTTGAATTACCTGCCTACTGGGCAGCATACTAGCTCTGTGACTCTATCTCCCTGCAGGATAGGTTTTACCAAGGAGGGATTGGGATGTGTGAGAATTTCCTGACCTCACACAGTGGCTCCTCTGTCAGGCTCACTCAGAATGAACAATGAAATGGGGAGTGGGAACTGCAGATGCTGGAGAATCCAAGATTACAAAGTGTGGAGCTGGATGAACACAGCAGGCCAAGCAGCATCTCAGGAGCACAAAAGCTGACGTTTCGGGCCTAGACCCTTCATCAGAGAGGGTCTCTTCATGTTCTCTGATGAAGGGTCTAGGCCCGAAACACCAGCTTTTGTGCTCCTGAGATGCTGCTTGGCCTGCTGTGTTCATCCAGCTCCACACTTTGTTAATAATGAAATGGGTGGATCCACTTTCATAGAGGGAATGCTGCGGAGCTGTTCATAAATGATTGTTACCTTCAGGTTAGCGGGGAGGTGTAATGGGTGACTGAGGCTCTGTTATCTGCATGGTTCCTGTCAATTGCCCCAGGCGCGTCAGGCAGAGGGAAATTGGCACATGCCTAACTGACAGGCACCTTTGGGTTCCTTGTAGATGGGGAATGCGCATGGTCAGTGCCCATAGAGTGTGCCCTGAGACAATTGTGACTAATTGAGGTACAGATGGGCAAGGGGTGAACTGGAGTCACCAGGTACTCACTCAAACTTTCATGTTGGGAATCGTCCCTGTCTGATTTCTATCCAGAGGAGAGGGTGCAGAATAGGAAACTGCATATTAATGAGGAGGAGTGATGAAATAATGAATTATTAATGAATGCTAATGTATGTAAAGAGTCCTCTCACCATCTCAGAGCACCATTTCAATCAGAATTTGGGACTTTTTGCTTTCAATGTTGGAAAGCTCCTCATTGGCCAACTCATACAATTCTCCCAAATTTCTCACCAATGCCCATGTTGTTTGGATCTGGGAAAACCTCCCCGTAAATTGAGCTTATTGATTCATAATGCCTGAAAGAAACAATCAAAGTAGTGGTTTCATGGATGGAATTCAGATGTGTAATACCTGTATAAAACATGTATGGACCTGTGAGGTGTGTGAATAGCTCAGGTCTCTATTATTCAAAGGTTGATAGATGTTAAAGCACGAGACAAAACTGGAAAGGAGCAGTGTTTAATAAAGGGATTTTGCAATTTCAGGTCTTCGTCCATAAGCTCAGTGCTTTTCATGAAGAAGTGATGAAAATGGAGTGGGGGGGGGGAGGGACTCAACAGGGGCAAAAGCTAAAGGAAAAGGTGTGCTCTTTTTTCCAGGAAGGGTAAGAATTATGGACTCTTTCATGGAGATGGAACATATAAATGGCTGTATCTCATATCTGGAAAACTATCCCACATTTTTTCCAAGGAGCCATGTATGGAGTACGTGTTGATAGATGACAGGAGTACCTATGGAATATCTGAACAAACGAAAGGATCTTGGTGGCAGTGGTGGCTGTGTTGAGTTTCCAGAGTTTGTTAATTCTGTTCAGATTTACAAGGCAATAGTATATGGGGCCCTCCTATTCAGCTAATGATGCAGGGAAACTGCCTACAATCAGCGAGCCAGAAGCACTGCTTTAATATTTTAGGAATTGATCAAATTGTTGTTCATCTGATCAAGGGAACAGTTGAAAATAAATTGGCATTTGGAATAATTAATCCCTTGGATAATATAACTGGACAAATGTTCCTTTGCAGCAATCAGTCTCTCATTGCAGATTGTCAGGGTACATAGCTCGTTTTTATAGAAGCAGCCCAACAGAAAATGAAATAATCCTTTCAAAACTTGCAACAGCTCCAAGCCATGTCTTATTTGATAGCTTTACCAGACTCACTCATTTTGAAACTAGAGACGTTTTCCTGTGCTAATAATGTTTTTGATCCCAGCTGGGACCCTCCATATAGCAGCTCCATCTGTTACATTCTTATCTGTGAAATGTCACGCATTGTGAAATGCTGAAAGCAACACAGGCCTGGATGAGGGGAGAGCCACATCATTATGTACATTAGCAATGTAGCAATGATATGCAAGGTAGGAAGGTATCATGAACAAGAAACCAGCCCAGGAACACTTGACAAAGTTAGTTCAGCTTCCAAGGCAGATGGAGCTTTTGTAATTAAATTAAAATTTGAAACTGTGTATGGGCCAGATGGGGTTCACTAATGCGCAATGCATGAAAAAGAAAAATGAAATGTCACCAGGGTGTTTCATGGACAGAAGTCGAAGCTATCACAAGGTTACACCCTGCCTTGCCGATTAACCTTCTGGGTTCAGAACATTTTGGCTGTGAGCTCAAATTTCTGGAATAGTGTTTACAAAGATTAACTGCAATGTTCCAAAGTTGCCTTTACGCAAGATAATTGGAGAAATCTAAGAGCAGTTTTCTACGTGTAAATTTTACTTAGAAACTCCTGCTGTGCTCCTTGACTGCATAAAGCATTCAGTAACTAAACTCCTAATGGAACTGAAATAAAAGCAAAATACTGCGGTTGCTGGAAATCTGAGAGAAGAACTGAAATTACTGAAGAAACTCGGCAGCTCTATCAACGTGTGTCCTGTTTTGACACTATCACTCTTGATAAATTGCGATGATCTTTCTACCTTAATTAGTTTGACAGTTTTGAATTACTTACTACTTTGGTTAGACCTTCAGCATGTGACTGTGATAACTATCATGTTTTTCTAGTCATTTGGTTTATCTCTAGCATCGCCTTATTTTTTATTTTTCGTAATTATCTCTCTGCCTCATGTAATCAGATTATAGGCCATCTCTTCACTTGCTAATCAGCTGTTGACACTTTATTCAAACTGTCTGGCACTTCTGATCATCTGCAGAGACTTATTGTTCGGCACTCCACTCACAGCATTTGTACAATGCTTTGATCTCTCTGCCCATAAACTCTTTGTCTATGTGCTTCTCTCTCACTTCACCTGATACAGGAGCAGTGTTTGGAAAGCTTGTGAATGGACTATAGCCTGGTGTTGTCTGACTTTGTCCACCCGAGCCCAGCACCAGCACCTACATGTCAAAGTGCCCTTAGCTGTTGTACCTGCACCAAGCATCACAGCGAGGGACCCACCTGCCATTTCAGAGAAACGGGAGATCCTCCCCATTTATTCCTGCTTTCACCTTTGAAATAATGTGCAGAAAATATAATGCAACATCAAAGAATGTGAGCCTTGGAAATTGAAGGGAGAAGACACTCCTCCGTGCATAGCACATATGATGATGATGCTGAGAGAATTGTGAACAGGGGTAGGCCATTCAGCCTTTTCAGCCTGCGGATCACCCAGTTATAGGAAGGATATTATCAAGCTGAGGAGGTTCAGGAGACATTTACCAGGATGTTGCCACGTATAGAAGGTTTGAGTTATAAAGAGAGGCTGGATAGGCTTGGAGTTTTCTCGCTGAAGCTTAGGAGGTTGAGAGGTGACCTTATAGAAGTTGTTTTTTGCACTGATGTGCTGAACTCTTCCATCATTGAGGATGAGGATATTTGTGGAGCCTCCTCCTACAGTGAGCTGAATAATTGTCCACTGCCATCAATGACTGGATGTGGCAGGCCTGCAGAGCTTAGATCTGATCCGTTGATTGTGGGATCACTTAGCTCTATCTGTTACTTGCTGGTTTTGCTGTTTGCCATGCAAGTAGTCCTGTCTGGAGGCTTTACCAGGTTAGCACCTCATTTTCAGGTATGCCTGGGGTGCTCCTGGCATGCCTTCCTGCACTCTCCATTAAACCAGGGTTGATCCCCTGGCTTGATGGTAATGGTTGAGTGGGGGATATGCCGGGCCATGAGGTTACAGATTGTGATGAAGTACAATTCTTCTGCTGTTGATGGCCCACAGCACCTCATGGAGGCCCAGCCTTGAGTTGCTGGGTCTGTGCAAAGTCTGTCCCATTTAGCAAGGGGATAGTGCCACACAACACGATGGAGGGTATTCTCAATGTGAAAGCGGGACTTCGTCTCCACAAGGGACTGTGCGATGGTCACCCTTACAGATACTGTCGTGGACAGATACATCTGCAGCTGGCAGATTAGTAAGGATGAGATCAAGTGTGTTTTTCCCTCTTGTTGGTTCCCTCACCACCTGCTGCAGACCCAGTCTAGCCGCTGTGTCCTTTAGAACCCCACCAGCTCGATCAGTAGTAATGCTGCTGAGCCACTCTTGGTGATGGACATTGAAATTCCCCACCCAGAGTACCTTTGGTGTCCTTGCCATCCTCAGTGCTTCCTCTAAGTGTTGTTCAACATTGAGGAGTATTGATCCATCAGCTGAGGGAGGACGGTATGTGTTAATCAGCAGGAGGTTTCCTTGCCCATGTTTGACCTGAAGCCATGAGACTTCATGGGGTCCACAGTCAATGTTGAGGACTCCTACTGCAACATCCCCCTGACTATATACCACTGTGCCACTCCCTCTGCTGGGTCTGTCCTGCCGGTGGGATGGGGCATATCCAGGATGGTGATGGTGGTGTTTGGGACATTGTCTGTAAGGTATGATTCTGTGAGTATGATGTCAGGCTGTTGCTTGACTAGTCTGTGAGACAGCTCTCCCAATTTTGGCACTAACCCCCAGATATTAATGAGGAGGACTTTGTAGAGTTGACAGGAATGCTGTTGTCTGTTCCAGTGCCCAGGTCAATCCTAGGTGGTCAGTCTAGTTTCATTTCTTTGAGAATGTGTAGTGATTGGTACAACTGATTAGCTTGTCAGGCCATTTCAGAGGGCAGCCATGCTGTGCGTCTGGAGTCATTTGCAAGCCAAACCAGGTAAGGACGGCAAATTTCCTTCCCTGAAGGACATTAGCGAACCTGATGAGTTTATCCTGATAATCAACAATGATTTGAGGATCATCAGTAGATATGTAATTCCAGCTATTTTTTAAAAATAAAATTCATCTGCTATGGCAGGATTCGAATCCACATTCCCAGAACATTCACTGAGTTTCTGGATGAGTAGTCTAGCAATAATAACACTAGGCCATCACCTTCCTCTGATGGTTCTCAGCAGGTCTCAGTCAGGCCAAGGGGGAAGAGCCTTCACTCAGTGGGGTCCTGGCACAGGAAGCCAAGGGTAGGCCCTGATACCAGCCCAGGGCCTGCTCGGGGTGGTCAAAGTCAGGACGGTCTGCTGATAACGGGGTGAGGAGCTGAATGGAGGGCAGCCACCCATCTTGACTGTTCCTGCCCAATTGTGGGCCGTTTTCCTCCTGGAATGAGAGTGCGGCAGGTATTGAGGGAGATGAAAGAGGCTGTTAATGTTGGTGCAGGGGGCAGGAGTCCTGAGAGAGAGAGCGGGCAGCACAGAGGGTATACAGGTGAAGTGGTGTTGGGGTTTGGGGTGGGTGAGGTTGAGTGAGGGAGGATGGTACAGGTGATAGTGAGAGAGGGAGAGCATGAGCCTTGGTGGGAGGTGGGCACAGTGACAGAGAGTGAGGGTGAGGTACCTGAGGGAAGATGGTGGCATTTAACCTGGCAGAGTAGAGAAGGACATTGGCCTTCTCCCTGCAGTACTGGGCATTCCTCCAGACACTGAGACTGTGCTGACCCAGGGGAGGGTCACCCACAGACCAGGCTGGGCACGGTCTGGTGCCGTGGTCTCCACTGCTTGTCCCAGGGTCAGGGGAATGTCCTGCCCCTGCCCCAACCCTGACCATGTGGAGCTCCAGGTTCCTGCCCATACAGCAGGCACTGATTGCCTTGTTAACAAGGTGTGGGGCTGGATGAACACAGCAGGCCAAGCAGCATCTTAGGAGCACAAAAGCTTACTTTTCGGGCCTAGGCCCTTCATAAGAAAAGGGGGATGGGGAGCGGATTCTGAAATAAATAGGGAAAGAGGGGAAGGCAGACCGAAGATGGATAGAGGAGAAGATAGGTGGAGAGGACAGTATAGGTGAGGAGGTAGGGGAGGAATTGGTCAGTCCGGGGAGGACAGATAGGTCAAGGGGGCAGGATGAGGTTATTAGGTGAAAAATGGAGGTGCGGCTTGAGGTGGGGGGACAGGATAGGTGAGAGGAAGAACAGGTTAGGGAGGCAGGGATGAGCTGGGCTGGTTTTGGGATGCAGTGGGGAGGGGAGATTTTGAAGCTTGTGAAGTCCACATTGATACCATTGGGCTGCAGGGTTCCCACGTGGAATATGAGTTTCTGTTCCTGCAACCTTTGGGTGGCATTATTGTGGCACTGCAGGAGGCCCATGATGGACATGTCGTCTGAGGAATGGGAGGAGGAGTTGAAATGGTTTGCGACTGGGAAGAGTTGTTTATTGCGAACCACGCGTAGATGTTCTGCAAAGCAGTCCCCAAGCCTCTGTTTGGTTTCTCCAATGCAGAGAAAGCCACAAAGGGTACAGCGGATGCACTATACCACATTGGCGGATGTGCAGGTGAACATCTGCTTGATGTGGAAAGTCATCTTGGGGCCTGGGATGGGCGTGAGGGAGGAGGTGTGGGGGCAAGTGTAGCATTTCCTGCAGTTGCAGGGGAAAGTACCGGGTGTGGTGGGGTTGGAGGGGAGTGTGGGGTGGACAAGGGAGTTGCGAAGAGAGTGGTCTCTCCGGAAGGCAGGCAAGGGTGGGGATGGAAAAATGTCTTTGGTGTTGGGGTCGGATTGTAGATGGCGGAAGTGTCGGAGGATGATGCATTGTATCCAGAGGTTGGTGGGTTGGTATGTGAGGACTACTTTTGGTGGTTATTGCAAGGGTGGGGTGTGAGGGATGAGTTGCGGGAAATGCGGGAGACATGGTCAAGCGTGTTCTCGACCACTATGGGGGGGATGTTGCGGTCCTTGAAGAATTAGGACATCTGGGATGTGCGGGGGTAGAATACCTCATTATCACTGATTACCCTGTGTCTGCCATGACTCAGGCAACTCATAGAATTCCTACCGTGTGAATCAGGCCATTTAGCACATCAATACCACACCAATCCTCTAAAAAGCAATGTACCCAGACCTACGCCCCTTCCATATCCCTCCAACCCCACATTTTCCATGGCCAATCCACCTAACCTTCACATCTTGGACTGTGGGTGGAAACCAAAGGAAACCCACACAGACATGAAGGGAATGTGCAAATTCCACACAGAGAGCGGAATTGAACCGGAGCCCCTGGTGTTGTGAGGCAGCAGTGCTAACCACTGAGTCCCCATGTACCCCTATCGGAAATGTCAGGAACGATGCAGGGCAGCTCCAGGCTGACGGTGCTTGTCCGAGTGTCCAGTGGGGATTTTTATGGTGTGTGGGTACAAGTGGTGCTGCTGAATTCTGGGGTATCAGTGAGTGGAGTTGGTCCAGAAATGGCCCATGGTAAAATGAGGCTGAAATTGGATGTGACATTCACTGAGCCACAGATTGTGGTGAGTTTGGTGAACCATGGTTTGGAAAACCATTCAGCCTCACTGTGAGAATCATTGCATCAAACTCGGCACAACTTGCACTTTCACAAAAATACTGTGAGCTTCATGTTATGTGATGAGAGGCATAAGAAGATTGGATAGTCAGAGACTTTCTCTCAGGGCGGAAATGATTATTGCAAGGGGACATAATTTTAAGGTGATTGGAGGAAGGTACAGGGGAGATGTCAGAAGTAGGTTCTTCACACAGAGAGTGGCTCATGTGTGAAATGCATTGCCGGCAGTGGTAGTGGAGTCAGACACTTTAGGGACATTTAAGCGACTCTTGGATAGGCACATGGAGGATAGTAACATGTAGGGTATGCAGGGTAGATTGATCTTAGAAGAATAATGGGTCAACACAACATTGTGGGCCGAAGGGTCTGTACTGTGCTGTAGTGTTCTATGTTCAGTGCTCATAAAGTGGTTAGCCATAAAGACTAAAAGATAAAAACAAGCTATTATAAAACCAAACCAAGACCTTAGAATAAATACTGTCTGAAGTCATGGTGTCCACACTGCCAGAAGGAGCTTGAAGAGGACAGCCTCAGAATAAGACAGCAGCCATTCAGGACTGAAATGAGGAGAAATTTCTTCACTCATCAGGCTGTGAACTTTTGAAATTCGCCACTTCAGTGCACAGTGTAAAATATTCAAGGCAAATGTTGACAAATTTTGAGTTTTAAAAGATCTGGAAGTGAGCCAGAGAAGTGGTGTTGTAATAGAAGATCAGCCATAATCTTATCAAAAGGTGGAGCTGGTTCAAAGGTCAAGCAGCCGAGTCAAGCTTCCAATTCTTATGCATATACATAAGACAGGGACTGAAATGCTTAGATACTGCTGACTGGACAGTGAACGATCCTGACACTGTGCAATAACATTGCAAGATTTTCCTTTTTATTAAGGACCAATGGCTGTAGGATTCTGCCAATTGTGAGAGATAGAAATACCAAGAAATCTCAGGAAATTGTTTTTATTTGACAGCAAGACAGTTCAGAACAAATAAAGAGCTCAGTGTTATAATTTTATGCAGGGGAAATACATTAATGAATTTTAAGGCATTACGTACAAAGTACATGGCCAATTAGCAGATTATGATGTGCAAGGATTGGACCAAAGCCATTAAAAACTGCCTTTCAAATGTGGGCAATGTATGGAGAGTGAGCTTTTGTGCTCCTGAGATGCTGCCGGGCCTGCTGTGTTCATCCAGCCTCACATTTTATTATAATGTATGGAGAGTGTCAGTTTTAGCCTGGAAATGAAAAAGCCAATTACAATGTATTTTCTTTAGTTAAGCTTTCATTTAACTCAGTTTTGGAAAACTAGATTTTATAGAATTTCAATGCTTATCCTTCTCAAAAACAGACCGTTCAGCCTAATCAATCCATGCTGCTCCATTCTTCATGTTTTGAGCTTCCTCCCATCCTTCCTCCTCAAAAATCTCTGACTGTAACCCTTTATTCCTTTCTCCTACACGCACAACCATGCACTAAAGGGCGGCATGGTGGTTCAGTGATTAGCACTGCTGCCGCACAGCTCCAGGGACCCAGGTTCAATTCCAGCCGTGGGTAACGGTCTGCATGGAGTTTGCACTTTTTCCCTGTGCCAGGGTGGGTTTCCTCTAACAGTCAAGTCCAAAGATGTGCAGGTTAGGTAGGTGGACCATGGTACATATGGGGTTACAGTGATAAGCAGGAGGTCTCTTCATAGCAGAGGTGTGAAGTAGGTGGGCCAAATGGCTTCTTTCTGCACTGTAGGGATTCTGTGCATTGATTTCCCTTTAAGACACATTGATACGATTCACTACAACTGCTGCCTGTGGGAGTGATTTCTCCACTCTCAGTGCTTTCTGGATTAAGAGATTTCTTCTGAATTGAATCCAATTGTATTTGTTACACTCTTCTCAATGAGACAAAACAATCTTTCCATATCTTTTTTATCATAGCTTTAAAGACTCTTTGGCTTTCTTTTTTCAAAAGAAAATGAACACAGCGTGTTTGATTAATTTGTAATGCATTTGTGATATGTAAACTCATGCATCCCGAGTATCAAATTGTAAATTGTCTCTGCAAGTTCCACAACTCCTTTGGATCTTCTTTATAACAATGTGACCAACACTGTATATGGCATTCAAACAGTGGCCTAGTTAAAATTTGTTAGACATTTTGCCTGACTTTCTGCTTTTTAATTCTTTCCCTTTCGAAAGAAAGCTTAGTGCTTCATGTGATCAGAGATTCTGGGAACTGCAGATGCTGGAGAATCCAAGATAATAAAGTTTGGAACTGGATGAACACAGCAGGCCAAGCAGCATCTCAGAAGCACAAAAGCTGACGTTTCAGGCCTAGGCCCTTCATCAGAGAGGCGGATGGGGAGAGAGTTCTGAAATAAATAGGAGGAGAGGGGGAGGCACCTATCTTCTCCTCTACTTCACAAGTTTCAAAATCTCCCCCACCCCCACTGCATCCCAAAACCAGCCCAGCCTGTCTCTGCCTCCCTAACCTGTTCTTCCTCTCACCCATCCCTTCCTCCCACCCCAAGCCGCACCTCCATTTCCTACCTACTAACCTCATCCCACCTCCTTGACATGTCCGTCCTCCCTGGACTGACCTATCCCCTCCCCACCTCCCCAACCATACTCTCCTCTCCACCTATCTTCTCCTCTATCCATCTTCAGTCTGCCTCCCGCTCTCTCCCTATTTATTTCAGAACCCTCTCCCCATCCCCCTTTTCTGATGAAGGGTCTAGGCCCGAAACGTCAGCTTTTGTGCTCCTGAGATGCTGCTTGGCTTGCTGTGTTCATCCAGCTTCACACTTTGATATCTTAGAGCTTCACGTGTTTTTATGACCTTGTGCACCTTGTACACTACAGTCCCTCTGCTCCTAACCCCTCCCCCCACCCAGCTAAACTCACATCTTCATTGCTTATTTTCCAACCAAAATACACCACCTCACAATTACCAGTGTCGAACTTCATTCACTAATTCTTTGCCCACCTGCACGTTTCTGAAAATGTTGTTGTCCTCCTTATTATTGGGTAGTTCCCATTCACCCCTTGTGGTGTGATCTGCAAATTTAGAAATTGTATTTTTGATTTCAAAGTCCAAATTGTCAAATGTAAGTTGTGAACAGAAGTGGCCCATGTAGAACACCACTTTCCTATTTCTGCTTCTGTAAATAATCATCTTAATTCCTGTTCACTGCAGTCTGCGCTGAAAGCAGTGAGCAGTCCATTCTGAAACCACAACGGACATTACTGACCAGATGTGACTCCAGCCTGACACCAGAAAATATACCTGACATAGTCTGGACATTGAGAATTCTTCTGGAATATACACAAGAACTTAAAACTCTTAGCTTAAGTAGGTATGATTTTCATTCACAGAACAATGGGATTGAACCAGCGTCGCCAGGAGCTGTCAGGCCAACCCTGGAATTGTTAATTTTGATTTTATTATCCTTGTGAAGGAGGGAAAATGAAGATCAGTCAGACTATGGAAAGGTGTGTTTATGTAAAACAGTCTGGCCTGGAGAGGGAGCGGGTCAATTAGAGCAGGATGATGGCCTGCTCAGACTTATTCAGGGGATATAGGTATCACTGGCTGTGCCAACTTTTAATGCTCATTCCCTAATTGCCTAGAGGAGGTGGTAGTGAGAAGCCTTGTTGAGCCCCTGCTGTCCAAGTGGAGTTAAGTGCAGCCACAATGCTGTTAGTGAGGGAGTTCCAGGATTTTGACCCAGTGACACTGAAGGAATAGGTATATATTTCCAAGTCAAGATGGTGAGTGGCTCAGAGGTGAGCTTGCGGGTGATGGTGTTCCCATGTATCTGCTGCTGTTGCCCTCTGAGGTGGTTGAAGTTGTTGGTTTGGAAAGGATTGTGGAGGAAGGCTTTCTCAATTCCTGCAGTTCACTTTGGAAATGTTACACACAGCTGCTGCACAGCAGTTTTTTTGGGGGGGGGGGTGGTGGATGTTGACGGTGGTGGAGGAAGTGCTGATTGAGTGGGTAGTTTTGTCCCAGATGCTTCCTGGAGACAGTTGGAGATGAACTCGTTTGGCATCAGCAATTAGACTTGCTCTCATTCTGCACGCATGTGCTTGTGATGCTTGCGTTCCCTTCACTATCCAGGGAGACATGGTCAGAGATAATGGGAACTGCAGATGCTGGAGGATCCAAGATTACAAAGCGTGGAGCTGGATGAACACAGCAGTCCAAGCAGCATCTCAGGAGCACAAAAGCTGATGTTTCGGGCCTAGACCCTTCATCAGAGACATGGTCAGCTGTTTTGAGATTGTCACTAACTGCAGTTCCTACCTGAACTATCTTTCTGCTTTAGCTTTAAGTAAACATAGAAGAGTGACAAAACTGACAGTACCAGCTACAAAGAGACAGTGGGGTGAAAATAGTACCAAAACAGGCACTGAAAAGCATTTATGATTATATTCAGAAAAAGAGGGTGCAATTGATAGGGGCGATATTGAAAGGTCTGGCACCTGGTTCCATCAGGATGGTTTGGAGTGGATTTGAACCCACCAGCTGATCTTATAAACCAGTTTATCATGCCAACTAGTAATAAGTGGTTAAGCGTGAAATGTGGTTAAAAAGTCCTTGGCAGAAAAAACTCATACTAAAGATAAAATAAGCAGTTTTCTGACAGTCAGATAACAGGTTACAGTAACTGCACTAACACTAGGTAAGAGACATTATCATCTCTCACAAAACAGTAACCAGGGCAATGTTATATGACTGTAAATTGTAGAATTGACTAACTTGGGACTAACTAGCTCCTTGCAGAAGTAATTATTTATGTATCAGTGGGCAGAGCTACTCCAAAGCTTCCAAGCTAATCCTTTCAGGCCAATTGAATTATCCAGCGGGTGATATTAAAAATAAAAGAATGGAGATAGTGAACAGAGGAATTAGTTATGTTACAACAGAAATGACATCACAGCATTAACAAAGCATGCAAATGTCTCAAGGAATTTATTTTTGAGTCAGGGACAGGGATTCACAAAACGTAACATTAGTAAGGTAACAAAAATAAAGAAAACAGTGACATTGATAAGTGACAAACCACCAGAATCAGATGGTTGCCACCCCAGAGTTTTAAAGGAAGTGGCTGAGAACTCTGCGTATACTCAGGCAGTAAGTTTTCAAAATTCTCTTGTTGCGGGGGTTATTCCATTTAATTGCAAAGCTAAATGTAACATTGTACAATTTCAGAATGGTGATCGAGAGAAACCAGGCACTCGTAGATCAGTGAACATGTTATTGGAAACCCCTGGAGTTTATCTTTAAAGGGCAGACACAGCCAGAATAGATATGATAGGTGGAGGCCACGTCTGATGAACCGTGTGAGTTTTTTTGAAGCAGTGATTAAACTTGTGGGCAGGGGAATGTCTGCAGATGTCACTGATATGGACTTTCAGAAGACAAATGATAAACTGCCACAGAAGAAACTGTTCTCTAAATTTGAAACTGTGGAAGTGCAGTTAATGAGCTGCTTAGCAAGAGACAGAAACTAAAGGAGGTAATGGTCATTCTGATTGACAATGTGTGAACAGTGGCTCTTATGGGATCTGTGTAGGGAACATCAATTACTTTTATTGACAACACTTTTGATGGGATAGAAAAGTAAATATATATATATATATCCAAGATTATCAATAGGACAAAGAAAGGCTGATTTGCAAACTGTGGAGATGGCAGCAGTAATATTACAGACTGATATTACGAGATTAAGTGAATGAGCAAAACTGTGATGCACTAATTCAATATAAGTAAATGTCAAGTCATCTCCTTTGAACATAAATAAATGGAAAGCACTTGCTAAATGTCGTTAAGCTAGAAACAGCAGAAGACCAGGAGGGAGACTTGGGAGTGCAAGCACATAGATCAGTACCATTGAGCAAGGTCAGAAAATAATCAACACAGGCTAATGGAATCCTGGGTTTTATTTTGAGATGATTAGAATATGAGAATTTTAAGATCATGTTTTAGTTGTGCAAAGTTCTGATTAGACTATAGACAGAGTCCCAGTGAGTAGCCTTCAGGAGAGCAATGTAGACTTATTAGGTTTTTTTTCCCCTAAAGTCATTCATGCAATGAGAGCGTCACTGGCCAAGCAGCGTCTATTGCCAATCCCTAATTGCCCAGAGGGTGGCTATAAGTCAACCACATTGCTATGGGTCTGGAGTCACATGTAGACCAGACCAGGAAGGGATGGCAGTTTCCTTCCCTAAAAGATATTAGTGAACCAGATGGGTTTTTCCCCTACAATTGATTCATGGTCATCATTCGGCTCTTAGTTCCAGATATTTATTAGTTTCAAATTCCACCATCTACTCAGTCCTCAGAACATTATCTGAGTCGCTGCATTAACAGTCAGTGATAATAGCACTAGGGCATCACCTCCCCATATGGCATCCTGGGTTCTGAAAATTAACTCATAAAACAATCAGAGGCTATGATGAAGGAGCAGGTGTTGGCTATTCAAACCACTGAATCTGCTCCACCATTCAACGAAATTGTGGCTGAACTGATAATCATCAACTCCCGTTTCCTGCCTTTTCCCCATAACTCCAATTCCATTACTGATTAAAAATGTATCAGTCTCAGCCTTGCATATATTTAACAACCCAGCCTCGACAGGCCTTTGCAGTTAAGAATGCCACAGATTTACTGTGGTCTGAAAGAAGAAATTCCTCTTCATTTCTGTCTTAAATGTACAGCCCCTTATTCTGAGCTAGCGCCCACTGGTCCTAGACTCTCCCACAAGGGGAAACAACCTCTCCCTATCTACCCTGTCAATTCTTCTAAGAACCTTCTATCTTGCAAGATTACCAGACTACTCGAACTACAGCTTCATTGTTTCTGTTAAGTGATGATGTGGAAGAATATGGAGAAGGGTGGGGTGGAAGTAGACAGAGATGGGCATCAGATAATCGTAATCTTTTCACACCACAAAACAGACCCTACTAATGAAATAGCTTCTTCCCAATCCGATGGTCTTATGTTTTACCGCAATACTGGAAATGAACATAACACACCAAGATTCAATTCTGTTGGAAAAAAACCCAGGAGTGTGTGAAATGTCAGTTACTCAACAGCAATTGATTGCAAAGCAAACATAATTCTTTGATCCCACAAGCAGCAGTGACAGAACTGAGCCGTTAATCTGTTTTTAATGTTCTTTGCTGAAGGATCATTTTGGCCAGAATGCTGGAACAGTTTGTTGTTGTTCTGGGAGTATAGCTGTCTTTAATATCCATGTAAGATAGAGGGACCAAGAGCTTGTATGAACCAGGTAGAATTTAGAAAGATTTATTGATGGTTATAGGGCTGTTTTTTTATTTTCTAAGATGAAAAATATTTCCCAACTGAAAATACGATAAGTAGTACAAGTCTTTTCAGAGACAAAAAAATGTTTTCAGAATTCTGCAAGTTAATTGAAGTGGAATTCTTATGTTTTCTTTTTATTCACTCATGGAGTCTCAGTGCTGCTGGCTGGCCCAGCATTTATTGTCCATCTCTAGTTGCCCCTTGAGAAGGTAGAGCTGCCTTCTTGAGTTGCTGTACTAGACCTGCTGTGGGTTGACCCACAATGCACTGAGGGAGGGAATTCCAGGATTTTGGACCAGCGACAACGAAGGAATAGCAATGTTTCCAAGTCAGGATGGTGAGTGACTTGGAGGGGATCTTATAAGAGGTGGTGTTCCCATGTATCTGTGCTGTCTGAGGATCTTTGGTGAATTTATGTAGTGCACCTTGTAGATAGTACACACTGCTGCTATTGACTGTTGATGTGGAGGGAGTGGATGTTTGTGGATGTGTTGCCACTCAAGCAGGCTGCTTTTTCACGATTGTGTCAAGCTTCTTGAGAGTTGTCAGAGTTGTACTCGTCCAGGCAACTGGGGAGTATTCCATCACACTCCTGACTTGCGCCTTGTAGATGGTGGACTTGCTTTAGGGAGTCTGGAGGTGAGTTACTCGCTGCAGGGCTCAGAGTTTCAGACCTGCTTTTGTAACCACTGTGTTTATATGGCTAGTCCAGTTGAGTTTCTGATCAATGGTAACTCCAATGATGTTGATTGTGGGCATTCAATGTTGATAACATCATTGAATGTCAAAGGGCGATGATTAGATCATCCCTTGTAGGAAATTATTATAGCCTGGCATTTGTGTGGCGTGAATGTTACTTGCCACTTGTCAGCTCAAGCCTGGATATTGTCTAGATCTTGCAGCATTTGGGCATGGACTGCTTCAGTATCTGAGGAGATAGTAGGAAGTGCAGATGCTGGGGAGTCTGAGATAACAAGGTATAGAGCTGGATGAACACAGCAGGCCAAGCAGCATCAGAGGAGCAGGAAAGCTGACATTTTGGGCCTAGTCCCCTGAAACATCAGCTTTTCTGCTCCTATGATGCTGCTTGGCCCGCTGTGTTCATCCAGCTCCACATTTTGTTATCTCAGTATCTGAGCAGTTGTGAATGGTGCTGAATGTTGTACAATTATTTGTGAACATCCCCACTTCTGACCTAATGATGTAGGGAAGGTCATTGATGAAGCAGCTGGAGGATTTCCTGCAGAGATGTCCTGGAGCTGAAAAAATGAGTCATGTTGAATCTATCTAGATATAAGTGGCAATTAACCACAATAAACTCATTTATGATCAATGTTATCTCTCAGAGCAGATATGAAGCTTTTGAGTAATTACTTTAAGTAACAGCTTTAATGAGGCCTTAACAACAATAAAATCCAGAAAACCATTTCATAGTTTTTCATAAAAGCACATTACCACAGAAACCATAGAATAGTCACAGTCCATTTGGTCCATCATGTCTGCACCAGTTCTCTGGATATTTTAACCATGCGTCAATATGCTGGGCTTCCCCATTACCTTGCAATTTGTTTCACTTTTTCAGTAATTGTCTAACAACCTCTTGAATGCCTCAGTTGAGCCTGTCTCCACTACACTTCGAGGCAGTGCATTCCAGCCCTTAGCTAATCCCTGAGTGAAAAAGGCTGTTTCATCTCACTTTGCTTTTTTTGAAAAGCACTTTAATTCTGCGTCCTGAGATAACAAAGTCTAGAGCTGGATGAACACAGCCAGTGTTTCCTCCTCCTCTGATGCTGCTTGGCCTGCTGTGTTCATCCAGCTCTATACCTTGTTATCTCAGATTCTCTAGCAGCTGCAGTTCCTACTATCTCTGAATTAATTCTGTGTTCTCTTGTTATTATAACCTCTTCCAAGCAGGAATAATTTCTCCCTATTCACTCTGTCCTGACAACTCATGGTTAGGACATAGAACATAGAACAGTACAACACAGGCCCTTCGGCCCACATTTTGAACATTGGTGTCAAATCTTCCCTCAGCTTTCTTCTCTCCAGGGAGAACAGTCCCAGCTTCTTCAAATTATCCTCATTTCTGCAGTTTCCCATCCCTGGAATCATTCTCATCAATGTGCTCCATCCTCCCTAAAGTGTGGGACAGAGAACTGTACACAATACTCCACTTGAGATCTAATCAGCGTTTTACACAAGTTCAGCATAGCTTCCTTGCTTGCCATTCTCTATGAGTATTTATGAAACTTAGAATACTTTATTAACTGCTCTCTCTACCTTTCCTGGGGGGTGGGGGCAAGTGTAGCATTTCCTGCGGTTGCAGGGGAAGGTGCCGGGTGTGGTGGGGTTGTGGGGACAAGTGTAGCATTTCATGCAGTTGCAGGGGAAGGTGCCGGGTGTGGTGGGGTTGGAGGGCAGTGTGGAGCGAACAAGGGAGTCAGGGAGAGAGTGGTCTCTCCGGAAAGCAGACAAGGGTGGGGATGGAAAAATGTCTTGGGTGGTGGGGTTGGATTGTAGATGGTGGAAGTGTCGGAGGATGATGCGTTGTATCGGAGGTTGGTGGGGTGGTGTGTGAGAACGAGGGGGATCCTCTTTGGGTGGTTGTGGCGGGGGCGGGGTGTGAGGGATGTGTTGCGGGAAATGCGGGAGACGCGGTCAAGGGCGTTCTCGGCCACTGTGGGGGGAAAGTTGCGGTCCTTAAAGAACTTGGACATCTGGGATGTGCGGGAGTGGAATGCCTCATTGTGGGAGTAGATGCGGTGGAGGCGGAGGAATTGGGAATAGGGGATGGAATTTTTGCAGGAGGGTGGGTGGGAGGAGGTGTATTCTAGGTAGCTGTGGGAGTCGGTGGGCTTGAAATGGACATCAGTTACAAGCTGGTTGTCTGAGATGGAGACTGAGAGGTCCAGGAAGGTGAGGGATGTGCTGGAGATGGCCCAGGTGAACTGAAGGTTGGGGTGGAAGGTGTTGGTGAAGTGGATGAACTGTTCGAGCTCCTCTGGGGAGCAAGAGGCGGCGCCGATACAGTCATCAATGTACCAGAGGAAGAGGTGGGGTTTGGGGCCTGTGTAGGTGCGGAAGAGGGACTGTTCCACGTAACCTACAAAGAGGCAGGCATAGCAGGGGCCCGTGCGGGTGCCCATGGCTACCCCCTTAGTCTGTAGGAAGTGGGAGGAATCGAAAGAGAAGTTGTTGAGGGTGAGGACGAGTTCGGCTAGGCAGATGAGGGTGTCCGTGGAAGGGGACTGGTCGGGCCTGCGGGACAGGAAGAAGCGGAGGGCCTTGAGGCCATCTGCATGCAGAATACAGGTGTATAGGGACTGGACGTCCATGGTGAAAATGAGGTGTTGGGGGCCAGGGAATTGGAAGTCCTGGAGGAGGTGGAGGGCGTGGGTGGTGTCACGGACGTAGGTAGGGAGTTCCTGGACCAAAGGGGAGAAAATGGAGTCCAGATAGGTGGAGATGAGTTCGGTGGGGCAGGAGCAGGCTGAGACAATGGGTCACACCCTTTTAGATCCCTGTTTGTTTACAAATACAATTCCAGGAATGCACTTTACAAAGAATTGTTGTATAAATGGTATCTGATTCACCTCATCTGTGCACCACTCGTCCTGCAGCTGGAAGTATCAATGGCAGAAGATGAAGGAAGATTACCTGTTGAAGAAAGTGCTTCGGGCCTAGTGGGACTACCCTTCCTGAGAAAACAACAGGGCAAATCACAGAAAGTAAGTCATAATCATTAGGCTCAAAGAAGTTGTCATGATTCGATACTTACAGAAAGTAATAAAAATGTTATACTCAGGGAAGACTTCATTTATTTTCTACTGTTTTTAATTTTCAACATAATTATACAGAGCATTAATTTACTGGATATCAGGTTATTAGCAACGTAATAATTTACTACTTAATGCGATGAAAGAAAGCTTTTTTTATTGCCTATAATTAGAAGAATTAGTTTCTTAAAGAGCTATTGTTTTTTGCAATTACTGTCTGCAAAAAAGATATCAATTAAAAAAGAAGTCTGATTTTTGTCAACAGTGCAACACAAGCTCAATGCTAATGGCAGGAAATAACCTTGCTGCTTTTATTTCCGAATAACAATATTTTTGATGAGATTTTGATGTGATTGTTCTAAGGGAGAGTATTTGACATGATATAATGGCGCTGCACAATGTAATATTTACCAAATGGGACATATACACAAATATATGTTTTACAAAATAAGTCAACTGATTACGATTGGGAGAAAAGTAACCTTTTACCTCCTTATCCCAGTGATGCCCAGTGCAGATTTTCACAGCTGCTTCTGGCTAAAATCAGACAAGTCAAAATATAACACGTCAAGCCTGTCATCTTGATTGTCTGTGTTCCACACACGCACCCAAAGGCATTAAGTTGGGAGTTAGAAAATCATTCTCACTGAGTGAAGGTGAAGTTCCCATCTCCATTTCCAAATCCTGAATAGAAAAATAGGAGTGGTGGACACCACATGCTGTCAGTCAGATTTTTCCAGATCAATTCTGGAAGGGAGTATTTCAGAATGCGTATAAAATGTGATAAAAATTGAGTTGTTCCAAAGATAGTAGGAACTGCAGATGCTGGAGAATCTGAGATAACAAGATGTAGAACGAGATGAACATTTCTGAAGAAGGGCCTAGGCCTGAAACATCAGCCTTCCTGCTCCTATGATGCTGCTTGGTCTGCTGTGTTCATCCAGCTCCACACCTTGTTATCTCTAAAAATGGAGTTGCCTCCTTTACAGTTCATCACGAAAGGCTGCAGTTTGAGTGATATTTTGCTTATGAAATGAGTGATGACAATACTTTGATTGGAGAAAGTAAGTCCATTCAATAATGTTTTTGCTTCAAATAACTGACATGCTGTCAAATGGAAGAAAAACATTTTAAAAGTGAAAAAGTCTTCAGATGTATTAAAATAATTTATGTACTGGATAAAATACTCTTCTGCAATGTTGAAAATCTAGTCCACTGTGTGATCTGTAGGTAATTGTTTAAACAGTCTCCATTGTTTTTATTCCTTCTTTGCTGAATAATTCAGCCATCTATTTGGCTGCTTGAAAACTCGGACAGATACGTGAAATTGATGCAAGGGAATTTGACAGAGCGGATGCTGAAAGGATGTCTCTCTTTTGGGACAGACTAGAACTAGGGAGCGCCATTTTAAAATAAGGACTCTCATTTAAGATAAGGGTGAAGAGATTTTCTTTCACTCAAAAGGTGTTGAGTGTCTTTGGAAATCATTTGCCCAGAGATTGATAGAAGCAGGATCACTGATAGAAGCAGGATCACTTTTAAATTAAAAGTAAGATATATTATTAATGAATGAGGGAGTGAAAGGTCATCAGGCTAGACAAGAATGCAGAGTTGAAGGTTAGACCAGCCATGATTAACGTGAATAAATATGAGGTTATCCATTTTGCTCAGAAGAATAGAAAGGCAACTTATTATCAAAATGGAGAGAAACTTCAGTGCTTCAGAGCAGCGGGATCTGGGTATCTTTAAGCATGAGTCATGGAAGCCTAGTTTGCAAGAAAAGCAGGGCATAAGCAAAGGAAATGGGATTTTGGAATTTATTGCAAAAGGATTAGAATATAAAAGGAAGGAAGTTTTGCTGCAACTGTACAAGGCATTTGTGTGACCACATGTGGAGTACTGCACACAACTTAGTGCTATTACTTGAGGAAGGATGGAATTGTTGATATTGTATCGGAAATAGTTCGGAGAAGGCTCACTAGAATAATTCAAGAGATGAGAATTGATTTTAAGAGGAGAGATTGAGCAGTTATGTCCTATGTGTGCTACAGTTGGGAAGAATGAAGATGTAGAAAGGACCATTCCCCTTGTTGAGTAATTCAGAATGAGAAGTCATAGTTTTCGGATAAGGGGAGGCAGGTTTAAAACAGCAATGAAGAGAAATTATTTCCCTCAAAGGATTGTGAATCTGTGGAATTCACTCTACCGGAGTGTGGTGGTTGTCATCACTCTGTGTAAATTAAAGGGCAAGATAGACAGATTTTAAATTATTGGTGAGTTGAAGGGTTGAAGGATTATGGAAGACAGACAGGAAAGTGGAGTTAAAGAGCAGCCATGATTGTATAAATGGCTGTGCTGGCTTGAGGGGCTGTATGGTGTGCTGCTTCTATTGTAATGTCCTTGTGTTCTTATGGTCTTGTTAAGTAGAAGGGCAGACCAGAATGACCTACTCCTACTCCTAATGTATAAATTTTCATGGAATTTCCTCTCCAGAGCATCAGCCTAAGAAAGATATTGGGAGAATTGAGCTGCCCAAATATCAGGGTCTGCCTACTGATCTCCCTGACTGAGTCTAAAGTAACATAAAATATTGGGTTTGACTTGATTACCAGAGGCTCTGAAAAAGTAGCCATGTGGGACTGAGTTCTGAATGTAACCTTGAGGAAGTGAGGCTAAGGCCGTGACCACGTTATGTATTGACGGAGGAAGGCAGCATATTCGAACATAGAGGAAACACAGCGTGAATCGAATCCTTTGTGTATGTGTCCAAGCAGCTCATAGTGCAGCAGTGTCTGTCTTAGAGAGTCATCAGTCTGACATAGCAATTAAATCAACAGCTCTTTCAGGTCTTATCAAAACCTTCAAATTCTTGCATAAATGAGCAATTGAGAATCAGAGATGAAATGTGCATTCACAGAGTCCTCCCCAAAACATTTACAATGAATCAGTGAAAATGGCATTAGAATTGCCCACAGGTTTAGAAGGAAAATGTAGCAAATGTTGGAAAATACACAGCACGTCTAACACTATCTGATAAACAAGAAAACAGACGCCAATATATCAGATAACAAATCTCAGCCATTAAATAGTTATCTCTTTTCTGTTTTCTGACTTAACTCTGACACTATCTACTCATCTGATATCTGGCCTGTTGCAAGGAGAACTATTGAATGGCTGAAGCATAAAACCAAGATAATATCATTGTGATTTATTCTGCATTAATCAAATAAATGATGAGGTATGTAATCATTCTTTAAAACATAATGCTACTGCAAATGAAATTTTTCTACTACTTAAAATATCTTAAAAAGCCATCAGACAATATCTGAACAAAGCCACAGATGGGTTTTCAGCAGGCCAAGTGACTTAATTTCTAATTTATGACCAATAATGTCACACTTACAGTTTTATATTATCGTAAAGTTCAGATTTATTGTTGGCTGACACAATGGCACTGTCTGAGAGGTCTATTCACATTGCTGGTGATCATGTCAAGCTTCAATGAATCCCTAAGTTGTGTGCTTTGGAAATCAGGCAAGGAAAGGTTTGTAGTAAATGTCAAAGTGTGCTACACTGCCAGACTTAAATCTCAAGCTAACCACAAATCCACACCCTGTAGGAATTACACACTTGCAGGTTCCTAGAACTTAATGTACATGAATAAAAACCTACCAAGGACACAGTTACAATCTATACAATAAATCAGCAATATTCTAAACTGAGCTGGTGTAAACCTCTCTGATGAAGGGTCTAGGCCCGAAACGTCAGCTTTTGTGCTCCTGAGATGCTGCTTGGCCTGCTGTGTTCATCCAGCCTTACATTTTATTATCTTGGTGTGGGTGCAGCTGGCAAGACCATTTTGTCGCTCATCCCCAATTGCCCTTGAGAAGGTGGTGGTGTGCTGCCTCTGTGAACCTTTGCTGTCCATGGGATGTAGGGAGGCAATTCCAAGATTTTGATACAATGACAGTGAAGGAACAGTGATATATTTCAAAATCAGGATGTGGCTTCAGGGGAACTTGCATGAGGTAGTGTTCCCATGTACTTGCAGCCCCGCTCCTTCTAGAAGGAAGTGATTGTGTGTGTGGAAGGTGCCGTCTGGGAATCCTTGTTCCATTTCTGCAGTGCATCTTCTCAATGGTTTTACAACTAGCTCCTGGGAGATATTCCCAATTTATCACACTTCCCGATAGCACAGCCCAAATAATGAGGCTCCAGGTGAGGAGTGATGACCTCATTTTCGTCCCTCATGCACCCATCCTTTCAGTTTGACACCACAAAGTGAACTTTAAAAAATCCCCTCCTCCCTTCTGTTGTGAAAATCTTATTCCCAAATCAAAATAAATTTATGTTTTGAGAGAAGCCCAATTGATCAAGGCTTCCTTTGATTATTAAAAGAGTGAGTTTATTAGTTATGAAATGTCAGGAGAAATCATAAGGTGATGACACACATCCACACAGGGTTTAGGTGAGCCCAAAGAGTTCAAAGTTAACCAAGGATACACTAATCAGTCTGAGTTCCATATAGAATAGACAATGCCATTTTGTGGCTGTTATGTTGGATGACATTGAGAGCTCTGATGGTGATAGGTGAACAGTTGATTTCGAGATGTTTGGTTTTGCAACTGAGCTGAAAAGCCGATGACTTGCTTCCTGTTTACTGCAGTTTCATGTACTTTCTGAATTCTAACAAAGAGAAAATAGAATTCTAGCAAGAGGGAAACATAACTATGTTTTCCAACCTACAGACAATCTACACAAGATGGTTTTCCAACTAGAAGCTGGAGGAAAGAATGAAGCCAGTCTCTTGCTCACTCTGTAGCAGTTTGTTATGATGTGCCTCTCTCTCATTGAAAAGTTTTGATTTGAAGTTTATTTGATCCCTTCAGGTGTGATATTCCAGATTTCCTTTCAAAACAAGAATGATCCCAGGGATGAAAGACTTGTCACATGAGGAGCAGCTAAGAACACAACATTGTACTCATTGGATTTTAATAGGGATTTCGGGGGTGGGGGGGGGTGCAAACTTACCTAACACTGAAAGGCCTAGATAGAGTGTGGAGAAGGTGTTTTCACTACGAGAGACTAGGACCTGAGGGCACACTCTCAGAACGAAGGGATGACACTTTAGAACTGAGATGAGGAAAAATTTCTTCAGTCAGAGGGTGGTGAATCTGTGAAACTCATCGCAATAGAGGGCCAGTGGAGGCCAAGGCACTAAGTGTATTTAACACAGAGATAGAAAGGTTTTACATTAGTAGGGAATCAAAGGTTACAGGGAGAAAGCAGGAGAATGGCATTGGGAAACTGATCAGCCCTGCTAATAGAATGGTGCAGCAGGCCCTAAGGGCTGAATGGCCTAATTCTGCTCCTGTATCTCATGGTCTAAACAGCTGTTGAGCTTACAGCCAGAGTCTTCTTTTTAATAAAAAGCACTTTTCAATTAAAAGTTCAATATAAGCAGCAGCGTATGTAGTTTGGGGCTGAGATGTATTATTATAGCATGATACACGCTGATGCCACTCAGCATTGATGGTGGAGGGAGTGAATGTTGAAGGTGATAGATGGGGAGCCAATGAAGTGGGTTGCTTTGTGCTGGATTAACTTGAGATTCTTTATGAATGTTGAAGCTACACTCATCCAGACAAATAGAATATTCCAACATATTCCTGACTCGTTCCTGAGAGATGGCTACTAGGTAGTCAAGATGTTGTGTAATCCTCAGTGAACATCCCCACTTCTGACCTTATGGTGGAGGGAAGGTCATTGACAAAGCAGCTGGAGAGGGCTGGGCCTAGAATACTCCCCTGAGGAACTCCTGCAAAAGTGCCCATTTTAATTTAAAAAATGTGTTATGGATGCTGGAAATCTGAAACAAAAATGGAAATTGCTGGAGAAATTCAGCAGGTCAGGCAGGTTTGTGACCTAAAACATTTTGTCATGCAAAGAAGGTTCATTAACCAGTAACATTATCTGTTTCAGAGATAGTGGGAACTGCAGATGCTGGAGAATCCAAGATAACAAAGTGTGGAGCTGGATGAACACAGCATGCCAAGCAGCATCTCAGGAGCACAAAAGCTGATGTTTTGGGCCTAGACCCTTCTTCAGAAATTGGGGGTTGGGGGGAAAGGGGTTTCTGAAATAAATAGGGACAGAGGGGGAGGTAGATAGGAGATAAATGGAGGAGAAGATAGGTGGAGAGGAGACAGACAGGTCAAAGAGGCGAGGATGGAGCCAGTAAAGGTGAGTGTAGGTGGGGAGGTAGTGAGGAGATAGGTCAGTCCAGGGAGGATGGACAGGTCAAGGGGGCGGGATGAGGTTAGTAGTTAGGAGATGAAGGTGTGGCTTGAGGTGGGAGGAGGGAATAGGAGGGAGGAAAGACAGGTTAGGGAGGCGGGGACATGCTGGGCTGGTTTTGGGATGCGGTGGGGGAAGGGGAGATTTTGAAGCTTCTGAAATCCACATTGATACCATTGGGCTGCAGGATTCCCAAGCAGAATATGAAGTGATGTTCCTGCAACCTTTGGGTGACATCATTGTGGCACTACAGGAGGCCCAGGATGGGCATGTCATCTGCGGAATGGGAGGGGGTGTTGAAATGATTTGCGACTGGGAGGTGCAGTTGTTTATTGCGAACCGAGCGGAGGTGTTCTGCAAAGCGGTCCCCATGCCTCCGCTTGGTTTCCCCAATGTAGAGGAAGCCACACCGGGTACAATGGATACAGTATACCACATTGGCAGATGTGCAGGTGAACATCTGCTTGATATGGAAAGTCATCTTGGGGCCTGGGATGGGGGTGAGGAAGGAGGTGTGGGGGCAAGTGTAACACTTCCTGCAGTTGCAGGGTAAAGTGCCGGGTGTGGTGGGGTTGGAGGGGAGTGAGGAGTGGACAAGGGAGTCACGGAGAGACTGGTCCCTCCAGAAGGCAGATAAGCGTGGAGATGGAAAAATGCCTTTGGTGAGGGGGGTCGGATTGCAGATAGCAGAAGTGTTGGAAGATGATGCGTTGTATCCAGAGGTTGATGAGATGATCCATGAGGACGAGGGGGATTCCGTTTTGGTTATTGTGGTCGGGATGGGGTGTGAGAGTTAAGTTGTGGGAAATGCAGGAGACACTGCCGAAGGCGTTCTTGACCACTGAGGAGGGGGATGTTGCGGTCCTTGAAAAAAGTGGACATCTGAGATGTACGGGAGTGGAATGACTCATCCTGGGAGTGTTGGATTCTGGATGCGGTAAAGGCGAAGCAATTGGGAAGATGGGATGGCATTTTTGCAGGAAGGTGGGCGGGAGGTGGTGTGTTCTGTGTAGCTGTGGGAGTCGGTGGGCTTGAAATGGATATTGGTTTCTAGGTAGTTGCCAGAGATGGAGACAGAGAGGTCCAGGTGAACCTAAGGTTGGGGTGGAAGGTGTTGGTGTAGTGCATGAACTGTTCAAGCTCCCGCATTTCCCTCAACTCATCCCTCACACCCCCTTCCCACAATAACAACCAAAACAGAATCCCCCTCGTCCTCACATACAACCCCACAAACCTCCAGGTCCAGCACATCACCCTCCGACCCTTCTGCCATCTGCAATCTGACCCCACCAAAGACATTTTTCCCTCCCCACCTTCATCTGTTTTCCAGAGGGACCACTTTCTCCATGAATCCCTTGTCTGGTCCAAACTCCCCTCCCGCCCCACCACACCTGGCACTTCTCCCTGCAACTGCAGGAAGTGCTACATTTGCCCCTGCACCATCTCCCTCACCCCCATCCCAGGCCCCATGAAGACTTTCCACATCAAGCAGATGTTCACGTGCACATCCACCAATGTGGTATACTGCATCCGCTGTACACAGTGTGGCTTCCTCTATATTGGGGAAACCAAGCAGAGGCTTGGGGACTGCTTTGCAGAACACCTACACTCAGATTGCAGTAAACAACTGCACCTCCCAGTCACGAACCATTTCAACTCCCCCTCCCCTTCCTCAGATGACACGTCCATCCTGGGCCTCCTGCAGTGCCACAAGGATGCCACCCGAAGGTTGCAGGAACAGCAACTCATATTCCACTTGGGAACCCTGCAGCCCAATGGTATCAATGTGGATTTCAGAAGCTTCAAAATTTCCCCTCCCCCCACGGCATCCCAAAACCAGCCCAGCTCATCCCGGCCTCCCTAACCTGTCCTTCCTCTCACCTATCCCCTCCTCCCACCTCAAGCTGCACCTCCAGCTCCTACCTACTAACCTCATCCCACCCCCTTGACCTGTCCGTCCTCCCTGGACTGACCTATTCCAACTAACTCGCCACCTACACTCACCTTTACTGGCTCCATCCCCCTCTCTTTGACCTGTCTGTCTCCTATCTTCCCCTGTATCAATCTTCTATCCGCCCTCCCCCTCTCTCCCTATTTACTTAAGAAACACCCTCCCCTCCCCTATTTCTGAAGAAGCTTCCAGACTCCAAGCATCAACTTTCTTGCTCCTCTGATGCTGCCTGGCCTGCTGTGTTCCTCCAACTCCACACTGTGTTGATTCTAACTCCAGCATCTGCAGTTCTTGCTATTTTCAAGTGTGCTGAGGATGTGATATTGTGTCTTCATCTTATACAGGAGTGATTTTCCTTTGCATTTAGTCATGGGATGAAGGCATTGTAAGCTGTTGATTATTTCAAGTTCAACCAAGTGGATCTCATAGAAAAGTCCCCTAACTGAGGCTTTTAACCTGGCCTAATGAGGGAGCCTTTGCAGACATTAGAAAGAGGAGTGAGAGAGATGCTGACACTGTGTAACCTGGATCAGATTCAGCACAGTTCATGAGTATATTAAGGATGGCTTGGCGATAGAAAACTCACCTTGGTAGAGTTATTTCAAACTGGGCTAGCATTGATTGCCCATCAGGCAGCTGAGGGTAAAACACATTGGTGTAGGTCTAGAGGTGAAGAGTGCAGATTTTGCTCCCTGAATGACATTAGTGAGCCAGATGGGTTTTTATAACAAGTGGCAATGGTTACAATTTGATCAGTTCTTCATTCCAGGCTTTAATTGAATTCAAATATTAAGCAGCTGTCATTGTAGGATTTGAGCTCCTTTCCTCAAGAACATTAGCCTGAAGCTCTAGCTTACTAGCCCAGAGACAATACCACTACACCACTACCATCCACTTTGTTAGGATACTTCCCAGAACAGCTTAGAACCTTACCTCATGGCAGAGCTACAGGGGAAGGATGGTAGCTTTTCCACTTCTGGTATGAATTTGTGAACCAACAGTCTTCGCGTCACAGTTTTCAAACTCTATAACACCAAATCTATTTTACAGCATTATTCTCACTCAGACAGACACAAAAACAGTCAGACAGATCCCAGATTATCTGGGACATCTGTCCTTTCTGCAATGACGATTACTATTGTTTAAAAGTTAAATACGTCTATCTGAACAGCGAAGGAATGCTGCGGGATAATGGGAACGAGAAGTCAGACTGAGCAGATAAGTATTTGAATAAATTTAGAAGAGTAAAGCAATATTTCACTCCTCCGGACAATTTGAATAAATGAGTGAACATCCCAGTTGTTTGATGATGGGCTGAGTACAATTGCAATGGCATTGTTGCCTCCAAAAGTCTTTTGCTGCCACATCCACAGGCACAAGCTGCAGAATCTATCACAGCTCCTTACTCCCCACGTTTACTGGACCCAGTCCAAGCCTGCCAGCTGCTCAGCCTCTTGCTCTGGCCAAGTCCCCGTCAACAGCACCAATTCTTTATCTTTCATCACTCTCTTCAAAAATCACTGCGCACTGACCTTTCCAAGCCTGTTTTACACTCCTTCTCTCTGGGCCCCTTTTCATTTCCCTGTGCTTTGTCAGAACGTCTACACACCCATTTGTGCACCTCCCTCATTCATTTCCCTCCCAGAACAGTTTGTCATCAAAATGTTACTCTGGCAGTACGCTGCTGAAAGCGAGACAGCTGATTTCTGAAGCAGCTGCTTCATTTCAACTTTTACTTTTTTAGAATATTAACTTGATCAAAACATTACATAAATGCAAATAAAGAAAAGCTTTGAGATAACCACAGCTTATATCTATGTAGCACCTTTAACGTAGCACCGCTCTGATACACTTAACTGGGTGAACAAGCCTCTTGATGATGTCTGAGTGTTTTTATAAAGCAATTTTTCACTCAAAAAGGAAGCAAGATTAAAATTACATGAAATCAAAAATAGCTAAAAATAGATTGAATATGTAACATGGAATAAAACTCCTGTCGACGTGTGGTAGGCTTATCAGTACAGTACCATATACACAGGGTGGCCAGGAGAAAAACTACACATCCCAAGGCAAGTGGTTATCTGTTCTGTTAGATAAAGGACTGAGTTTATCAAACCAGCATCAAACCCAGTATCATAATGGCCTATGCACTGGCTATGCAATCACCAGCTCAGAATTAAGGCAATTGGTTAAAACATCTTTCTTTGCTATGTGGCTGGATTCATGACATCTGCCTCTTAGGGTAAAGAACGAAGAGCTAATAAAGAACCTTCATTAGGAAATAGGATAAGGAGAAGAATGATGAAGCGGTAGACAAAGAACGGGGGAGGAATGCTATCGGATTGCTCTTTGAAAGAGGTATCACAGACTCAATGGACTGAATGGCTTCTTTGTGGTTTAATAAACATTGCTGTGGCGTTGCAAGAGTTCAAGAAGTTCCTGAAAACCATCATGACCTCTGACTTTAGGAACACCTGCAATTTATCACAAATGTGTTCTACCTCTTCAATAATTTAATAAATAATTAGATTTGTAATAAATTTCACACTGTTTAACATTCCAGAATAGTCAACCACGATAAAATATCTTCCACAGCACATCTGAGAATTAAACACACAGTGCAAAGATCTCGCCCATTCTTTAACTGTGGCAAAACTGTAGCTGCCTCACTTGAAATACTGAACAAAGCAAATCGCTCTGAAACATGAGGCTGTTTCTGCAAAGCTGTTGAAAGAATAAATGAGAGAGTGAGATAAGGTTAAGTAAGTGTCTCAGTAATTCAGCGCTTGAAACTTAACAGGTCAATGATGGTCTTAGTGTAAAGACTCAATCAAAGCACTTGTACTATGAGCTAATTTAAATGAAGCATTCTTGTTCTCTAGACTCTGGCACTGTTACAACATATCGGTTTACAGAGGATGAACGCAAGGACTTTGGCCAGATCTAACTGTTTAAATAAAAAGGTGCTTACTGTTTACAAGGCAACTCTTACATATAACCCCTGACCAATGGTTTATTATAAATACAATCCATGTTTTATTTCAAAGACAGCCAGAAACTGAGACAACACCACTGAAACTTTAGCTATTTTTTAATTCATTCCTAGGATGCGGGCATCACTTGGCAACACCACCATTAATTGTTCATTCCTAACTGCCCCAGAGAAGGTGATAGAGCTGGTGCTTTGTATGCATTGGTTGGGTTATTTCAGAGTGTTGTTAAGAAACAGTCACGTTGCTCTTAGTCAGAAGTCACCTATAGACTAATTGTTTCAGAATGACAGACTGCCTAGCCTGATGCATCTTAATTCAGCAGTTTCATTGTCACTATTACCAAGACAGGCACTTCTTTTCAGATTTATTTACTTAATTGTATTTAAACTCCTGAACTGCTGTGGAGTGTTTTGAACTGATATCTCATTAGTCCCAGGCCTTTCAATTCCTTGCACAGTAACTAATGGACTGTCTCATGTTTGTGTATTATCCTTGCACTCAGATAGAGAGAACACTTTATGGGCATTTATTTCTGTGTTACAGGCAAGGAAATGGATCATGCTGTCATTGTTAAATCTATAAACCTTTCAATTTTATTGCAGTGTGTTTCAGTGAAGAGATAAATGATGATAGACATCTTTAGGAAATGAGCACTGACTGGTGGAGGGGACTTCATAACTAATCCTCACTAATGCTCTTCAGGGAAGGCAATCTACGATCCTCACCTAGTCTGGCCGATATGTGACTCCAGACCCACAAACATCATTTATACAAATGATTTAGATGAGGGTATAGAAAGCATGGTTAGCAAGTTTGTGGATGACACCAAGATTGGTGGTGTGGTGGACAGGGAAGAAAGTAATCTAAGATTACAAAGAGATCTTGTTCAATTGGGCTGTAGAATGGCAAAAGGAGTTTAATTTGTTTAAATGTCATATATTGCTTTTGGTGAAACAAGCAAAGGTAGGACCTCAGGTATTGTTGTAGAACAGTGAGACATAGGGATTCAGGTACATAGTGCCTTGAAGTTTTGAATCACATATAGATAGGGTGGTTCAGAAGGTGTTTAGCATGCTTGTCTTCATTGCTCTGTGCTTTGTGAATAAGAGTTGAGATATTATATTGAGACTGTACAAAAAGTTGGTGAGGCCTCTTTTGGAGTATTGTGTGCAGTTCTGATCGCCCTGCTATAGGAAAGCATCATTAAGCTGGAGAGGTTTCAGAAGAGATTTACCAGGATGTTGCCTGGAGTGGAATGTTCAAGTTATGAGGAGTGGCTGGATAGGCTGGGACATCTTTCACTGGACACGTAGGAGGTTAAGGGGTGACCTTATTGAGGTTTATAAATCACGAGGGGTACAAATAAGGTGAATGGCAGGTGTGTTATTTCTGCACGATGGGGTATTTCAAGATGAGGGAGCATATTTTAAAGGTGAGAGAAGAAAAATATTTTTAAAACACGAGGTGCAATTTTTTTCCCCCCACACAGAATGCCTCATGTGTGGAACAAACTTCCAGAGGAAGAGGCGGGTGCGGGTTTATGATATTTAAAAGACATTTGTATAAATACATGAATAAGAAATGTTTAGATGAATGTGGGCCAAGCGCAGGAAGATCAAACTAAGTTAGTCTGGGATTGTGGTTGGCATGGGCTTGTTGGACTGAAGGCCTATTTCCGTGCTGTGCGACTCTATCATTCCCAAGTGCCCTCTGAAATGGCCGAGTAAGCCACTCAGTTGTATCAATCGCTACAAAGTCTCAAAGAAATGAAACCAGATGGACCACCGTTAGAAACATTCCTGTCAACCCTACAATGTCCTCCTCACCAATATCTGGGGGTTAGTGACAGCATTGGGAGAGCTGTCTCACAGGTTAGCCAAGCAACAGCCTGACATTGTCAGTAAGGTACGATTCCGTGAGTGTGACAATGTCCCAGACACCACCATCACCATCCCTGGATATGTCCTGTCCCACCGGCAGGACAGACCCAGCAGAGGGGGTGGCACAGTGGTATACAGTCAGGAGGGTTTTGCTGTAGGAGTCCTCAACGTGGGGTCCGGACCCAATGAAGTCTCATGGCTTCAGGTTAAACATGGGCAAGGAAACCCCCTGCTGATTACCACATACCGTCCTCCCTCAGCTGGTAGATCAGTACTCCTCCACATTGAACAACACTTAGAGGAAGCACTGAGGATGGCAAAGGCATAAAATGTATTCTGCGTGGGGAATATTGCTATCCACCAACAGGAATAGCTCAGCAGCAGCGTTATTGATGAGATGGTCGGGTTCTAATAGGCCTAGTAATAATACCCTCCATCATGTTGTGTGGCACTGTCACCATGCTAAATGGGAAAGCCTTCAAACATATCTGACAGCTCAAGTCTGGGCATCCATGAGGCGCTGTGGGCCATCAACAGCAGCAGAATTGTACTCCAGCACAATCTGTAACCCATGGCCCAGCATATCCCCCACTCAACCATTACCATCCAGCCGGGTGATCAACCCTGGTTCAATGAAGAGCGCAGGAGGGCATGCCAGGAGCAGCACCAGGTATACCCTGAAGATGAAGTATCAACCTGGTGAAGCCACCAAACAGGACTACTTGCATGCCAAGTAACAGACAGAGCTAAGCAATCTCTCAGCCAAGGGATCAGATCTAAGCTCCGCAGCTCTGCCCTATCCAGTTGTGAATGGTGATGGACAATTAAACAACTCACTGGAGGAGGGGTCTCCACAAATATCCCCATCCTCAATGATGGAAGAGCCCAGCACATCAGTGCAGAATAAATGTCTGAAGCTTTCACAGTAATCTTCAGCCAGAAGTGCCGAGTGGATGATCCATCTCGGCCTCCTCCACTTGTCCCCAATGACACAGATACCAGTCTTCAGCCAATTTGATTCACTGCATGTGATATCAAGAAGCAGTTGGAGACACTGGATACTACAAAGGCTACAGGCCCTGACAACATTCCAGCATTAGTACTGAAGTGTGTGCTCCAGAACCTGCCTCTCCCCGGTCAAGCTGTTCCAGTCCAGTTACAACACTGGTATCTATCCGACAATGTGGAAAATTGCCCAGGTTCTGTATACAAAAAGCAGGACAAATCCAACCCGAACAATTACTGTCCCATCAGTCTCCTCTCAATCCTCAGTAAAGTGATGGAAGGTGTCAGTAACAGTGCTATCAAGCAGCACCTGCTCAGCAATAACCTGCTCAGTGACGCCCAGTTTGGGTTCCACCAGGGCCACTCAGCTCCTGACCTCATCACACCCTCGGTTCAAATATGGACAAAAGAGTTGAATTCCAGTGGTGAGTGTGACAGCCCTTTACAGCAAGGCTGTTTTCAACCGAGCCAGAGCAAAACTAGACAATGGACATCGGGGGCAAAAACATCTCAGCAGGAGTTCCTCAGGATAGTGTCCTTGGCCCAAGCATCTTCAGCTGCTTCAATGACCTTCCCTCCATCATAAGGTCAGAAATGGGGATGTTCGCCAATGATTACACAATGTTCAGCACCATTTGTGACCCCTCAGATACTGAAGCAGTTCATGTTCACATGCAATATACCAATGCACGGCCCAGCTGCAAACCATTTTAACTCCCACTCTCATTCCTTAGACAACATGTCCATCCTTGGCCTCCTGCAGTGCCTTAACGATGCCACCTGAAGGTTGCAGGAAATGCAACTCATATTCCACTTGGGAACCCTGCAACCCAATGGTATCAATATGGATTTCACAAGCTGCAAAATCTCCCCTCACCCCCACTGAATCCCAAAACCAGCCCAACTCATCCCCGCCTCCCTAACCTGTCCTTCCTCTCACATATCCCTTCCTCCCACCTCAAGCTGCACCTCCATTTCCCACCTACTAACCTCATCTTGCCCCTTGACCTGTCCGTCCTCCCCGGACTGACCTATTCCCTCCCTACCTGTACTCTCCTCTCCACCTATCTTCTCCTCCATCCATCTTCAGTCTGCCTCCCCCTCTGTCCATATTTACTTCAGAATCCTCTCCACATCCCCCTTTTCTGATGAAGGGTTGAGGCCCGAACTGTCAGCTTTTATGGTCCCAAGATGCTGCTTGGCCTGCTGTGTTCATCCAGCTACACTTTGTTATCTCGGATTCTCCAGCATCTGCAGCTCCCATTATCTTTGTTCCTTCACCATCACTGGGTCAAAATCCTGGAATTCCCTCCCAACGGCATTGTAGGTCAACCCACAGCAGGTCACCTGCAGCAGTTCAAGAGGACAGCTCATCCCCACCTCCTCAACTAGAGATGGGCAATAAATGCTGGCCAGCCAGCAATGCCCACATTCTACAAATGGATAAATAAACAAAACTTTGAACGTCTTGGTTAGGGGAAGGCAAATGGGAGACTCCAGCTAATTTTGAGCTGCCATGGTCACGGAAATTTGAGGGTGCATACATGAGGATCAATGGTCGGCACAACATTGTGGGCTGAAGGGCCTGTTCTGTGCTGTACTGTTCTATGTTCTATGTTCTATGAACATGCAAGTGTCTCCTGTGGTGGACAAAATCAGGTTTAGAACATAGAACAATACAGCACAGTAACAGGCCCTTCTGCCCACCATTTCTGCACTGACCAAGTTGTCATTCTAAAATGATCCGATCTGCTTGCACGTGGTTCACAGTCCTCTATTCCCTGCCTAGTCATGTGTCTAAGTGCCACTGCTACCATATCTGCTTGTACCACCTCCCCATCAGCACATTCCAGTTACCACACTCTGTGCAAAAAAAGTTACCTCACGCACCTCCTTAAACGTTTCCACTGCCACCTTAATCCTCTGCCCACCAGCATTTGACATTTCCAGCCTGCATGTAGTTCTTTTATAAGAAGGATATTGTTAAATTGGAAAAGGTGCAGAAAAGACTTATGGGGATGTTATGTAGATGAGAGGGTTGAGTTATAGGGTGAGGCTAGGTAGGTTGGAATTTTTTCTACTGGAGAATAGAAGATTGAAGGGTGACCTTACTGAGGTTAATAAAATCATGAGAGGCATAGATTAGGTGAATAACAATGGTCTATCGTGTAGGGTTAGGGAGTTCAAAACTAAACGGCATAGGTTTAAGGTGAAAGGTGAAAGATTTAAAAGGGGCCTGAGGAACAAATTTTTCACAGAGGGTGGTTATGTGGAATGAACTGCCAGAGGAAGTGGTAGATGTGGGTACAGTTATAATATTTAAAAGACTTTGGACAGGGAATGAACAGGAAAGGTTGAGAGGGATATGGGCAAAACGCACAAAACTGGAATTAGTTTAGTTTGGGAAACATGTTCAGCGTGGGCAATTTGGACCAAAGGGTCTGTTTCTGTGCTGTATGACTATACGACTGACTATCCACCCTATTCATGCTCCTCATAATTTTATAAGCTTCTTTCGGGTCACTCTCAGCCTCCAACACTCACAAATAAAAGTTTGTCCAACCTCCCCTTATTGCTATTATATTCCAACTTGGGCAACACCCCAGGAAACTCCTTTTGCACCTTCTACATCCTACCTATATAGTGCAGACCAGAGCTGTGCACAATCCTCCAATATGGCCCAACTTGAAGTTTTGTACAGCTGCAACATGACTTGTCAACTTCTATATTCAATGCCTTGACCAATGAATTCAAGCATATTGAGCTCAACACCTTTAAACTGTGAACTCATTCCTTCCCTTTCATTTAGCTTCGCTTGTTACATCCTCTGTCACCCTGTCTCTCCTCTCCCCACCACAGTGGGACAGCTTGTTCTTTCTAGTCTGGCATTGTCACATTCTGATCACTTAATCTGAGCTATCAACATCCTTTCTCGCACAGCATTCCAACAACTCCCAACTACTGCATGAATGCTACCTCCTCCGTACTTGACTTCAGTTCTGATGAATAGTAATCTAGACTTGAAATGTTAGCGTGCTCTCTCTCTCTCCATGGATGCTGCCTGACCTGCTGTGGTTTCCCACATCCACAGTAACATTCCTACATGCCATACACCTCCCTTGTCATGTTATCTATTTGTGCTGCCACTTTCAGGGAGTTATGGGCTTGCATGCCAAGATCCCAGAATATATCAATGCTCTTAATGATCCAGCCATTTACTGTATACTTTCCTCTTGCATCTGACCTCCCAAAAATGCACGACGTCACACTTGCCCAGATTAAATTCTGCCATTTCTCTGCCCAATTTTCCAACTGATCTATATCCTATTGCATCCTTTGGTATCCTTCCTCACTATCCACAACTCCACCAATTTTCATGTCATCTGTAAACTTACTGATCAGACCACAGATGTTTTCATCCAAATAAATTAAAATATTACAAACAAAAAAGGGTCCCAACACTGATCATTGTGGAACACCACTGATCACAGACCTCCAGTCAGAAAAACATGCCTCCACAACTACCCATTGTCTTCTATGACTAAGCCAATTTTATATCCAATTTATCAATTCACTGTAGAGCTAATGAACAATCTTCTGGATCAACCCACCATGAGGACCTTTGTTAAGTGGCTTAGTAAAGTCCATATAGACAACATCCACTCTTACCCTCAATCATCTTTGACACTTCCCCAAAAAAGCCTCAATCTGGTTTGCAAGACATGACCCACCCTGCACACAGCCATGCTGACTATCCCTAATAAATCTATTCTTTTACAAGTGCGAGTGAATCTTGTCCCTAAGAATCTTTTCCAGTAATTTCCCTATCACTGATGTAAGGCTCATTGGCCTACAATTTCCTGGATTATCTTTGAATTTCCTTTCTTGAACAAGGGAACAACATTGGAGAATAGTCAATCTTCTGGAATGTTGCCAATGGCCAAAAAGGATACAATGATGTCAGTCAAGGCCTCAGGAATATCCACTCTAGCAAGTTTTGAGAAGATTTGTAGCTCAGGTTGAGGTTCTAGATGTAAGTTTGCTCACTGAGCTGGAAGGTTCATTTTCAGGCATTTCATCACCATTCTAGGTAAAATCAGTGAGCCTCCAGTGAAGCGCTGGTGTTATGTCCCGCTTTCTATTTATGTGTTTAGGGTTCCTTGGGTTGGTGATGCCATTTCCTGTGTTGATGTAATTTCCTGCATTGGTGATGTCATTTCCTGATCTTTTTCTCAGATGATGGTAGATGGGCTCCAAATCGATGTGTTTGTTGATGGAGTTCCGGTTGGAATGCCATGCTTCTAGGAATTCTCATGCATGTCTGTTTGGCTTGTCCTAGGATGGATGTGTTGTCCCAATCAAAGTGGTGTCCTTCCTCATCTGTATGTAAGGATACGAGTGATAGTGGGTCATGTAGTTTTGTGGCTAGTTGATGTTCATGTATCCTGGTGGCTAGCTTTCTGCCAGTTTGTCCAATGTAGTGCTTATAATAGAAATAGAAAGTGGGACATAACACCAGTGCTTCGTCGGAGGCTCACTGATGATGTTACCTAGAATGGTGACAAAACGTCTGAAAACGAGCCTTCCAGCTCAGCGAGCAAACTCACATCCATATCCAGTCTTCCCTCACGCAATATCCTGGGATAGATCCCATCAGGCCATGGGGATAACTACCTTAATGTTTTTCAAGACACCCAACACCTCCTTCTTAACTTTAATATGCCGTGAATATGATCATACCCCTTCCTAATCTTCACATCGTTCTTGTCCTTCTCCTTGGTGATGACCAATGCAAAGTACTCATTAAGGACCTCCCTCACCTCCTCTGGCTCCACATATAAATTTTGTCCTTTGTCCTTAAGCAGACAAAGCCTTTCCCGAGCTGCCCTCTTGCTCCTAATATAAATATAAAATGCTTTGGGATTCTCCCCAATCCTACTTGCCAAATACATTACATGGTCCTTTCCAGCCCTCCTCATTCCTTGTTTAAGTTCTTTTCTGCTTCCTGTGTATTACTCAAGGGCCTAGTCTGATTTCAGTAAAACTGAGGCTGTTCTCCAACTGTTCTCACTCACTTAACTACACAGATCAAAAATGAAATCCAAAAATTTTGGAATTACGCAATAGATCAAGTAGCAACTGTGGAAACCAGAGAACAATTACTGCTGCCCCGGTAAAGGAGGCAAAGCATTTCAAAATGGAGGGGAGAAAACTGAAGAAGGAACGTGGGAAATTGGCCTTATTGTTCACTATGAGCTGTGGCTTTTGAGTTAAAGACATTTCTTTTCTGCAAAATGCATTGTATCACTTAGTAAATGTGCTGAAGACAGAGGCCATAACAAGTAGGTTGGGCATCATTATCAATGAGGCTTGAACCCACGACTCCAAGGTTGGGGAGTATCTTTCTTAAACAGAGGAAGTGTCTTTAAGAAAGAGAGATTATGAGGATGCTTCTGTTTCCAGGGGAAGCTGTCCCTTCCGTGACAAATGACCAAATCACAATACAATGTGGTTATGAAGATAAAAAACAATAAGTGGATTTCACAGTTCCAGCTTCCTGTAGGATTGTTCTCAATTCACAGTGAAATGCGTCATTCCTATTTAGTGCAGGAGTAATCAATAGACATGTTTTGCAAACTTCCTGCAGCTCCCGAACTTGTCTGCTCACTTCCTCCTTCAACATTTCTATGTCCTTCCATTTCCACAGTCAGTGTCCCTGTGGGAAATTCTGCAGTGCTGGTTCAATCATGACCTGGGTTCCTCTCTCTGCTAAGACTATCCTGAGTGAATACACTGTGTATCGTACATTGCTGACCTCATCAGACCCGTCTGCTTCTCTTCAAGTAAATGGCCTGTTGACGTAAAATTTTACATTCAGAATACACGAAACAGGAATTAACACGGTAATACAAGAATGTATATCCGGTTATAAAACATTCGTTTCTTTTTAGCTATGAATGTGAGAGGAGATTGGCATGGAATGTAATGATCTGAGTTGACATATGGTTGCAAAATTTAAGTTATATGTGATCTGAGGCATCATGTTTCAGTAAAGAAGTTAACTGGCCGATCATATGGCAAGTAACATTCACACCATGCAAGTACCAGGTTTCAGCAATTCCCAACCAATCTAACCACTTCTGATTGATGATTCATTCTCAACATTTTGGTGGCTGCCATTGACCAGAAACTGTACTAGTCTATGAACACTGAGTCGACAGAACAGTCCAAAGGCTGCAAAACCCTGCAGTGACCAACTCAGCTACTGACTGGCCTGCCCACTATCTACAAAGCACAAGTCTACAATACTCTGCATTCGCCTAGACAGGGTGTGGCACCAACAACACTCAAGAAACTCAAGAAGCTCCTCCAAGAAAAAGCTGGCCACTCAATTAGTTAAGACATTTTAAGCTCTCCTGAAGATACCATATGAATGCAAGACATTAGCTTCCTATTAAGGTTAGATATCTCACTAGTAATGGTGGCTTCAGTGATATCCTGCACATTTTTACGAAGCAAACTTTCAGAATATACAATAATAATGCTTTTTTTAATCCATCCCTACACTTCAAAGGCAAACATTCCATGTCATGGGTACAAGATCTGTTCTGCCCCACACACTATGATGGATGTTTCAATTCTACATGACATGAAACTGCCATCTTAATACTAGCAGAAGAATCAGTCTGCAAATTGTTGGTGTGCAATCCAATTACTGTATGTATAAATCCAGTGATATTTCTTGGTAGGGAAAGGTATTGTTAATGTTGAATTGTCTGATCTGCAGACGTACAGCTGAAATGACAAGGCATGTGTTACAATTGAGTTCAGTGCCTTTGATTATGGTTTCCATTGATGCCTATCCTCAGACGATCAGAGAGTGTCCGAGTTGGGCTTTCGGTTGAGGGTTCTGGCTGTTTAGCTCTGATGACCTCCCAGCTCCATCAAACTTGAATAACCCTTCCAGAATTATTGTCTAATTTGTTTATCCACAGGGAACAAATCCTGCTTGTGGGAACTGTAGGCCAATAAGAAACAGATTCCCTCCTTATAGCTCACCTGCTGTTAACATTTCCCTCTTCTCCTAAAGGAGTTGTTCGTTTCTTATTGAACTGTAAACATCAGCCATGGATTCACATGGAAATCCTGCCCTCTGTTCATCATTTCCAAAAGTAAAATGGGGAGATTTTGTTCAATTTCTTCAAATTAGTGTTGTCCTCATTACTTACTGGCTCCAAGTCACTATTTGGGAATTCAAGTTTGAATCCTTGCTTTTCCTCAGCAAATTAGTTCATGATCTTGGTCAGCTTCTTTGACACTGTCCCAATGTACAGGCAATGTACAGTCCCAATATACAGGCAAGGCCACAGGTCAACACTGCCATGGTGAGCAGGTATCAAATGGTTCACTAAATCTTTTCAAGAAAGGGAACCTGCCATTGCTTCCTGGTTTGGACTATGTGCAGCCAAATGCCATGAAGACCGGTTCTACGTGATCCCACACACCGGCTAAAAACATCTCAACCATACATTCACTTGTCTGATTGTGATAAAGCACAACGTAGAGCAACAGCAGCTACTAAAAATGGGCCTTGCAGGTGTCAGAGAAAGTTTAAAAATTATGGATATCACCACAATGTAACAAATATTGGAAAGAGCTATCAATAAAAGTTAAGGAATAGTTGAAAACAAGAGTCAAATTGAGGCATGCCAAATCTCCACTTAATTGAAACCCAGAGGAATTGTAACAGAGATAATGGGAACTGCAGATGCTGGAGAATCCAAGATAATAAAATGTGAGGCTGGATGAACACAGCAGGCCAAGCAGCATCTCAGGAGCCCAAAAGCTGACGTTTCGGGCCTAGACCTCTCTGATGAAGGGTCTAGGCCCGAAACGTCAGCTTTTGTGCTCCTGAGATGCTGCTTGGCCTGCTGTGTTCATCCAGCCTCACATTTTATTATCTTGGAATTGTAACAGACCTTGATGGGGCTGTTAATCTGGCCCAATCAGCGACCCCTCCCTGACAGATTAAAAGGGGAGTGTCAGGCATTCTGACATTGTAGGTGCTGACTGTGATGAGGCTGTTTTCTATCATCTCTTGGGGTGAATGTGCAGTGAAACAGCAACATTAAGGATTAGGGCTGTGTGAAAATTCAGCATGCCAGTTTTAATAAATAAATTGAGATTGCTTTATTTTAACCATGAAGCCTGCTATACAAGGGTCACATCTCAGATTTACCATATTGTTTTTGTGGATTTTTAATGGCTATTTGAGATGAACCAAAGTGTGGATAAATGTGGGTATATCCACTCAGAGCAAAAACAGGAGAATGGATTATTATTGAATAGTGACAGATTGGGAAAGGAGGATGTTTAATGAGACCTGGATGTCCTCGTATACCAGTCCCTGAAAGTAAGCAAGCAAGTGCAGCAGGTGGTGAAAAGGTAAATGGTATTTTAAACTTCATAGTGAAAGGTTGAGAGTTCACAAGCAGGGATGTTTACAGCAATTGTACAGGGCTTTGGTGAGACCACACCTGGACTATTGTGTGCAGTTTTGATCTTATCTGAGGAAGGATGTTCTGGCTATGTAGGAAGTGCAGCAATGGTTTACCAGACTGATTCCTGAGATGGTGGGATTATCCTATTAGAAGAGACTGGATCAGTTATAACAATATCCACTAGAGTTTAGAAGAATGGGGGCTGACCTCATAGAAACCTATAAAATTGTATCAGAACTAGACTGGGTCAACACAAGAAGGATGTTCCAAAAGTGAGAACAAGAACTCAGTCTAAAGGTGGGCTATTTAGGACTGTGAGGAGAATGTCTTCACCCAATGTGATGAGCCTGTGGAATTCTCTGCCACTGAAAGTAGTTCCGGCCAAAACGTGGAACATTTTCAAGATGGAGTTAGATATAGTCCTTTGTGCTGAAGGGATCAAGAGATACGAAGGAAAACATGAACAGGGGAATGAGTTGGATGATCAGCCATGATCACATTGAGGGGGGGAGCAGATTCAAATGGCTGAATGGCCTACTATTTCCAGCGGCTATTAATCCAATATCTAGGATTATTCTTTGACTCCAACATGATGCCAATTGTGTTTATTACGGTGGGAATTTGCTCAGGCTTTTACCTGCGCTGTCAGTGTAACTTTGGTGGAAATCCAGTTTCCAGAGAAGCTCCACACTGCAATGGAATAGTTATTTTCCCAATAGATTTCCATGTCACTAGGATACATTCAGTCCAAGCAGAAACATTTTCTGCAGGGCTATTTATGCAAATAAATAATCCTTGGTGATCACATTGCACTTCACTAGAAATACAGGAATTTGAGAATTTTCCTGGAATTTCCCATTGTAATAAATAATGTTGTTCATTATCACACAAGATCTGGAAAGAGAGCTGCTACAATGGGAGTTTTTGTACTACTGTAAAAATTACTTCCAACTGTGCAACATTCTACCTGCAGAAACATGGCTCATTATTTCAAAATAACTTGACATCCAGTCAATTTCTACAATATCTAAATTGTCTCTAACTTGTTGCTTCCTCATCTATTAAGCTGTCCAGCACTATGACCTCAATAAAATAGAAAATAACATTGCAGTAAATTCTTGTTTTTATTGATTTAAAGACCAAATTATTTAAAAATCAACTTCCGTCACAGCCAGGGGCTGAACAGAAACAAGCTTTACAATCAGTCACTCCAAACAAAAACAAATACAAGAAACAGTATAAGAAACATCACAGAATAAAGATCCAATCAGCAGATGATGTCTTTATGTTACAATGATTCAATGTTTAACAATAACATTCAAATTTGTTCACCTGACAAATGAGGCACAACTTTGGATCAGTCTTATGTTGTGTTCTGTCTTACTTCATTTAGAATTGAGTTGAATTCTGTATTGTTCTGAATAAAGGTCACTGTTCATTGCAGTTTATCATGTCAGCTGACTTTTTTGTTCACCGTGGGTCAATCTGCAGCATCTAATACTATATCCTAGTTTAGATGGACAATGATGACTTCCCTCCCATTTACAATGAGTGTAGTTAGACAGCTGCTGCTTCTGTGGTAGTGGGACATCTCCTTGACTATGCCTTTCACCTCTTTCATTCCTGAGATGTGGCCGTCACTGGCCGGGGCAGTATTTATTCAGCACCCCTAGCTGCCCTTGAGAAAGTGGTGGTAAGCTGCCTTCCATGTGCTGTGGGTTGACCCACCTTTCCCTCGGGGAGAGAATTTTATGATTTTGACTCAGCGGCAGTGAAAGAATGGTGATATATTTCGAATGGTGATATATTTCCAAGTTAGGACAGTGAAGGGCTCAGCACATACTGAGGGAATTCAGCATTGTCGGAGGCAACCAGACCTTAAATCCGAGTGGATCTACAAGTCACTAATTTGAAAAAGAGCAGAAATGTTATCCTTTATGTCTCAATTTATATCCCTCAATCAACATCATAAAAAAGTGTTTTCTGTCCTCGCTGGCTTCACCCTACTGTCCTGTTCCAGGATACAGCGCCTTTCACAGGAAGCTGAAAGACTGGGAAAGTCTGACTGAGTTTAAAACCCAGAGTTTGCTTCTAATTGTGATTATTTAGAGTTACACTTGAAAGATGGCCTCAGATAACATGGTGGAGTTTCTCATGGAACATTACACCAAAGTGAAGGCAAAGAGGGAAGAAATTCACAACAAAATGGTTTAAAATTCCTCACAACCAATGAATTCCTTTTGAAATACGATGGTTCTTTAGCAGCAACCAACATACATGCAGTAAGATTTCATAACCAGCAAGGAGAGAATACCCAGTCTAACTTGGTGTTTGATGTGCTGTTGTTGGGGAATAAACAGGATGTTCTGATTGATTCCTCAATCAAGGAATCTCTCACTTCCTACAGTTCTGTCCCCACTCTTTTCCCTCTCCAAGAACCACGTCAGGGTTCTCCTCTCATATTCCGCCCCCTCCCACCTCCCCCGCAGCAGTCTCAGTATTCCAGGGATAGTGGGAACTGCAGATGCTGGAGAATCCAAGATAACAAAGTGTGGAGCTGGATGAACACAGCCGGCCCAGCAGCATCTTAGGAGCACAAAAGCTGACGTTTCGGGCCTAGACCCTTCAGAGAGGGGGATGGGGAGAGGGAACTGGAATAAATAGGGAGAGAGGGGGAGGCGGACCGAAGATGGAGAGAAAAGAAGATAAGTAGAGAGGAGGGTATAGGTGAGGAGATAGGGAGGGGATAGGTCAGTCCAGGGAAGACGGACAGGTCAAGGAGGCGGGATGAGGTGGTAGGTAGGAAATGGTGGTGCGGCTTGAGGTGGGAGGAAGGGATGGGTGAGAGGAAGAACAGGTTGGGGAAGCGGAGACAGGTTGGGCTGGTTTTGGGATGCAGTGGGGGGAGGGGACGAGCTGGGCTGGTTTTGTGATGCAGTGGGGGAAGGGGAGATTTTCAAGCTTGTGAGGTCCACATTGATACCATTGGGCTGCAGTTTGGGAGCAGTGGCTTACGAAGGAAGTGGAATCTCTGGTCAGGAGGAAGAAGAAGGCTTATGTTAGGATGCGGTGTGAAGGCTCAATTAGGGCACTTGGGGGTTACAAGGTAGCTAGGAAAGACCTAAAGAGAGAGCTCAGTAGAGCCAGGAGGAGACATGAGAAGTTGTTGGCGGTAAGGATCAGGGTAAACCCTAAGGCTTTCTATAGGTATTTAAGGAACAAAAGAATGACGAGAGTAAGGTTAGGGCCAATCAAGGATAGTAGTGGGAAGTTGTGTGTGGATTCAGAGGAGATAGAGGAAGCACTAAATGAATATTTGTCAACAGTATTCACTCTAGAAAGTGACAATGTTGTCAAGGAGAATACTGAGATACAGGCTACTAGACTAGGTGGGATTGAGGTTCACAAGGAAGAGGTATTAGAAATCCTACCGAGGGTGAAGATAGATAAGTCCCCTGGGCCGGATGGGATTTATCCTAGGATCCTCTGGGAAGCCAGTGAGGAGATTGTCGAGCCATTGGCATTGATCTTTAACTCGTCATTGTCTACAGGAATAGTGCCAGACGACTGGAGGTTAGCAAATGTGGTTCCCCTGTTCAAGAAGGGGAGTAGAGACAACCCTGGTAATTATAGACCAGTGAGCCTTACCTCAGTTGTTGGTAAAGTGTTGGAAAAGGTTATTAGAGATAGGATTTATAATCATCTAGAAAAGAATAATTTGATTAGGGATCATCAGCACGGTTTTGTGAAGGGTAGGTTGTGCTTCACAAACTTTATTGAGTTCTTTGAGAAGGTGACCAAACAGGTAGATTATGCTGCAGCTGTACAAAACTCTGGTGTGGCCGCACTTGGAGTATTGCGTACAGTTCTGGTCACCGCATTATAAGAAGGATGTGGAAGCTTTGGAAAGGGTGCACAGGAGATTTACTAGGATGTTGCCTGGTATGGAGGGAAGGTCTTACGAGGAAAGGCTGAGGGACTTGAGGCTGTTTTCATTAGAGAGAAAAAGGTTGAGAGGTGACTTAATTGAGACATATAAAATAATCAGAGGGTTAGATAGGGTGGATAGGGAGAGACTTTTTCCTAGGATGGTGACGGCGAGCATGAGGGGGCATAGCTTTAAATTGAGGGGTGAAAGATATAGGACAGATGTCAGAGGTAGTTTCTTTACTCAGAGAGTAGTAAGGGAATGGAATGCTTTGCCTGCAATGGTAGTAGATTCGCCAACTTTAGGTACATTTAAGTCGTCATTGGACAAGCATATGGACGTACATGGAATAGTGTAGGTTAGATGGGCTTGAGATCGGTACGACAGGTCGGCACAACATCGAGGGCCGAAGGGCCTGTACTGTGCTGTAATGTTCTATGTTCTATGTTCACACTCAGGTGAAGTTGCCACTTGACCTGGTGACGAAGCAGTGATCTGAAAACTTATTCATTATAACCAGGTGTCATTGGACTTGTGACTTTGTCCACCCCAGTCCAACACCAGCACCTCCACAGCCAGTCTTAATTTCATGGTTTTGCTTTAATTCAGAGCTGACCTATATTCTGTTATTAACAGTTACACTGAATTGGTGCTTTATGTATTCTCTAAAACCATTAGCACTCTCTTTACCTTTTTCTTCTGTGATATGATTTTTAATCTCCCTCACTGTCTGAACTTTCCCTGAGCTTTCCTTCAACTTCATTTGTCCCTCCATTCAGCCTAACATTGTTCCATCTCTTTCTCCATTTCCAAAAACAAATCATATCCAAGCATTAAAGAGATAATGGGAACTGCAGATGCTGGAGAATCCAAGATAATAAAGTGTGGAGCTGGGTGAACACAGCAGGCCAAGCAGCATCTTAGGAGCACAAAAGCTGACATTTCAGGCCTAGACCAATGAAGGGTCTATATCCAAGCATGAACTCTGTTTTTCTCTCCACCGACCCTGCCAGAACTGCATGAGCTTTTCTATCACTTTGTGTTTTTATTTCAGATTTCCAGCTGCAGCAGTATTTTATTTTTGTAACACTCAGAGAAAGCTCTCTGTCTTCTTCAAACAACGTGATCAGATTCCTTGCATCCTGTCTAAAGGCAACTGGATCCTTACTAGCTCCACTGCACAGGGTTGACTTTAACACTGAGGAACCAGCCTCAGAGGGAGGCTCAGCTCTTGAGGAGGACCGTACAGTCATGTTGTCTGATTCAGAGTTGAGTGTGTGGCCATTGATCCAGAAAAGCCCATTTTAGTGTATCTGAGATAACACATTTATTTCATAACAGAAGGACTGTGTAGATTTATATTTTTGTGGAATTACATCATGGTCAGCTACAAAATGTTTTCCTAAAACTGCAGGATGTGTTATTATAAAAGAGGAACTTCTGGTATCCATTATTACCAGCTAAACTTGGATGCTAGTTTCTTGTGATGTGTGCATGAGGTCTTCTGTTCTGCAGCTGGCTGCGGCCTTTCTCCATTTAAGTAATTTTCAACTCTTCTAGACTTCGCATAAATTCATATTTTCCCATGTTATATTTCATCTGTTAAGTTTGTATGCCCTGATTTAACCTGTCTATGTCCTTCTGCGGACTCTATCAATCATCCCCACCACTTGCCTTCCAACCCATTTTTGAGCCTCTGCAAACTTGGCAATACTGCATTCACTTTCCTCATTCAAGTCACTAATATATATATTGTAAATAACAGTGCCCCCTGCACTGATCCTCATGATACTCCACTAGTTACAGGTTACCATTCTGAGAAAGCCCCCCTTTATCCCAACTTTCTATCTTCTGCTAGTTATCTAATCCTCTATCCATGCCAATGTAGTGCCCACAACACCATGAACACATCTTATTGAATAGCCTAATGCATGGGACTTTATCAAATGCCTTCTGAAAATCCAAATGCATTACCTTGATTACTATCCTTTTATTGATCCTACCTGTTACCTCCTGCAAGAGTTTTAGTAAATTTGTCAGGCATTATTTCCTCCTGATGAAACCTTGTGAACACTGCTTGATTATATAATGTATTTCTAAATACTGCTTTTACATCCTTTATTATCCCAATAGCAGATGAAAACTAATTGGCCTGCAGTAACCCGCTGTTTTTGTTCCTCTTTTTTACTGGAGTCTCATAGGCAGTTTTCCAATCCTCTGGGACTTGTTCAGAACCTCAGGATTCCTGGAAGGATTACTGCCAGTACGTCCACATTCCTGCGGCTGCTTCCTTTAATATCTAAGGATGCATTACATCAGAGCCAGAGGACTTCTCAGTCTTAAGCCACACAGAGTCACCTAAAGTTAGGATCAAACCTAGCACCCTGGTGCTCTGAGGCAGCAGTGCTAACCACTGAACTAATATAATGTGGAGGAATCTGTAGTCCTGATAATGGGTGTAAACCTGAAACGTCAACTTTCCCGCTCCTCTGATGTTGCCTGACCTGCTATGTTCCTCCAGCTCCACACTGTATCACATCAGACTCCAGCATCTGCAGTTCTTGCTATCTGCTAACAATTGAGCTACTGTGCTACCACAGGGAACAGTTCAATAATGATAACCCTGATACTAGAAATATCCAGCTAGCAGAAAACTTCTTCAAGAAGATACAATTATTTACTAAGTAAAAATGGAAAGAACTGTGGATGTTCTGAGAAAGGGTCACCAGACCTGATACATTAACTTTGATTCCTCTTCACAGATGCTGCCAGACCTGCTGAGTTTTCCAGCCATTTCTCTGTATGCTTATAATTAGGAACTGATGACAATCCAATCAGCCACCATTGCTGTATCAGTCAGTCATGTCATTAATTTGCTCTATGTGCAGGTCATGTTTATGAATGAGTGTTGGTATCAGCAGGAAGTTACAGGAAAGTTACGAAAACATCCGGCTTGCATAAACATGCCAGACATCCTACCTGTAAGATTTTCATCAGACACTATTGGCATTACTCATCTGTGACTCAAGGCCCTAACCTAGAAAAATGAAAAACATACAGCTGAGCCTTAATGGGCAGTAACTCAGACAGTACCCTTCATTGTCATTACATTCTAATGAGAGATCATTGCTGACTCACCAGCTGTTTTTCTCCTTGTTGACTACTTGCTCCTGTAGCAGCTGAATCCTTTCTCTCTGTTGGAGATGTTACTCAGGGCAGGAATGGTTCAAAGGTCAGTAGCCCCCTCGTTTTGTTTTTGAGCAATCCAGTCCTGCCCTGGGCAGTGACAGAGTTGGGTACTCAGATGGGTCACTGTCTTCTCCTCTCCAACCAGGGCAGTGATGAAGGGTCTAGGCCCAAAACATCAGCCTTCCTCCTCCTCTGATGCTGCTTGGCCTGCTCTATTCATCCAGCTCCACACCTTGTTATCTCAGTTACACCAAGACAACTTTTGCTCACATTGAGATCGGTTCACTCAGACAGTCCCAGAGCCGAGGTGGGTAGTGACAGTTGCCTGTTCTGTGTATCACAGACCCTTGGCAAATGCTGCCTTTATTGACAATCCTCCCTCCGTTCAGGCAGAGTGCTCGTTAGAATGGCTCGTGCTTTCAATAGCCCAATAATCATTCCTGCAGCTTTGATGGAAGCTTTACCTGGTGCACCCTGTAGCAAACCCTGAGAGAATTGTCCTGGAAATTTATATTCCATTAGACAGTACCAGGGTGTGTAGAGCCCTCTGATTGCATCCATTTAAATCAGGGAATGTGCTGTGTTCTGCTGCTATTCACTAAATAGTTATCCTGGAAAAGTCCCATTATTAAAAACCTGGTCTAACTCCAGGATAATTAATAAATTGATCCCACTCACTCCCCAAAAATGTACCACCACTGGCCTTTAATTACAACTCCCCCAGACCCTTTACATCCCCCAGTCAGTGACCCAGCATCCCACCTCTCCTTCCACAACCTAACACACTGTCCACCCATACAGGAGCCAACACACCTGACTCACCTATTGGGATTCGACACCATCCACCCTCAATGTGTGACCCTCACACACAGCCCCCACACATGACCCGGAATCTCTAACCCACCTGGAACTAGCCTAAACACTTTAATCCTGACTGGGCCTCCTTTCTAACATGCAGCCTGGCAACCTATGCACTTGATACTCTACCTCTGAGACTCTATCACCGACCCACCTGGTAACCCCTGTTCTTGGCATCAGGAGTTCTGATTCTGTGTCATTTTAAACCGGAGCAGATGTAACTCCTGGTCAAAGGAGTTTTACATTTACTTTTTTCACTCACTGTCTTTCCCATTCACCCATCCTTGTTGCCCCCCCACCTCTATTCCTGACCCTCACTGTCCTGCAGGGTCACTGACCCTCATTAACATCCTGCCCACTGACCCCCTTGCTTGCTGCCCCACCTGTCTCCTGACCTTGACTGACAGTCCTTCTCCCTGACCTTCTCTCACTTTTTTGCTCTCGCTGATCCTTACCTGGAAAGAGTTAGCATTCTTTTATGCTTTGAAATTGCACTTTTTATATTATTTAATTTTGCAAATATTTCTCAATAATGATAAATAATAAATATGAATAAGGGTAATGAATTATACAAGTGCAAGTTTAGAACTCTCACGAGGTGGTGGAGATAGGGATCATTGAATATTTTCAAGGCAAAAGTGGATAGATTTTTTGGTAGGAGAGGAATCAAAGTTATCATGAATAGAGGGAATGTGGAAATCAGAGCAAAAACTGATCAGCCATGAACAGAATCAGGAATATACATAGAACATTACATCACAGTACAGGCCCTTCAGCCCTCGATGTTGTGCGGAATGTGTGTGTAAGTCTGAGATATCTCAGCCTTGCTAAGAATGAGTGTTGTAAATAAACAACAAGATATTTGTCTCAAGTGAGCCGAACTAGCTGTTAACTAACATGAAGAAAATCACAAACAGCTGCAAGCATTACTGAGGGATCAGTGCCATGTCAGAAAGTCAGTAATGAGTATCAGCTGCACTGTCGAAGAGTTAAAAAATAGGAAGCACTACAGTATTGGAGGGTCAGTGCTGTGGGAGGGGAGGAACACGCTGTCGGAGGGTCAGTGCTGGGGGTGGGGAGGAACACGCTGTCAGAGGGTCAGTGCTGGGGGAGGGGAGGAACACGCTGTCAGAGGGTCAGTGCTGGGATAGGGGAGGGACATGCTGTCGGAGGGTCAGTGCTGGGGGTGGGAGGAACACGCTGTCAGAGGGTCAGTGCCGGGGGAGGGAAGGAACACGCTGTCAGAGGGTCAGTGCTGGGATAGGGGAGGGACATGCTGTCAGAGGGTCAGTGCTGGGGGAGGGAAGGAACACGCTGTCAGAGGGTCAGTGCTGGGATAGGGGAGGGACATGCTGTCAGAGGGTCAGTGCTGGGGGTGGGGAGGAACACGCTATCGGAGGGTCAGTGCTGGGGGTGTGGAGGAACACGCTGTCAGAGGGTCAGTGCTGGGTGAGGGGAGGAACACGCTGTCAGAGGGTCAGTGCTGGGGGAGGGGAGGAACACGCTGTCAGAGGGTCAGTGCTGGGGGAGGGGAGGAACACGCTGTCAGAGGGTCAGTGCTGGGTGTGGGGAGAAACACACTGTCGGAGGGTCAGTGCTGAGAAAGTGTTACACTGTCTGAACTGTTCTTTTATTTTGGAAATTAGTTTTTAACAAAGTAAATCATAACCCACCCATCTGTTTGAAGAACTCCTTTCCAAATATCTCACTCACCAAAGGATGAATAAGTTGATATTTAACACATTTGTTTATGGTGGGGTCTGACTGCTTTCGCTCCTGTGTTTACAAGAATTGGAAAACTGACTGTATTCCTGAAGTAACCCATGATCTATGAAGCACTTTGGGGTGTCCTCAGAGAGGGAGCATATGTGTCCATGTCCTTTCCTTCACTTGCATTTTACACAGAGCTTAAAGGATGTCAAAGCAGCTGTGCAGTTGGGGACATACAGTAAAGCAGAACAAACCAAAGAAATGGAAACTGCAGACCAAGAACAAAAGATCTATATTTGTATGGAGCCTTTTTCCAACCTCAAGAAGCTCATGTGTACCTGTGTGAACCAACCCGGGTTCAAGCATTAGCACGGTCTGGAAATCACACTTGAAGATCCACCCATTGGGTGGAAAGGCACCAGGAGCTAGGTAACCATCAAACCAATCAAAAGGGGCAATAAAGAGAAGGACTTTTCCAAATGCATGACACCCACTGCTTCCTCTTTGTCTATCCTGCTTGTCACTTTTTCAAAGAATTCTAATCAATTTTGTCATGAAGCCATGCTGACTCAGCTTAATCATCAAATGTAGTTCTAAATGCTCTTTTTACATCCTTTTTAACAGACTCTAACATTGTAAATTACGTGCAAAGCCAAGAATCCCCCAAACCCACTGTGCAACTATCAATGTTCGGCTTTACCCATACAGAAAAACCTCTACATCTAGAAGCTTTTCTCCTGTTTTAGGACACCCATGTCATTTCTAATCGATGCCTGGGTGTGTATTGTGTTCTTATTTCTGCTTGGGTTCAGCATCTAATAAACTCAGCTTTTACTTAATTGGGTGCTGCCTGATTCATTTGGGTCCCTTTGAAACAATGAATTCATTTATTTTGTGAGAACGATATCCAGTAAGTGAAAGATTCTTTGCAACTTAACTGAGGTGTGGACAGGGGTCTGAATAAAGGAGAGACAGTTCACCCCCACCCGGAATGGAATAAAAACCTTTAGAGAAGACCACATGGGGCCTGAGTGTAGCAGAAATGTGGTAATTTCCTTACAGACAGCAAACTCCCTCAGATATCTGTGAGACAATGAGAAAAGACAGATAAAGAATGACTCCAAAGTTAGACTCAAATCGAGTGGACCTTGTTCAGGCTGGCTTGGAGTCAAACGGTAAAAATAATCAGAAGCCCTCCTCCCTGCGGGTCATGGTCACTGATGTAACTGTGTGTTTACTTGTGAAGAAAGTGAGAAAGGGAATGAGTCAGTCACAATGTCAGCAGAGACTCTTTGAAACCAGACTGCATGGAATTGGCGTCATTTACAAACAGATCAATGATCCACCACAGCCAGGGCTTGGTGGATTTTTATTGTCTCTCTCTGCAACTTCACGTTAGAGTTGGATTCCATTTAATGTAGGTCACTACTTTTATTAAAGGAAAACATCTCACTTTTCTGACGCTTTTCCTCTTTCCAAACTGTTTCACAACCAATGAAGTGCAATCTGTGCAGGGAAATACTGAACCCAGCAAGATCCCACAAAGACCAGAAGACCATAAGACATAGGAGTGGAAGTAAGGCCATTTGGCCCATCAAGCCCACTCCACCAGTTAAATCATGGCTGATGGGCATTTCAACACCACTTCCCTGCACTGTCCCCGTAGCCCTTGATTCCTTGTGAGATCAAGATTTTTCAATCTCTGCCTTGAAGGCATCCAACGTCCCAGCCTCCACTGCACTCCGTGGCAATGAATTCCACAAGCCCACCACCCTCTGGCTGAAGAAATGTCTCCTCATTTCTGTTTTAAATTTACCCCCTCTAATTCTAAGGCTGTGCCCCCAGTTCCTAGTCTCCTCACCTAAAGGAAACGACTTCCCAGCGTCCACCCCTTGTAAACCATACATTATCTTGTAAGTTTCTATTAGATCTCCCCTCAACCTTCTAAACTCTAATGAGTACAATCCCAGGATCCTCAGCCGTTCACCGTACGTTAAACCTACCATTCCAGGGATCATCCGTGTGAACCTCTGCTGGACATGCTCCAGGGCTAGTATGTCCTTTCTGAGGTCTGGAGCCCAAAATTGGATACAGTATTCTAAATGGGGCCTAACTAGAGCTTTATAAAGCCTCAGAAGCACATCACAGCTTTTATATTCCAACCCTCTTGAGATAAACGACAACATTACATTTGCTTTCTTAATCACGGATTCTACCTGCAAGTTAACCTTTAGAGAATCCTGGACCAACACTCCCAGATCCCTTTATACTCCTGCTTTACGAATTTTCTCACCATTTAGAAAATAGTCCATGCCTGTATTCTTTTTTCCAAAGTGCAAAACCTCACATTTACTCACATTGAATTTCATCAGCCATTTCCTGGACCACTCTCCTAAACTGTCTAAATCTTACTGCGGCCTCCCCACCTCCTCAGTACTACCTGCCTGTCCACCTATCTTCGTATCATCGGCAAACTTCACCAGAATGCCCCCAGTCCCTTCATCCAGATCATTAATGTATAAGGTGAACAGCTGTAGCCCCAACACTGAACCCTGTAGGACACCGCTCGTCACCAGTTGCCATTCTGAAAAAGAGCCTTTTATCCGAACTCTCTGCCTTCTGCCAGACAACCAATCCTCAATGGGCTATTATAGCCGCAACAGACGTTGCTGGAAGTTCATCAGATCTGGCAGCATCTGTGAAGGAAAAAATCAGAGTTAATGTTTCAGGTCCGGTGACCCTTCCTCAGGACTGATGATGGCTGGGAAAATGTTGGTTTTTCGGCAGGAGATAGGATGGGAGGAGGCGGTAAGGAGTAAACAATAGGTGGAGATGGAGCCCAAAGAGAGAAGAGAACAGTTGGACAAAGGAGTTGGTAACTATCAGGCTAGGAGGGTGAATAACTGTTATTGAGGACTGTTCGTGGCTAACAGCAGGGGTTGTGTGTATTGGCAGGCTGTGTGGTAACAAGGCCTGATGTGTGGGGTTTGGGATAAGGATACAGGAGAGCTCGAGCCTTAACCTTATTGAACTCAATATTAAGTTCAGAGGGCTGCAGTGTCCTCAAGCAGAAAAATATATTCTTCCAGCTTGTGTTGAGCTTCACTGGAACGCAGCAGCAGGCCTGAGACAGAGAAGTTGGCCAGGGAACATGATAGTGTGTTACAGTGGCAGGCAACTGGAAGTTCAGGGTCATTTTTTGTGGACAGAACGTAAATGTTCAGCGAAGTGATCACCCAGCCTACGCTTCGTTTCCCAGCATTGAGGAGGCCATGTTGTGAGCACGAATGCAATGGACTAGATTCTGGGAAGTGCAGCTAAAGTGCTGCTTCGCCAGGAAGGTATGTTTGGGCACTTGGATACTGGGGAGGGAGAAGATGATGGACAGGTGTTATACCTTCTGCGGATGCAGGGGAAGGTGCCGTGGGGCTGTCAGGGGAGTGTTGGGAGTGAACAAGGATTGGTCCAAGGTGTCCGGAAGGAATGGTCTCTGCAGAAGGCTGACAAAAGAGGGGAGGGGAATATCATTCTGGTGGTAGCAACTCACTGGATATGGTGGAAATGGCAGCTAATGGGCCTCAGTATGTGGATGTTGGTGGGATGGTAGGTGAGGACAAGGGGGATACTATCGCTGATGTGGGAGGGAAGAGAAGAGGTGAGGGTGGAAATGCAGGAGATGGGTCAGACATGGTTGAGGGCACTGTCGACAGCGAGGCTGGGAAATCCTTGGTTGAGGAAGAAGGTGGACATTTCAGCGGCTCCCTTAAAGAAGTCGGCACCATTCAAAGAGATGCAACAGAGACAGAGGAACTGGGCGAATGGGATGGAGTCTTTACAGGAAGCAGGGTGTGAGGATGTATAGACCAGGTAGCTGTGGGAGTCAGTGGGTTTGTAATGGATATTAGTGGCCAGTCTACCCCAGAAATGGAAACAGAGATGTCAAGGAAGGGAAGGGAGGCGTTAGAGATAGAAGAGGTGAAAGTGAGGGCAGAGTGGAAATTGGAAGCAGAATTGCTAAATGTTTCCATTTCTGGATGGGTGAGGGGGGTGGGACTGATGGTATCATTGCTTTATTGGAGAAAATGTTGTGGGTGGGGGCCAGAAAAAGGATGGACAAGGAATGTTCCGCACACCCCACGAAGAGACAGGCATAACTAGGGCCCATGCAGGCACCCATGGCCACCCCCCTAACCTGAAGGAAGTGAGAGGAGTTAAAAGAGAAGTTGTTGAGGGTGAGGACACGCTCAGCCAAGCGGGGGAGGGTGGTCGTGTGTGGGGATGGTTCAGGCCTTTGCTCCAGGAAGAAGCAGAGAGCCCTGAGACCTCCCTGGTAGGGAATGGGATGAAGGGATTGCACATTCATGGCAAAGAGGAGGTGGCTGGAGTTCACAAGCTGGAAATTCTGAAACTGGTGTAAAGTGTTACAGGAATCGTGGATGTACGTGGGCAGGAACTGGCCCGGGGAGTGGGGGGCGTGGAGAAGACTGAGTCAAGGTAGGAAGAGCTGAGTTCTGTGGGGCAGGAACAGGCTGAAACAATGGGCCTGCCTAGACAGACTTTTTTATGAACTTTAGAAAGGAGGTAGAAGTGAGATATGCAGGGTTGTGGGACTATCAGCTTGGAGGCAGTGGAGGGGAGATCAGCAGATGAAATGAGGTTGGTGACTGTATTTGAAGCAATGGCTGATGTTCCACTGTGGGGTCATGGTTCAAGGGGAGGTAGGAGGCGGTAACTGACAGCTGGTATGCAGCCTCTGCAGGAGCTCGGACTACCAGACAACAGCAGCACCAACATTATCGGCAGGCTTAATAACAAATTGTCTGTCCAACTGTTCTCTTCTCTCCCTGGGCTCTATCCTCACCAATTGGTTACTCCTTTTCCCCTCCCCCCTTCCTATCGTCTGCATATAAACCTACATTTTCCTAGCTACCATCAGCTCTGAGGAAGGGATACTCAACCTGAAACGTCAACTCTGATTTCTCTCCACAGATGACACCAGACCTGCTGAGCTTTTCCAGCAATTTCTGTTTTGATTTGTGATTAATTGAAAACCTCTGTTTCTGAACAGTTAATGGTTCAGGTCTAGTGGCCCTTCCTCAGAACTGATAGTAGCTAGGAAACAGTTGGTTTTTAGGCAGATGATAGAGTTGGGGGAGGGGATCAGTAGCAAATGATAGATGGAAAGAGAGCCTTAAGAGGGAGAAGAACAGCTGGAAAGACAAAGGAATGGATAACAGTCAGCCTGGAGGAATGAATGGCTGCGGATGGGGATTACTTATGGCAAACAATGGGTTGTGTGTAATAGCAGACAATGTGATAACAAGGCCTGGCGTGTGGGGATTAGGGTAACGGCATGGGAGAAGGTGTCTCAAAGTCTTAAATTGTCTCAATTATTCTCCTGTTGCTGACAAAAATTGAATTTTTTAAAAATCCTGACATTAAAAAATCAGCTGGGAAGGGAGGTATGTCAACAAACTTCACTTGAATAAATCAAACTGTTTGTGCACCATTGTATGCAAAATCAGAAAGGTATAAATCACTGGGCTGACCACTGAAAACCATGCCTCTCGTTGTCCCAGATTTATATTGCTTACGAACTAGTTAAAAACTTTAATATTGTAATGTTAAACATCCCATGCTGAAAATCAGTATGAATAAAAATGTTATGAGAGCATATCCCTCACCTTCCTGGACCTCTCAGTCTCCATCTCAGGCAACCAGCTTGTAACTGATGTCCATTTCAAGCCCACCGACTCCCACAGCTACCTAGAATACACCTCCTCCCACCCACCCTCCTGCAAAAATTCCATCCCCTATTCCCAATTCCTCCGCCTCCGCCGCATCTGCTCCCACGATAAGACATTCCACTCCTGCACATCCCAGATGTCCAAGTTCTTTAAGGACCGCAACTTTCCCCCCACAGTGATCGAGAATGCCCTTGACCGCGTCTCCCGTATTTCCCGCAACACATCCCTCACACCCCGCCCCCGCCACAACCGCCCCAAGAGGATCCCCCTCGTTCTCACACACCACCCTACCAACCTCCGGATACAACGCATCATCCTCCGACACTTCCGCCATTTACAATCCGACCCCACCACCCAAGACATTTTTCCATCCCCTCCCCTGTCTGCTTTCTGGAGAGACCACTCTCTCCGTGACTCCCTTGTTCGCTCCACACTGCCCTCCAACCCCACCACACCCGGCACCTTCCCCTGCAACCGCAGGAAATGCTACACTTGTCCCCACACCTCCTCCCTCACCCCCATCCCAGGCCCCAAGATGACATTCCACATTAAGCAGAGGTTCACCTGCACATCTGCCAATGTGGTATACTGCATCCATTGTACCCGGTGCGGCTTCTTCTACATTGGGGAAACCAAGTGGAGGCTTGGAGACCGCTTTGCAGAACACCTCCGCTCAGTTCGCAACAAACAACTGCACCTCCCAGTCGCAAACCATTTCCACTCCCCCTCCCATTCTCTAGATGACATGTCCATCATGGGCCTCCTGCACTGCCACAATGATGCCACCCGAAGGTTGCAGGAACAGCAACTCATATTCCGCCTGGGAACCCTGCAGCCATATGGTATCAATGTGGACTTCACCAGTTTCAAAATCTCCCCTTCCCCTACTGCATCCCTAAACCAGCCTAGTTCATCCCCTCCCCCCACTGCACCACACAACCAGCCCAGCTCTTCCCCCCCACCCACTGCATCCCAAAACCAGTCCAACCTGTCTCTGCCTCCCTAACCGGTTCTTCCTCTCACCCATCCCTTCCTCCCACCCCAAGCCGCACCCCCAGCTACCTACTAACCCCATCCCACCTCCCTGACCTGTCCGTCTTCCCTGGACTGACCTATCCCCTCCCTACCTCCCCACCTATACTCTCTCCACCTATCTTCTTTACTCTCCATCTTCGGTCCGCCGCCCCCTCTCTCCCTATTTATTCCAGCTCCCTCTCCCCATCCCCCTCTCTGATGAAGGGTCTAGGCCCGAAACGTCGGCTTTTGTGCTCCTGAGATGCTGCTTGGCCTGCTGTGTTCATCCAGCCTCACATTTTATTATCTTATGAGAGCATGTGTTAGTTTATGTCTCCTTAAAGAGGCTACAGTTTTTCCAGGGTGGTGAAATACGCAATCAAAAGGCACTGAGGTCAAGGAGTAAAGTGGAGTTTAGGCCAAAATTAAATCAGCAATGACTTACTACTGTTTCTGATTTATATTTCCATATGTTCATTTCCCTGGCATTTTTCTCTTCACCCTCAGCCTTACAAATCTGGTCTTCCGCGTTTCCCGCAACTCATCCCTCACACCCCTGTCCCCACAATAACAACCAGAAAAGGTTCCCCCTAGTCCTCACATACCACCCCACCAACCTCCAGATCTAACGCATCATCCTCCAACACTTCCGCCATCTACAATCCGACCCTATCACCAAAGACATTTTTCCCTACCCACCCTTGTCTGCCTTCCAGAGAGACCACTCCCTCCGGGGCTCCCTTGTCTGCTCCACACTGCCCTCCAACCCCACCACACCCGGCACTTTCCCCTGCAACCGCAGGAAGTGCTACACTTGCCCCCACACCTCCACCCTCACCCACATCCCAGGCCCCAAGAAGACTTTCCACATCAAGCAGATGTTCACCTGCACATCTGCTAATGTGGTACACTGCATCTGCTGTACCCGGTGTGGCTTCCTCTACATTGGGGAAATGAACTGGAGGCTTGGGGACCGCTTTGTGGAACACCTACGCTCAGTTCATGACAAACGGCAACACCTCCATGTTGCAAACCATTTCAAATCCCCCTCCCATTCCTTAGATGACATGTCCATCCTGGGCCTCCTGCAGTGCCACAATGATGCCACCCGAAGGTTGCAGGAACAGCAACTCATATTCTGCTTGGGAACCCTGCAGCCCAGTGGTATCAATGTAGATTTCACCAGCTTCAAAATCTCCCCTCCACCACTGCATCCCAAAACCAGCCCAGCTCGTCCCCTCCACCACTGCATCCCAAAACTAGCCCAGCTCATCCCCTCCCCCCACTGCATCCCAAAACCAGCCCAGCTCGTCCCCGCCTCTCTAACTTGTTCTTCCTCTCACCTATCCCCTCCTCCCACCTCAAGCTGCACCTCCATTCCCTACCTACTAACCTCATCCCGCTCCCTTGACCTGTCCGTCCTCCTCGGACTGACCTATCCCCTCCCTACCTCCCCACCCATACTATCCTCTCCACCTATCTTCTCTTCTATCCATCTTCGATCCATCTCCCCCGTCTCCCTATTTATTTCAGAACCCTCTCCCCTTCCCCCTTTTCTGATGAAGGGTCTAGGTCCAAAGTCAGAGGTAGTTTCTTTACTCAGAGAGTAGTAAGGGAATGGAACGCTTTGCCTGCAACAGTAGTAGATTCGCCAACTTTAGGTACATTTAAGTCGTCATTGGATAAGCATATGGACGTACATGGAATAGTGTAGGTTAGATGGGCTTGAGGTCGGTATGACAGGTCGGCACAACATCTAGGGCCGAAGGGCCTGTACTGTGCTGTAATGTTCTATGAAACGTCTGCTTTTGTGCTTCTAAGATGCTGCTTGGCCGGCTGTGTTCATCCAGCTCCCGGCTTTGTTATCTCCAATTCTCCAGCATCTGCAGTTCCCATTATCTCTGCTTGACACATTGTTGCCTTTTTATGAGATTGCTTGTTATCCTCTGTTTCATGGTGTATGTTAATGTCATTGACCTAACTACATTCCCTGTCCTAATGAATATCTTATAAACTTCAAGGCAATACTCTTTCACTTCAAGGCTGTAAAATCTGGTGGTTCAATTGTTTTCAGCACCAAAGTTATCCAATCACCACAACTAATGGGGCGGCACGGTGGCTCAGCGGTTAGCACTGCCTCAAAGCACCAGGGACCCAGGTTTGATTCCATCCTCAGGTGACTGTGTGGAGTTTGTACATTCTCCCCATGTCTGTGTGGGTTTCCTCCGGGTGTGCCGGTTTCCTCCCACAGTCCAAAGATGTGTAGGTTAGGTGGATTGGCCGTGCTAAATTGCCTGTAGTGTAGGTTAGATGGATTAACCATGGGAAATGCAGGGTTACAGGGATGGGGCGGGTCTGGCTGGGATGCTCTCAGGACAGTCAGTGTGAACATGTTAGGCCAAATGGCCTGTTTCCATGCTGTAGGGATTCTATGATTCTTTGATTCTTTGAACCACAAGCAGGAGCAGGCCCCATTCTGCTGGGCACCGATGCCCAGGACTGGCCAGTTACCATCACTGCTAGTCAGTGGTCACTAGTTCAGCTAGTGGACCATCAGACTTCATGACGATAGAGAAGGAACATTCACGCTGAGGGGCCCTGAAGCGGATGGGCCTGGCTGACAAGTCCTTGTAATTGGTGAGGAGTAGGCTGGAGTTCCTCCTGCAACAGTAACATTTTTAATCATCACTGCTGCCAGGACTGGAGGCCAATTGTGGATAATGGAGGAGAGGCTCCATTAAACAGGGCAACCATCCAAACCCCTTCCTCAACCTCCTGAGAACCTGACAGAGGAGAGTCAGGGTAGGAGCTGGGTCTTTCACTGTGGCTCCATTGACCAAAGGGAGGCAGTGCCACTGGCATTCCTCCTGCTGTGGCTATACACACTTTGCCAATGCCTTTCCACAATACAGAACGTGACATTTATCACCTGCCATTCCTCGGCCCATTGGCCCATCTGATCAAGATCCCATTGTACTCTGAGGTAACCTTCTTCGCTGTCCACTACACCATCAATTTTGGTGTCATCTACAAAGTTATTAACAATGCCACTTCTGTTCACATCCAAAACATTTATATAGATGTCAAAAACCAGTGGACCCAGCACTGGGAGATAGTAAGAACTGCCGATGCTGGAGTCAGAGATAACACAGTGTGGAGCTGGAGGAACACAGCAGGCCAGGCAGCATCAGAGGAGCAGGAAAGCTGGCGTTTCGGGTCAGAACCCTTCTTGACGAATCCAGGATCCGGCACTGATCCTTGTGGCACACTGCTGGACACACAGACCTCGAGTCTGAAAATACTTCAGAATCACTTGTGGTTATTGAATCCAGCTCAGCCTATCTGTTGGTTAATCGTATCCAATGTGTAGAAATTCCCTGAGTTGTTTGATTGTGTGTGTGTTCATGTGTGTGAGAGAGAGTCTGTGACTGTGTGTGTCAGAGAGAGAGAGAGAGTGTCTGTGTGTGTGTGTGTGTGTGTGTGTGTGTGTGTGTGTGAGAGAGAGACAGAGGGAGAGTCTGTGAGTGTGTGTGTCAGAGAGAGAGAGTGTCTGTGTGTGTGTGTGTGTGTGTGTGTGTGTGAGAGAGAGAGAGACAGAGGGAGAGTCTGTGAGTGTGTGTGTCAGAGAGAGAGAGAGAGGGTGTCTGTGTGTGTGTGTGTGTGTGAGAGAGAGACAGAGGGAGAGTCTGTGAGTGTGTGTGTCAGAGAGAGAGAGAGAGTGTCTGTGTGTGTGTGTGAGAGAGAAAGTGTGTGTGTGTGTGCGCGCATGTTTGTCTGTGTGTGTGCACGCGTGTCTGTGTCTGTGTGTGTGTATGTATGTGTGTGTGTGTGTATGTGTGTGTGTGTGTGTGTGTGCGCGCATGTTTGTCTGTGTGTGTGCACGCGTGTCTGTGTCTGTGTGTGTGTATGTATGTGTGTGTGTGTGTGCGCGCGCATGTTTGTCTGTGTGTGTGCACGCGTGTCTGTGTCTGTGTGTGTGTGTGTGTGTGTGTGTGTGTGTGTGTGTGTGTGTGTGTGTGTGTGTGTGGGTATGCGTGCGCAGAATTAACAGCTGTCCCCACAATGGCCTCAGTTCTCTGATTATTACAAACAGGATAAATGGATTCTTTAGAAACAACAAGAATTGGATTCAATCCTGTCATTATTTGCAGAGCTGTTTTATCTCGCTGACTCATAACAGGAGGAAGTTGAGAAGTTAGATCTAAAAGTCTGCCAGTATCTCACAAAATCTCACAAATGTCAAAGACATAATTACATCTATTTTTCAGAACAGTAAGCCTACATCAGGCAGACTGATAGTTTCCTGGTGTAACACCTGAGCACATCCAATCAGCTACCGAATACGCAAATTGCTGCAGGTGTGTGTCATAATATGCTAAACAACTGTATTGCTTTTGGCTTCATATGTTGCTATGCAGTATTTATGAAATGAATTCATTGAATACATTTCGCAATCTGATTGAGTACATTTTATCCAGGCAGCCAGCTGTAATCTCAATTGAATCTTAAACAGGTGTTTTTTCATCAAAGCACCCACTCATTTCAGCCATAACCTGAATTCTGCAAATGCCCCCTTTTCTTTCCATGACTGACACCCCCTCTCAAGGGTCTTACTCTTAGATAGATTATTTACAAAAATGATTTTGAAGTGTTTCATGTCATTACTGTGCTCATCACACCAGATCACACTTGGCCATACTGAACTTTCAATTACATGATGTACATTTTTAAAAAAAAGATAATGACTGCCCAGAGAAAGAGAGAGAGAGCGAGAGAGAGCATAGAATGCCACACTTAACAATGTCAAATGTCACACAACACAGTTTACAGCCCAACAGGTTTCATTGAAACCACAAGCATTTGAAGCTTCAAGTGTCAGTGTCAAGGTAGTATAGTCCCAGAATTTGTAAGTGAAAAAATCAAAGGGCCACACAACTGATGAGGATGTACTAAACAAACAGAAGATGCTGTTAAATCTTTAATCAGTTAGAAAGTTTTAACTGATTAAGAGGTATATGTAAATCCACCAAATTTCTTACATCACTGCCCTGAGAGAACTAAAGGTTCTAACAGTGTAAAAAAGAGGTCACATTTTAAGTCAGATAATGTATGTTAGGTGTGAGACCTTGTTGAGAATTTATGTGTGTTTTTGAGTCAGACTGGTTTTATTTGTAAGGAAGGAATTTATAAAACACCGAATTGTCTGGCTATCTGTAAATTGTGCGCTTTTTGAGTGAAGTGAGTGAGGGGGAAAGAGTGTGTGTGTGTGTGTGTGTGTGTGTGTGTGTGGAGTGTGTGTGTGTGAGAGAGAGTGTGTGTGTGTGTGGAGTGTGTGTGTGTGTGTGTGTGCGTGTGTGTGTGTGGAGTGTGTGTGTGTGTGTGTGTGTATGTTTGTGTGTGGAGTGTGTGTGTGTGAGAGAGTGTGTGTGTGTGTGTGTGTGTGTGTGTGTGTGTGTGTGTGTGTGGAGTGTGTGTGTGTGTGTGTGTGTGTGTGTGTGTGTGTGTGGAATGTGTGTGTGTGTGTGTGTGTGTGTGTGTGTGTGTGTGCGTGTGTGTGAGAGAGAGAGAGTGTGTGTGTGTGTTTGTGTGTGGAGTGTGTGTGTGTGTGTGTGAGAGAGAGAGTGTGTGTGTGTGTGTGTGTGTGTGTGTGTGTGTGTGTGTGGAGTGTGTGTGTGTGTGTGTGTGTGTGTGTGTGTGTGTGTGTGTGAGAGAGAGAGAGTGTGTGTGTGTGTGTGTGTGTGTGTGTGTGTGTGTGTGTGTGTGTGTGTGTGGAGTGTGTGTGTGATTTTTGACCTTGTCCAACCCAGTCCAACAAAGGCACCACCACATCACACCTAACGATAAGTCGAGGAAGCTGCAAACGGAGGATATAAGATAGAACTGTATTACAAAGCGACCGCTGATCTCTGAGGAGTCATCTCAGATTATGACAATGATGGGAGAAGAGACAGTGCTCTGTGCAATAGATATGTTTTATACCTCTGCCTTGCACCAATACACAAGAATAGGGACTAGGAAAGAATTAGCCATTGGGTTTCTTTGAAGATGTAACAAGTAATGAGGATAAAGGGGAACCAGTAATTATTGTGTATTTAGATTCCCAAAAAGCACTTGGTGAATGAGATTGGGATCTTCTTCAGAATTGGGGAGGGGGAAGGGAGCTGGGAAATAAATAGAGAGAAGGTGGGTGGAGCTGTGGAAGGTGGGTGGGATGGTGATAGGTGAGTGCAGGTAGGGAGTGGTGGGGATTGGTCATTGGGATGGGTGGGCTGGATAGGTGAGAGAGAAGATGGACAGGTTGTGTCAGGACAAGTGGGTGGGGATGAGAGGGAGGGTTGGACATGGGATGAGGCTGGGTGTGGGGAGATTGTAAAACTGGTCAATTCCATGTTGAGGCCATCGGGCTGTGGGCTTCAGAGGTGGAATATGAGGTGCTGCTCCTCCAGTTTGTGGGAGGTGTCATTGTGACACTGGAGGAGACCCAGGATGGACAAGTCACCCAGGGAGTGGGAGGGGGAATTTTGAAGTTAGTGAAATCCATATTGATACCATTGGGCTGCAGGGTTCCCAAGGGGAATATGAGTTGTTGTTCCTGCAACCTTCGGTGGCATCGTTGTGGCACTGCAGAGGCCCAGGATGGACATGTCGTCTAAGGAATGCGAGGGGGAGTTGAAATGGTTCACGACTGGGAGGTGCAGTTGTTTGTTGTGAACCGAGCGGAGATGTTCTGCAAAGCGGTCCCCAAGCCTCCGCTTGGTTTGCCCAATGTAGAGGAAGCCACAACGGGTACAGTGGATGTGCAGGTGAACATCTGCTTGATGTGGAAAGTCATCTTGGAGCCTGGAATGTGGGTGAGGGAGGAGGTGTGGGGGCAGGTGTAGCACTTCCTGCGGTTGCAGGGGAAAGTACCGGATGTGATGGGGTTGGAGGTGAGTGTGGAGCGGACAAGGGAGTCCCAGAGAGAGTGGTCCCTCCGGAAAGCAGACAAGGGTGGGGATGGAAAAATGTCTTTGGTGCTGGGGTCGGATTGTAGATGGCAGAAGTGTCGGACGATGATGCATTGGATCCGGAGGTTGGTGGGGTGGTGTGTGAGGATGAGGGGGATTCTGTTTTGGCAGTTGTTGTGGGGATGGGGTGTGAGGGATGAGTTACAGAAAATGCAGGAGACACGGCTGAGGGCATTCTCATCTACTGTGAGGGGGGGAGCGAGGGGGGCAGGGAAGTTGCAGCCCTTGAAGAACAGGGGCATCTGGGATGTATGGGAGTGGAATGCCTCATCCTGGGAGCAGATGCAGCGGAGGCAAAGGAATTGGGAATAGGGGATGGAATTTTTGCAGGAAGGTGGGTGGGAGGAGGTGTATTCTAGGTAGCTGTGGGAGTCAGTGTGCTTGAAATGGACCTCAGTTTCTAGCTGGTTGCCTGAGATGGAGACAGAGAGGTCCAGGAAGGTAAGGGATGTGTTGGAGATGGTCCAGGTGAAGTTGAGGTTGGGGTGGAGGGTGTTGGTGAAATGGATGGACTGTTCGAGCTCCTCTTGGGAGCATGAGGCAGCGTCGATACAGTCATCACTGTAACGGAGGAAGAGGTGGGGTTTAGGGCCAGTGTAGGTGCGGAAGAAGGACTGTTCCATGTAACCTACAAATAGACAGGCATTCAAAATCTCCCCTCCCCCCACTGCATCCCAAAACCAGCCCAGCTCATCCCCGCCTCCCTACCCTGTTCTTCCTCTCACCTATCCCCTCATCCCACCTCAAACAGCACCTCAATTTCCTACCTCCTAGTCTCATCCCGCCTCCTTGACCTGTCTGTCCTCCCCATGCTGACATACCCCCTCCCTACCTCCCCACCTACACTCACCTCTACAGGCTCCATCTCCGCCCCTTTAACTTGTCCGTCTGCTCTCCACCTATCTTCTCTTCTTTCCATTTTCAATCCGCCTCCCCCTCTCTCGTTATTTATTTCAGAACCCTCTCCCCATCCCCCAATTTCTGATGAAGGGTCTAGGCCCAAAACATCAGCTTTTGTGCTCCTAAGATGCTGCTTGGCCTCCTGTGTTCATCCAGCTCCACACTGGTGATACTGCTGGCCCTGTGGATGGGAATATTTGTTCATTTGCATCTCTCTCTGCTGCAATCACCCTACAAAGAACTGAGACACCCAGACCTTCTTACTAGCTGGCATTTCAGCCCTGCTTTGGTGTATCAGTGTGATTACTGAAGGAGCACAGTTTGGAAATTGATGCAAAGCCATAATCATTGCAGGTATCACAGAAGGCCATGATTCTGTTGCTGTGTGGGATAGTCTTTGTCAATTCTTTGGTTTATAAACTCTGTGACCCAACTAAACTGTTGGTACCTGTGCAGTCCAGACAAGTGATGGATGTGACGAGTTACAGTAATTACATCCCGGTGAATGAGTTGATCAGGTAGAACCATCAATGTTAGTGAACAGATTCTGCTAACTTCAAACAAACAAAAAAAGAGCAAGAACAGAAAAGTTCTCTCATGTTCATCGAGATGTATTCAAGGGTTACAAATAAATTATTGCATGGATAAGCTTGATTTGTTTACTTTATGTAAGCAGGGCTTTTTTTGTATTTGGGTCTTCACTTAAACATCATAAGGATTTGATTCTGATCCAAAAATCATTGTCAGTCCCTTTTGCAGATTTTGTACACAGAGCTGGAAGAGCAAGTTAAATACACACAAACAGAACTCATTAAGATCAGTATTTATTCAAACTCTTCCAATATCTGACTGTAACAGCACATGACTATTAGATAGTAGTCAATATAGTGAGGTCAGTGGGGATGGATGTCAAACTTTTACAGTCTTGCCATGACTTGTATGCTTTGGCTGGTTCCCAAACAATGGCTGACACTAACAGGTTGTTGCATTCAGCCTTTCTCAAACAGATCATAATGACCATGCAGCTATTACTGTGGGAGAAATCACATCATGTGAGGATCATGGGTTTGGAATACGGATGTAAAAGTACAGTATAGGATCACAATGTCCTTAATGTACCCAGCCCCAAGCCAAAAAGTCTGAATTTACTTCAAAGTGATTCACATCTCCTACTGCTGGAATGTTTCCAGAATCAGATTCAGTAAACAGGATCTAGTAAGACATTCTGATGCCTGAAGAGTTATATCAGTCAGAACCATATGGAGAAGGGAGGGTTGTTAATGTTGCCTTGGTGTGGGGGAGTTGTTGGGAGAGGTGCCGAAGCCTCAGTTCGGGAGAGAATGGTTACACAAGCAGCTTCCCACTCATTCTTGTTCAGCAAAAAAAAAGTGGATGTGTCTGTGACTGAGGACAGAAACTGTGCACACCTGAAACGTGCCACTCAGCAGAAGAAATGAATAGTTCCTGGTGTCAATGGAGCCATTCTGCAGCAAGACTTTGCTGTTTTCGGTATGTGAGGAGGTTAGGATGAATAGGAAAGGAGACGAAACAATGGAAGGAGAAAAAGTTCAGACCTGAAGGTTCATTCATATTATCAGCTTTGCTGCATTTGAAAAGACACTTAGACCATATTTTTCACTGGAAGATACGGAATATTTATAATGCTAGTTTTCTTCGCCTTTTGAAATGCAGTTAAATGCATATTTCTAAGTGTTAGTTTCTCAGAGGCATGCAGAAGAAATCAAGGGCTCATTTTTGTGACAGTTCAAAATTAAGAACAGAAAATGCTGGAGAAGCTCAGGAATCCTGTCACCGTCTGTAGAGTGGGAAACAGAGTTAGAATACAAGTGTTCCTCAGAACTGTCATAGATCCGTTTATTATTTTATACTCCAGTCTTAGCATCAATCGTAACTTCACAGGCAGTGTGCAAACTTTGCTGAGTAGGCAGGATTATGCCGCCAATGTTTTGATGATTTCTGCAGCCTTCATCTCAGAAATAACAATAAGGCAGGTCCAGTGTGCGAAAGGTGTGACCTTGGGATCAGCTGAGCAGACCAATCTTTGTTCCCAGTGAGCATCACTCACCTGCATTCATTTGAAATTCTGTCCATTTCTTGTCTATAATTTGTCTGTACATTATGGTTGAATCAAATTACTCACATGGTTCCTTTTTCTGATCAAATTTACTGTCATCTTTCTGATCCTCCTTCTTTATCTTGGTGCTCAATCTCTGAATTTGAGATCCTGGGATTTTTTTAATGTCAAAGCTAATTTGTTATGTAGCATGGTTTAGAGAAGGTGGCAAAAGTGAACACTATGATATTGAGAGTGTAACTGAATTAAACTTCTTCCAAGATGAGACCTGGAGTTTCAGAGTCAAAAATATAGATCAGAACTTAATGTAACCTTTCAGCACAATAAAACAGGTGAATACACAGTCCATTAGGGTGAGAAGTTGAACAATTATTAAAAAGAATAAGTGAAAAATCAAGAAATATAATGTGGTTTCAAGCATTTCTGTCATTCTTTGCAGCATCATCATTAATACCGAGTAATTTCTTGCAGATGTCACAGTACAAAACACTGCTGAAAACGATTTGTCCTCATTTAAAATCTGATAAACTCAAATTTTTTTAAATGTCATCATGACACAGTAATCAGAATCTTCTCAGATTGTGCAGAGGAGGTTTGGTAACAGAACAGGCAACTTTTCCAAATCAAAGTAGTGACCTTATAAAAGAGACATAGCAAATACTGTGGCTCTGATACAAGTGTTAATAATTAGGTAACATCATATATCAAACTTTCCATTCACAGTCAACTTGTTTCTTGATTTTCTAGGGAATAAGCTGGATTTATCAGACAAGACAACATGGAAGAGCGACTGTTTATTAAAGTTTTCTCAAGTGCTCAGCCGATCATGTATATGCTTTTATGCAATTTCCAATGTCTTGTTCTGAGTATGTGAAACAAATGAAAATGAATGGAATTTGATAAATGTTACATCAAAAAATGGAATGTGGATGCTGTAAATCAGAAACAAAAACAGAAATTGCTGGAAAAGCTCAGCAGGCCTGGCAGCATTTGTGGAGAGAAATCAGTTAACATATCGGGTCGAGTGACTCTTCCAATGATAAATATCTAATCAAGTCTCTGAAGCATCTCAAAACCACCAAGATTTCTCTCGCTGAATGATCACAGTTCACATTTTTGTTAAAGGTTAGAAACAGGAATTTTGATTTGCCATCGTTTAGTATTGAATTCAGGAGAAGAAATTGATTTGCATTTTGTGCGTTTACCCAGCAGAAAATAAGTGGGATGTAGTCAATGCACAAAGTGACTGTCCCACTCCTGAATGTGTGGAGCTACTTATTTTAAATTTCTGCTCATACCCTTGAAACCCTTAAAAACACAAACTGGACACTTAATTTTAATGAAAGGACTCAAGTCTTTGCAGAATTTATGTGAAGAGCAGGATAAATCTTTGATGGGGCTGCTGTCCCCAGAATATTTCCCAGCAACCCCAATGGACTCCACTTCTAATTAAAAATGTTCATCTTCAATTTGCATTCTATGGAATTCGAAGGACAGACAGCAACAGTATGCTCCCACTCTGTAGCCTACTCCCATCTCTTCCCCTTCTTCACTTGCCCAGGATTTACCCGAGTGTCGGATCATCTTGAGGGAGATTTGTTCTTCATCCAATCTCATCTGTACCTGAACTTGGGTTGTTTCACGTCACTGTAAAAACAAAACACTGTGGGCATTAGAAATCCAAAACAGAAAAGATTGACAAGCCCACCCACATGCCTGCAGTTTCTCACTAAGGTCAGTGTTGGGGTCAGGTTATTACCTACGATCTAGATGAAGGGATTGAGCAGAATGTAATGAGACACAAAGGGAGATCAATTGGTTAAGTGAGAGACATGAAAATGGCAGTGAATAGTGTGGAATTGTGAAGTTATCCATTTTGCAAGGAAATACAGAGAGTTGGAATATTTTTAAGTGGTGATTGGAGATTGCTATATGTTAATCATGGGAAGTTTAATGTAGATACAACCAGAATTAGGAAAAAAAATGATTTATTAGCTATTCTGACAAAGCATTCAGTATAGGAGAGTAAAAAAGTTTCATCCCAGATGAAGGGGGCCTTAGTGAAACTTCACCCGAAGGACAGTAATAAAAACAGAATGTGCTGGAAAATCTCATCAGGTCTAGCTGTGGAGAGAGAAAGCAGAGTTAACTTTTTGATTCCAATATGGCTCTTCTTGAGAATAGAGGAGAAAGGTGGAAAAGTGAGAGGTTTACTATTGTAGCTAAAGGTGTGTAGGAGCAAGTGGAAAACAGAAGGAAAAGGCAGAGCATGGTTAGAGGATGAAGGAGGTGAAGGATCACAAATGTCATGGGTCATGAGGTAAAAGGAGTGCTAATGGTTGTAGACTGGGTGTTAATGACAGAAAACAGGGCAACTCTGCTGAAAGCAAAAGCAAAATTATCGGACCCAATGGAGTTGGCACAAAATAAAGGACAGGGTTCATGGTCATGAATTCAATGTTGAGCTCAGAATGTTGTGAAGTGTTTGAATGGAAAGGGAGGGGTGCTGTTCTTCCAGCTTGTGTTGGGATTCCCTCGGACACCATAGCAGCCCCAGGACACCACTGTCAACATGGGAGCAAGATGATTTATGGAAGAGCTAGCTTTGGCTCCCTAGTCCTAGAAGGAGTGCCATATAGGTTTACTAGACTGATTCTGGGATGAAAGTTTGTCCTATGAGGAGAGATTGATTATGTTAACGTAAATGCCCTGGATTTCAGAAGAATGAGGGTTGATCTCATTGAAAAACACTTTGGTAGGGTAGATACTGAGAGAAAATTTTCCCCTCCCTGAGCAGTCTAGTGTCAGAATAAGGAGACCAAGATTTTAATTTCAGAATTTACATTGAGATGAGGAGGAATGTCTTCACTTAAGGGGTTGTAGATATTTGAGAATGTCAATGCTGTAGATGTTCAGTTATTGTGTACATTCCAGGTAAAGTGACAGCTCCAAGGTTATGGAGATTGTGTGGAAACTGGAGCTGAGATAGAAGCTCCAACATGGAAGCTCCATCTTTGGAAAGGAAAAGAAATATGATTGGTGTTAGTTAATGCCCCACCCTCTCTGAAGATGAATTTAGAGGTTAGGTGGCAGGCTAGGTGGATCGGCCATGCTAAATTGCCTGTAGTATTCAGGGGTGTGTGGGTTATAGGGGGTTGGGTCTGGGTGGGATGCTTCAAGGGGCGGTGTGGACTTGTTGGGCCAAAGGGCCTGTTTCCACACTGTAGGGAATCTAATCTAGTCTAATCTAATCATTGGGCAAGATGGGTGAAGTGTGGGTTACCAGCCATATTCCCATCTTTGCCTGATAAGGTCCATCCCAGGAAAGCTGGTGACTGACCGTCTTGCCCGGATGTCAACCCAGAAGTGAATAATTAATACCCTTTAAGGGTTTCATCTGAGCATCGTGGAGAGGGGGAAGGGTTAGGGTTGGGGTTAGGGGGAGGGAGAAGTTGCCATGCGATAGGGGTAGAGTTAGGGTTAGGGTTGGGGGAGGGGGAAGTTGCAATGCGATAGGGTTAGGTTTAGGGTTAAGGGTAGGGTTAGGGTCAGGTTTCGAGTTAGAGGGAGAGGGAAGTTGCAGTGCGATAGGGTCAGGGTTGTGGGGGGAAGTTGCCATGCAGGAAAGCCGAGCAGAAATCCTACAGGGAGGTCACTTTTTCAAAGGCGCTGGTTGCCCATTGAGAAATCTGGCTTCAGGATTGGTGGGGGCACATAAAGCTAATTCCTGAGCTTTGCCTCCCATTCCCCTACTTCCCCTCTCTCCCACACCATAACCTCCATCCCAGTCTCATGCAGCTTTGCCTTGGCAGCTCTTGTTGACTGTAGGTTTTGATGGATACCAGCTGCAGCCGTCATTCCCAATGGCATATGCAGCAATGGGTAATGCCTGGCTGGTCACTCTCAGGAGGGCTCGGGTATGCCAGGGTTTCATTCCTCCTCCCCTTCGCCGACCTCCTGGGCTTGGGGAAAGGTTTGTCACTGGCCACCCCCTGACCAAGCCACACTTCCCCAGAGAAGGTGCTGCTGGGTTCACAGCTCGCCAACCAGTGAGTAGGACCCTGTTGATTCTAAATAAACATCAAAAGAACTGCAGATGCTGTAAATCAGGAACAAAACAGAAGTTGCTGGAAAAGCTCAGCAGGTCTGGCAGCACCTATGAAGGGAAAAACAAAGTTAACGTTTCAGGTTCTCAGGAAGGGTCACCAGACCCAAAATGTTAACTCTGTTCTCTCCTTTAAAGATGCTGCCAGACCTGCTGAGCTTTTCCAGCAACTCCTGTTTTTGTTCCTGTTGATTCTGCTTGGCCCTGCTCAGCTATTCAGGTCAATGACCTCTCATGTGAATGGAATTTGCCTAATTTGGGCTCCTCCTGATGCTCATCGCTGAAAGCACAATCTGTCCAATCAACTCATTGTGTTAGGGAAGTGAAAACTCTTCCAATGGGAACTTCTCTAAAGTCAATGCGGAATGATGTATGACCCCATCATATGCTACAGTTCTTTGAGAGCACATGCTCAATCAGACCTGGGCGTAGTTATGCAAACGGTCAGAGCAGAAAGTAAACTCATTACTTACTTCAGAATATTTTCTTTGGGCAGGCTGAGGAAGGACTGCAATTAGAAGAGAGACATAAATAATAACTTCAAGAGAATAAACAGGCCCCCAAAATTGGAAAGAGATAAAGCGAGGGTACCCAGTGTTGTATACAGTAGTCGGCTTTCTGCCAATATCCCAGAGTAAACATGACCCTTGCTTTTTTGTGAAATGGGTGTTTGAATATGATGTCACAAGCTTGGAATACTGCAGACCTAGTCAATTATTAATTCAAACAAAAGATGCAGATCAGTGACTGCCTTCCTTCAGGTTGACGAAATGAAACAATTCACCCAAAAACAGAAATTGCTGGAGGGATATGATCCTGAAAGAGGATGCTGGGGGGAATGGTGATGGGGGACAATTCTTTGTTTTGTTGAAGAGGATTCAGTCAGTGAGGCTGTGCAGTTGTATTTCTCCAGATGGCACTGCGATAATTAATATTTCTGTGCCTTCGTTTGTGGAAGCGTTGCCACCTACACCATGTTTAAGGTTGCTGTGTCCTGTAATAAACACAGCTTTATTTTCCATTTACTTTATTTCAGCACTGCATTCAACTTTTAGCAAAAATATTTTAATGTATATGGTTTTGCATCTGTGTTGTGACTGAGGGATCAGTATTACTTCCACAGAAGACCAGTGAAAAGCCAGGAATACCTGCAAATAAATTTACTAGTCATGCTGGAGCTCCATGTGGAAGGATACAAATGGACAATGTAGGACAAACAACACAGAGAAATGCAACAATGAGAATTTCTTCTGACAGGTCACAAACACAGATTATACCTCAAATCAAATCCTGCTGTGATACTGAATGCCCAAGAAAAATCATTTGGACCGAAACTGAACTCAGGAAATATTGGAAATCAGTAAGGCTGAGGAAGAATAACATTTGCAGATGGAATTGCTCTTGGGGAAGCAAATGACAGTTAGAAATGTGGGCCTCAGGCATATTCGTTGGGAAGAGTTCACTTCTCTGCTAAACGCTTCCTAGCTTTGCTCCCTGGATATTTGTGTTTAAACAATTTTGTCGCTCTGCCAAAGAATAAAACCATTTTTCATCCCCAGTTGCTAACCCCTTGCCTTGGCATCTTTTGCAGTCCAACCTGAGCCCACCCTCCGCAGAACACGATGATGTAAAGCTGGTTCTGATCCAAAATTGTCAAGTTAAATATTTTCATATCAAATATTAAATATTTCAAAACAATGATTTCACTTCAAAATTAATTCAGCTTGAGTTGCTTTAGGAGATCTTGAGACTGTGAAGGGCAACTTGTCTTTATTCAACACAAAACTCTTTATTTTTTATTTACTCATGGAAAGTGGCCAGCATTTATTGCCCATTCCTAATTGCCCAGAGGGCAGTTAAGATTCAACCACATTGCTGTGGGTCTGGAGTTACATGTAGACCAGATGAGGTAAGGATGGCAGTTTTTTTCCCTAAAGGGCATTAGTGAACCAGATGGGTTTTTCCAACAATTGACAATGAATTCATGGTTATTATTAGACTCTTAATTACAGGCTTTCATTCAACTCAAATTCCATCTACTGGAACCTAGGTCTTGAGAACATTGAGTGAGTTTCTGGATTAATATTCTAGCAATAATACCACTGGACCATTGCATCCCCCAATTCCCCAATCACTGTGCAACATATGAAATATAGTGCACAGTAAACAATACGGTATTCAATATACAATACAGGTAAGATTCATCGTCTTACCAGGCCATAGGGCTGCTCTCTCATTACAGAGAGACAGCTGGCTGTGCTTTAACCTGAAGGTCACCACACTCCGGAGAAGGAGAGAGATTATGAAGGAGAGACCTTCGCGATAATTTTAGTTGGTAATGGCAATTGAACCCACACTGTTGGCGTCAATCCACATCGCAAACCAGCCATCTGGTAGCACAGTATTCAATCTACAATGTACAGTATGTTATATATAACATACAGCACAGATTTCAATACAGACCACAGTGCACTGTGATGTGTACTTGCCTGAATTCCCCCTGAAGGTGATGAGTTATTCTGGCAGATGTTGTGTGGTATTAGAGGGACTTGCTGGATTGTGGACTGCACAAACCAGGAGAGGCTTTGACACAACGATATACTGGAACAACCCCTGAGTTAGGGAAGAGAAAACCATGGAGCATTCCCACTTCCATTTGCCATCTCAGAATTCCTGATGGCAGTCCTACTATATTGGTGTTGTCTAGAAGGGGAAAGCGTTGGGCTTTTACAATTTACAACTGCTATTATTTGGGATTCAAATGTGAAAATTGGCCAGTTGGGTGAGGCACTGGTATCTCAGATGTAATGATAGGGCTTACCAGAGGGATAGAACAGTAAAACCTCCTGAGAGAGTAATCAGTATTCCCGGTGTAGATCGGCGATGGCAGTGGGAATGTGGAAGCACGAGTGCCCTGAAGCAGTGGGCACACCCAGGAGCCCTGAAGTGTCTGGTGTGCGTGTAAGTGTTCCTGGAGCCTTGCCCAATCCCAACCTGCCCATCACTTGTTCCATGGGAATTTGGCAACTGGACGTTCTCTTCTGGGGATGTCCTAGGAGGCATGGTCTCTGCAACTCAGGAGAGGGTCCAGGCACATTTGAGATGATCCACATGGGGAGAGTGGGATAGTCTGGGACACATGTGACCTGAAGGAACTTTCTCCACCTTGCGGCCTTTCAATGTAAACTGAGCCTCTCTTTCTCCACTCTCCTTTTCCTGCTGTCTGCAACAGGCCTGCCCAATCCTGACTGAAATATTCCTTCCCGCACGTGTCCCCCATTCACTGTACAACAGGGCAGGTTAACATCGGGGCAGTAACAAGACCAGAAGTGATTAAAAACTACCTCATTTCAAATACCCCTTTGCCTAGTTTATCACAGTTTATGTATCTCTGCATGATTTATTTATTTATTAGGTTTTATTATGCTACATACCCACGTACAAGGAGGCAGGAGTGCAGTGAAAAGTTTACAAAGTCTTCATTCATGGCACCATCTTAGGTACAAGGTACCAAGGTAAAATGTCTTAGGAAAAAATACAAGGTGATATTATACCATGTCCTTATATTGTCACATGTGCCCCATTGTAGGAGTACAGTGAAAAACCTTTACAGTATCTGCCTTCTTATGGTAACATCCTCGGTACAAATACTTACATACAATTCTTGCATACAGCAAAGGAATAAAAGTAGTTGCTTAATTACAAAGTTGAAAACAAGTTTAAAGTAGGAATATAAGATAACAAAGTGTGGAGCTGGATGAACACAGCAGGACAAGCAGCATCTTAGGAGCACAAAAGCTGATGTTTTGGGCCTAGACCCTTCATCAGAGAGGGGTTGGGGAGAGGTTTCTGAAATAAATAGGGAGGGGGGGGGGGGGGGGCGGACCGAAGATCAATCCACCTATCTTCTCCTCTATCCATCTTCGATCCGCCTCCCCCCCTCTCCCTGTTTATTTCAGAACCCTCTCTCCATCCTCCTTTACTGATGAAGGCCCTAGATTCTTCCACGTCAGCTTTCCTGCTCCTAAGATGTTGCTTGGCCTGCCATGTTCATCCAGCTCCACACCTTGTTATCTCGGATTCTCCAGCATCTGCAGTTTCTATTATCTCTAAAGCAGGAATATATAAAGGGATATATTAAATGGTTAACATTACAGTGTTCTAAGGTAAGGACTGTCCCCTCACACTGGTCTCTGTCCAGGGCTCGCTTCTCCAGGGGCTGCTCCGAGTTTTCGGCCCACGTGTTGATCATGGGCTCACTGCTCGCAGTGTTCTGGGACTCATGGTACATGCCTTCAGGCTCCGAGTGCAAAGCCCTATGCTCATTCCAAACCTCCGCGGGTCTCGGGCCATGCAGTAGAAGCATAAAGAAATAAGTTAGAAATTTAACATTACAGTTCAACATTAAATACCAACACGCTACATCATGACATGGGAAGCATCACGGCACAGTATTGGCACCTCTACATCAACCACCAGCAAACCTACTTGTTACACAAACAATGCAATCAAACTGACGATTGGTGGTGGGATGTCAGGCTTGATATTGTGTGCTAGTGATTTTTGTGGTTACATAGGAACATATGAAGAACCTGGTCAGTGATGCCCAGTTTGGGTTCTGCCAGGGTCACTCAGCTCCTGACCTCATTACAGCCTTGGTTCAAACATGGACGAAAGAGCTGAATTCCAGAGGGGAGGTGAGACTGACAGCCCTTGATATCAAGGCTGCATTCAACTGAGGGTGACATCAAACTGGAATCAATGGGTATCGGGGGCAAACTCTCAGGTGGTTGGGGTCATACCTGACACATTGGAAGATGGTTGTGGTTGTTGGAGGTCAGTCATCTCAGCTCCAGGATATCTCTGCAGGAGTTCCTCAGGGTAGTGTCCTAGGCCCAACCATCTTCAGCTGCTTCATCAATGACCTTCCCTCCATCATAAGATCAGAAGTGGAGATGATCGCTGATGATTGCACAGTGTTCAGCACCGTTCATGACTCCTAAGGTACTGCAGCAGTCCATGTTCAAAAGCAACAAGATCTGGGCAATATCCAGGGCTGAAAAGTGGCAAGTAATATTCGGGCCACACATGTGTCAGGCAATAATCATTTCTGACAATGGAGAGTCTCCCACTATCAATGTTCTTGGGCGTTACCATTGACCAGAAACTCAACGGGACTCACCACATAAACACACTGGCTATAAGACCAGGTCAGAGGCTGGGAATCCTGCAGCAAGCAACTCACCCCCTGACTCCCCAAAACCCGTCCACCATCGACAAGGCACAAGGCAGGCGAGTGACGGAATACTCCCCATTTGCCCCAATGGCACTCAAGAAACTCGACACCATCCAGGACAAAGCAGCCTGCTTATAGAGTCATAGACAGTTGAGTCTGTCACAACACAGAAACAGATTCTTCCATTCAACTCCTCCATGCTGGCCATGTTTCCCAAACTAAACTCAGCCCATTTGCCTGTGTTTGACCCATATATCCCTAAAACTTGCCTATTCATGTACCTGTCCAAATGTCTTTGTAATGTTATAACCGTACCTGCCCACACCCCTTCTTCTGGCAGTTCATTCTAATATGAATCACGCTCTGTGTGAAAAGGTTGCGCATCAGGCCTGTTTTAAATCTTTCTCCTCTCACCTTAAAATTATGCCCTTTAGTTTTGAACTCCTCTCCCCTGGGGAAAAGACATTTGTTATTCACTTTATCTATGCCCCTCCTGATTTTATTAACCTCTACAAGGTCACCCCCTCAACCACCAATGATCCAGTGAAAAATGTCTCAGCCTACCCAGTCTCTCATTATAACTCAAACCCTCACACCAACAAGCATCCACTCCCTCCACTGCTGACGCTCAGTAGCAGCAGTGTGTACTATCTACAAGATGCACTGCAGAAATTCACCAAAGCTCCTCAGACAGCACCTTCCAAACCCATGACCACTTCTCTGATGTGACTAGAAAAGTTGATGAGGGTCGAGCTGTGGATGTGGTGTATATGGACTGCAGTAAGGCATTTGATAAGGTTCCCCATGGTAGGCTCATTCAGAAGGTCAGGAGGAATGGGATACAGGGGAACTTAGCTGTCTGGATACAGAATTGGCTGGCCAACAGAAGGCAGGGAGTGGTAGTAGAAGGAAAATATTCTGCCTGGAAGTCAGTGGTGAGTGGGGTTCCACAGGGCTCTGTCCTTGGGCCTCTACTGTTTGTAATTTTTATTAATGACTTGGATGAGGGGATTGAAAGATGGTTCAGCAAGTTTGCAGACGACACAAAGGTTGGAGGTGTCGTTGACAGTATAGAGGGCTGTTGTAGGCTGCAGCGGGACATTGACAGGATGCAGAGATGGGCTGAGAGGTGGCAGATGGAGTTCAACCTGGATAAATGCGAGGTGATGCATTTTGGAAGGTCGAATTTGAAAGCTGAGTACAGGATTAAGGATAGGATTCTTGGCAGTGTGGAGGAACAGAGGGATCTTGGTGTGCAGATACATAGATCCCTTAAAATGGCCACCCAAGTGGACAGGATTGTTAAGAAAGCATATGGTGTTTTGGCTTTCATTAGCAGGGGGATTGAGTTTAAGAGTCGTGAGATCTTGTTGCAGCTCTATAAAACTTTGGTTAGACCTCACTTGGAATACTGCGTCCAGTTCTGGTCGCCGTATTATAGGAAAGATGTGGATACTTTAGAGAGGGTTCAGAGGAGTTTTACCAGGATGCTGCCTGGACTGGAGGGCTTATCTTATGAAGAGAGGTTGACTGAGCTCGGGCTTTTTTCATTGGAGAAAAGGAGGAGGAGAGGGGACCTAATTGAGGTATACAAGATAATGAGAGGCATAGATAGAGTTGATAGCCAGAGACTATTTCCCAGGGCAGAAAAGGCTAACACGAGGGGTCATAGTTTTAAGCTGGTTGGAGGAAAGTATGGAGGGGATGTCAGAGGTGGGTTCTTTGCACAGAGAGTTGTGAGAGCATGGAATGCGTTGCCAGCAGCAGTTGTGGAAGCAAGGTCATTGGGGTCATTTAAGAGACTGCTGGACATGCATATGGTCACAGAAATTTGAGGGTGCATACATGAGGATCAATGGTCGGCACAACATCATGGGCTGAAGGGCCTGTTCTGTGCTGTACTGTTCTATGTTCTATGTTCTATCTCAAAGGACAAGGGCAGCAGATACATGGGAACACCACCACCTGCCAGTTCCCCATCCAAGCCACTCACCATCCTGACTAGGAAAGGTATTGCCATTCCTTCACTGTTCCTGGGTCAATATCCTGGAATTCCCTCCTTAAGGGCATTGGATCTATCTTCACACAAGATGGGCTGCAGCAGTTCAAGCAGCTTACTGATGCATTCTCAACGGCACATATCCCATGAGTGAATAATTGCAAAAATGAATGTAATTCAGACTATTCAGCCAATCAATCTATTCCATCATTCAGTAAGATGGTCGTCAACCTGATTACTCCATTTTCCTGCCTATCCCTGATAATCTTCCAATCCCCCTTGCTCACCAAGGATCCATCCACCTTTGACTTGCAAATATTGCAAGTCCCTGCAACCCCGACCTCTTGAGGAAAGGAGCTCCAAAAGGTCACCCCCACCTGAGAGGAAGAACTTCCTCTCACCTCTGTCTCAACTGAGCAACATCTTATTGTGAAACAGTAGCCACTCGTTATAGATTCTCTCACTAAAGAAAACATTTTTTCCACATCCACCTAGTCAAAACTCCACAGGATTATATTTGTTTCAATAAAGTCAACTTTGACCTTGGCTCTAACTTTAGAACGCAACCACTTGCCAACTATGATAATTGCAGTTTTCAGCTTCAAAGCATCGTATTAACATATTCAAAATAAAGGCAGAATATTACAAATGTTCAATATCTGACACACAGAGGATGTTGATGCTATGTTAGCATTCTGCAGCATAGCAATTTGCAAAGTTCTTAACTCTTAGCTAGCTAACTGTTCTCACTCAAGTCCAGTCACAAAACAGCATTTCCACAGTCTGACCCTCCCTAGCAAAACTGCAAAACTGGTGCAGCAGCAAGAAAACCGCTGACTGTTCACATTTGTGGGACTTGCTCCAGCTCACCAGGCACTGCTGTGAGCAGCAACTACAAATATGACATTCTGCAAACCAAGAGCCATGGTGAAACATGAAAGTTCAATCATGTAGAACAACAGCAATTGTGAAAAAAACAGTGTGGGACACAAACTCAATCCTTTGTTCAAGGCCATCAGGGAGATACCAGGTAATTACATCAGAGATAATGGGAACTGTAGATGCTGAAGAATCCAAGATGTGGAGCTGGATGAACACAGCAGGCCAAGCAGCATCTTAGGAGCACAAAAGCTGACGTTTCGGGCCTAGACCCTTCATCAGAAAAAGGGGAGGGGGAGATGGTTCTGAAATAAATAGCGAGAGAGGGGGAGGCGGATTGAAAATGGATAGAGGAGAGGTTAGGTGGAGAGGAGACAGACAAGTTAAAGAGGCAGTGATGGAGCCAGTAGGGGTGAGAGTAGGTGGGGAGGTAGGGAGGGGATAGGTCAGTCCAGGGAGGACGGACAGGTCAAGGGGCCGGGATATGCTTTCCAGAGGGACTACTCTCTCCGTGACTCCCTTGTCCGCTCCACACTCTCTTCCGATCCCACCACACCAGGTACTTTCCCCTGCGACCGCAGGAGGTGCTGCATCAGCCCCCACACCTCCTCCCTCACCCCTATCCCAGGCCCTAAGAAGACTTTCCACATCAAGCAGATGTTCACCTGCACATCTGCCAATGTGGTATACTGCATCCACTGTACCTATTGTGGCTTCCTCTACATCAGGGAGACCAAGCGGAGGCTTGGGGACTGCTTTGCAGAACACCTATGTTCGGTTCGCAATAAACAACTACACCTCCCAGTTGCGAACCATTTCAACTCCCCCTCCCATCCCTTCGATGACATGTCCATCCCGGGCCTTCTGCAGTGCCACAACGATGCCACCGAAGGTTGCAGGAACAGCATCTCATACTCTGCAGCCCAATGGTATCAATGTGGATTTCACAAGCTTCAAAATCTCCCCTTCCCCCACCGCATCCCAAAACCAGCCCAGCTCGCTCCCCGCCTCCCTAACCTGTTCTTCCTCTCACCTATCCCCACCTCCCACCTCTAGCTGCACACCCATTTCCTACCTACTAACCTCATCCCGCCCTCTTGACCTGTCCATCGACCCCGGACTGACCTATCCCCTTCCTACCTCCCCAGCCTCACCTCTACAGGCTCTATCCCCACCCCTTTAACTTGTCTGCCTCCTTTCCACCTATCTTCTCCTTTATCCATCTTCGATCCGCCTCCCCGTCTCCCTATTTATTTCAGAATCCTCTTCCCCTTCCCCATTTAGATGAAGGGTCTAGACCCGAAACGTCAGCTTTCGTGCTCCTAAGATGGTGCTTGGCCTGCTGTGTTCATCCAGCCCCACACTTTGTTATCTTCCCCCTGGCAGATATGCCTAAGACCAGAGGGCGTATGTTTAAGGTGAGTGGCAAGTGGTTTAGAGGAAATCTGAGAGGAATTTTTTCACCTGTTGCCTGAGATGCTGGTGGCGTCAGGTATTATCACAGCATTTAAGAAGCACCTGAGTAGATGTGTAAAGCCCAGGGTAATGTAGGCCCTGGAGCAAGTGCTAGTGAATAAGATTAGTGTAATTTGACATTTGTTGGTCAGTGCAGACATAATGGGCTGAAGGGCCTGTTTTATGCTCTATAACTCTATTATCCCAAGTCATGATCACAAAGGTAGCAAAATGCTTTTATATTTTTCTACATTTACAGTCATGCTTTCTATATGGTGATACAATTTGCATTGACAAGAAAATACAGTTTTGATTATATTTGAGTTTAATTAGTACAAATAGTACAGAGGCAATGAGGGGCTTTAATTATAATGATATCCCATTACCTGTATTCAGAAACTTCTGATCCAACACGGGTGAGTGAGGTGACAGTGCTAAGCGAAGGTCAAAAGTCACATGGCACCAGGCTTTCGTCTAAAGGGTTCATTTAAAATCACAAGCTTTCGGAGCACTGCTCCTTCATCTGGTGAAGTGAGTCACTTCAATTTGACATTCCACAAATATACAGCTAGCCAGGCAGGAAACATGGTAACTGAACACACAGAACCATGGGAAAGGCCATTAGCAGAAGGAAAACTTCCCGTCATCAAATTAAAAACTAAAACAGCCCAAGGGGAAGACTTGAAACAAAAACAGAAATTGCTGGAAAAATGCAGCAGGTCTGGCAGCATTTGCGGAGGGAAAGCAGAGTTAACGTTTCAGGTCCAGTTGCCCTTCTTCAGAGCTGTTTGTCTTTAGGAAAAGGGGAAACTTTTGCCTGCTCATGATGCATTGTCAGTTAGGCTCATTATTGAAGAAGGTTACCTCAGAGTACAAGGGGACCTTGATCAGGTGGGCCAATGGGCCGAGGAGTGGCAGATGGAGTTTAAATTATATGTAAGTGAGGTGCTGCATTTTGGAAAGGCAGATCAGGGCGGGATTTATACACTTAATCATAAGATTTTGGGGAGTGTTGCTGAACAAAGAGACCTTGGAGTGCAGGTACATAGTTTCTTGAAGGTGGTGTTGAAGATAGATAGGAAAGTGAAGAAGGCATTTGATGTGCTTGCTTTTATTGGTCAGTGCATTGAGGAGTTGAGAGGTCATGTTGTAGTTGTACAGGACATTGGTTAGACCACTTTTGGAATACTGTGTTCAAATCTGGTCTCAGTGCTATAGGAAGGATGTTGTGGAACTTGAAAGGGGTCAGAAAAGATTTAGAAGGATGTTGCCAGGATTGAAGGGCTTGAGGCTGAATATGCTGGGACTATCTTCTGTGCAGTGTCAGAGGCTGAGAAGTGATCTTATAGAGGTTCATAAAGTCATGAGGGGCATAGATAGGGTAAATAGACAAAGTCTTTCACCTGGGATGGGGTGTCAAAAACTAGTGGGGCGTAGGTTTATGGTGAGAGGGGAAAGATTTAAAAGGGACCTAAGTAGCAACATTTGCACACAGAAGATAGAACATAATAGAACGTGGAACATTACAGCACAGTACAGGCCCTTCGGCCCTCGATGTTTTGCATACCGATCTCAAGCCCATCTAACCTACACTATTCCATATATGTCCATGGTGTGTGTATGGAGCGAGCTGCCAGAGGAAGTGGCAGAGGCGGGTGCAATTACAATGGTTAAGAAGTGTCTGGATGAGTATATGAACAGGAAAGTTTTAGAGTGATGTGAGTCAAATGCTGACAAATTGGACTGGATTTATCAAGGATATCGGATTGGCATGGACGAGTTGGACCGAAGGGTTTGCTTCCATGCTGTACATCCCTATGATTCTGTGTATAATTGATACCAGCTATCTCTGTACACACCAGTTTTAATAATAGTGGCTCAGGAATTATGTCCAAGTTCTTTCCTGTGCCTCCAAAGGATCACAGGGCCTAATCAAGGGGTCCAGAATTGGACAGGGAGTGACCACAGGAAACTCTACCCCTGACCTAGCCATAGAAACCTCTATTCTTCTGTTGAAAACCCCTCAGGACCCGTGGCCTGCCTTGTTCACCTGTGATCTGGACTGTTGCGGGTCCTCAGCCTCTCAATACAGACATTGTCAGCAGTATCCATCACTCCCGCTGAGCTGCTATCAATGGTCAGCTCGCAGAATCCTCAATCCAGGGCAAGGATTAACTCTGGCCAGTTACTTACCCAATGGGCACTTCATTTTTTCAGGAAATCCTCTTTGAGGTGATTTAGTCTCTTCACTTTTCCAGCAGGTGGACTGAAAGGTTACATTCATTTCCGCTCATTAGATTCCTGGGCTAGAGAGGTCGTTCAGAGTATGCTATTAATAATCCAGGTGCACCTCATTTTGCCAGCCTTAACTTTTCTAAACATCTTTCATTGCGAGTTTCCATGGGAAAAACAATAGTTCACTTTGATTCATGTAATTTCTCAGATTTCACTGTCATTACAACCATAAAAATCCAGGACAACTCCTGTTCAACCACTTTGCTAACTGATAAACATCTTATATGTGTCAGTTTCAGAAACATTTGTAATTCAGTCTCAAGCCCATACTACTGACAGATTGAAAAGCTTTATCTCTTTAGAGCTAGTTACCGGGGAAAATACTTATGCAAACACAGGAAGTTGTTGTAACCTGTGAGCTGTTTGAGGTGAATCCTTGAGTTGGAGCAGGCAAGATCAAGATCTGTGAGCCCTAAGTCCTGGACACAAAATTAAACAGAATATTCACGTGTTTAAAATCTTCCTTCACTTTCACAAACTCAAATCTGAGGAACAGCTCGGATATGAATAAGCAAAAGCTGGATACAGCCACAGGAACACACTTAATGTTTATCAGTATTGGCTGTGACCAGGGAAGCAGGTGGGTCTGAAACTCCTCACAGTCAGCTTTTAATGCCACTCTTTGATGGAATGTTTTATGCTTCACCAAGAATTGCCTAGATTTCGCAGACACTTTCTAACAAGTGCTGCTGCTCATCAGGTAGCATTCCTATACTTTTCAGACAAAAACAAAATAATCTGTAGTGATCTTTTCATACATTTCAGGGCTTCCCAAAGTATTATTGTTACTACCGTAGGTCAGGATACTGTTTGATTTGTAATTCCAAAACTTTTTTTAAAAGAGGGCTGATACAGGCTAGGATGGCTATTGACATAAGTTAAGTGGTTGTCTAGAGACAGAGAGAGAGCCACACAGAGTATGATACCTACAGATGTAAAGGAAACTTCAAACAACAGCCCTACAAAGAGGCTGGGGAACACACTGTGATTTCTTGTGACTGCTAAGGTAGTGATAATGATAAGATGGGCAGCACAGTGACTCAATAGTTAGCTGTTGATCACTAACCAGTGAGTCTCCTGGAGAGTGATCAGTAAATGGTTAAATGGTCCAATGACTCACACTTTAGGAATGGCCATATTTGCGGTATCTGTAACAGGCCTGGTCACTATGTGTGGAATTCACAAAGGGGTGACCTGGAGAATGAAAAGAATCCCAGAACTAGTTAACACATCACGTCCCAAAAAACATGATAAGATGCACAGCTGCTGTGCTCACCTAATTCTAACATATTTACGAGTGTCGCATCTGCCCTTCAGGAAATATGCTTGTGATTTGAAAAATTGCCCAGCAGCAGGAATCCCTCATGGAGCTCTCATGGAACAAATATGTTTGCAAATGTTTTAAAAATCCAGCTAATGTCTATCTTAAACATTAATGTTCATAAACTGAGTTTCTAAAGTACCTGCAAATTGATGTCAGGTATTCTCATTACATTTAGTAGCAGTGCTTCATAAAGCAGTAGTGTCACACCAGGGCCTACAAAACCCTGGTGGTTCGTGAAGTCTGAATCATACTTGTGCATATTTGTTCAATCGTCCTGTTTGAAATATGTCAACCAGGAGATTTGGAAAGCATGGTTCTCAACACTCTTGTTTCTTTGGTGTCTATGTTTAAATCAAACTAGATTCTGCTGGTTTTTTTAATTAGAAATATTCCAAACAATGGAAGCAAGGGGTGTCCCACATAAATCTTTGCAATGATTCAAAGATGCAAAGAGTGGTCACTCCTGCAGTGTAGCAAGTACTGAGGTGACATTAAATCATAGGATTAAATAAAATGGGATGGCTCGTACTCTTATGTTGTAAATTAAATGGATGTAGAATTGAAGTTATTCTGAATTAACTGTGTTTAATTTGATCCTGTTTGCATTTTATTGATTTATTACTGTCTCTATTTGAACTCCGGAAGTCTGAAGTCATGTTTTCAGCAAGTGCATATAGAAAGGGAATGGATCTACGCCAGAACTCCCATTGTCCATAGGATCATAGAATCCCTACAGGTCATTTGGCCTATTAAGCCTGCAGTGACCTTTGAAGAGTATCCATCCCACCACCCTAGCTCCATAACCATACATTTATCATGGCTAACCCACCAAGCCTGTACACCCCTGGAGACTATGGGATCATAAAGCCATCCAACACAGAAACAGACCTGATCCTGGAAGGGTGGATTCTCGTGGTGTTGATGGTGGTGGTTGGCGGGGGAGAGGGCCTTGGGGATGTGATACAGGGCATGGGCAGGAAAGTGGAGTTGATGTCACAATCAGATCAGCCATGATCTTATTAAATGGTGGAGTAGATTTGAGGTGCTGAATGTTCTACTGCTATTACATGCAAGAATGATAGAACGAGAAGTTCTTAGGGCTGTTTACAACATACAGTGAGGCCATTCAGCCTACAGTTTGGGAATTAAAAGTTCACAACAGGCAGTAGTGAAAAAGTGAGGAGATTGTGGGTGTCTCTATTTGATGCTATCTGGGAGCAGTGGTTTACTTTGAGTGAAGGCCAGTCACAGGCAAAACCTTATTAACAATGTCTTAGGTACTTTGCATGGGCAACAAATGCAGGGCCAGCCACTGATGCTGCCATGAATGATTATTTTTTTAAAAAAGACAAGGAGATGCACCAAATGACGATCTTTTGGTTCACTCAAATATTTTGGTACATTTCTCATGCAGCGTCAAAAGAAATTCCTATAGGAAGTGAAGAGAATGTAATTAACATGGAATACATCCGGACTGCCCCTTAGCACTAACGGCTCTCTGCCAAGAAGTCGCATGTTCGGGATACATGAAACAAAGAGATAATTTTAACATCAAACAACCAAAGAGATGGCTTAGCAGTAACAATTCACAATTCATGCTTCATTATTGCAGTAAGCTACACTGCAAATGAAAAGCTTGACTGTTTGCCCAGTATTGCTCTTGTTTTATCAATAGCTAACACTGATGAAGAAGAATCCTTGCTTGCCATTAAGTTCTGCCCTGATTCTGTGACAATGAGCACACTCTGAAAGTTTCTTAAACTTTATTTCTCAAATTTCGTTCCTTTATTCTACTGTCGTGAAGGCAGTGAGTCGGGGGTCTGGCTACCCCTCCATTATCTGACAGCAGTGGGCTACTTCACGGTCTCAGTGAAGGGACTGTCTGTTAACTATGTCATTGCAAAGAATAACTCACAAAAGCCTCAACTTATTGTTACATGAAAGCCATTTACCAGCAGAGAGTATTTTTTTTATTCGGCCATGAGACGTAGATGTTGTATGTTAGGTCAGCATTTATTGCCCATCCCTAATTGGCCAGAGGGCAGTTAAAGGTCAATCACATTGCTGTGGGTCTGGAGTCACATTTAGGCCAGACCAGGTAAGGATGGCAGTTTCCTTCCCTGGAGAACCAGGGGATTTTTGGGAAATTGACAGCAGTTACTGTTTGTCATTAGGCTAGTTATTTTTAATTCCAACTTTTGTTAAATTCACTTTACCATCTACCATTTTGAAATTCAAATCCGTATTCACTAAACAAAAAGCCAGGATTACGAGGCCAGTGATATTACCACTCAGTCACTACCTCCTTCAGCCCAGGAACCCTGAATGATCCTGATGTTTGAACAACTGCCAATCCCCTGGTGGGATCAGTACAGCTGGAACACAGAAATGCAACTGTAGGAACTGCCGATGTTGGAGAATCTGAGATAACACGGTGTGAAGCTGGATGAACACAGCGGGCCAAGCAGCATCAGAGGAGCAGGAAAATTGACATTTCGGTTCGAGACCCTTCTTCAGAAATGTAACACATGTGACAGATTTACCTCCAAACAGTCAGTATTTAACATACAGTTCAACTGCTGCTACATACAGCCACCCATACATAGCTCACCAAGGGATGTCCCACGTAGAAGTTTAAATATGGAACTGTGGTAGAAGGAAGTGATGACAAGACATTAACTGAAGAGTTTCGAATCCTGAGCATGATTCAAGCTGACAGAAGCTCACCTCTCAGCTACATAACTGCAATCGGCAGCTATAAAGCTGTGTGTGAGAACTCACTTAAGTTTATCAATGCTGAAACCTAACTTCAAGATTAATGAGCACTAGACTGAAAATTTATGCAAGACTAAGAAAATGCTACATTGTAATTAAAACAACACATCAAAATTTTATTTCCATTGACCCCAGAATAATAATTGTAGTCTTAATATGTTTAATAGCATCAGGCACTAAACGAGAGGAAAGGTCTGTTTCTGCCTTGAATCAAGTTTCTGACTAAGACTGTGACACTCAGCAGAGGTAGCTGTCTGTGAATCTGTAAAGGTGTACCTGAAATTCTCTGTGTGATTATGTGGTTTCATAACTCTGTGCGGTTATGAAAGATGGGACTGATACAAGGGATTTGATGAGAGAATAACTTTCAGAACTTACAAAACAGCGCATGAAAACTAAGCACTTTGGACAGTTTCTGATTCCTTTCTCTTAAGTACTCCTGATGTTACTCAGGTGCTTACTACCAGCTAGCTTTAGTGGACCCAGGGAAGTCAGATCTATCAACTGCAGTTATTAAATACTATTAACCTTCTCCAGACCTGATTAGACTAGTGAAAACATTTTCTCCATGTTAGCTGTATCCAGCCCTCTCAGTATTCTGTAAGTTCCAATCAGATTGCCCCTCATCCTTCTAAACTCCATTGACAACAGACTCAGACTCCTCAACTGCTCCTCATGTTTCAAGCCCTTCATGCCCTGGATTATTTGACCCCTTCCAATTCCAGAACATTCTTCCTCAGATAAGGGGCACAAAACTGTTCATGCTATTGCAAATGCATCTGACCAGAGCCTTATACAGCCTCAGCAGTACTTCTCTGCTCTTGTATTCTAGCCCTCTTGAAATGAATGCAAACATTGCATTTGACTTCCTAACTGCTAACTGAGCCTGCATGTTAACTTAAAAGAATCGTGAATTAGTGCTTTCGATGTCCAAAACTTTCCCTGTTTAGAAAGTAGTCTGCGTCTCCAAACTTCCCACCAAAACGCATAACCTCACACTTTCCCACATTGTATTCCATCTGCCATTTCTTTGCCAACCTCTCCCAGCCTGTTCAAGTCCTTCTGCAGCTGCCCTGACTCCTCAACATGACCTGTCCCTCCACCTGTCTTGGTGTCCTCTGCAAATTTAGCAACAATGCCTTCAGTTCTTTTGTCCAGATTGAAAATGTATAAGATGAATACTTAGGGTCCCAATACAGATCCCTTTGACATTCTACTGCCATCCTGAAAAAGACCCCTTTATCCCCACCCCCTGCCTTCTGCCAGTCAGCCTATCCTCTATCTGTGCCAGTACCTTGCCCCTAACACCATGCACTCTTATTTAACAGCCTCCTGTGCAGCAACTGGTCAAAGGCCTTCTGGAAATCCAAATAAATCACATCCACTGGTTCTCCTTTGTCTAACTTGCTCCTTACCTCCTCAAAGAATTCCAAAAGACTTGTCAGATATGAACTCCCCTTGATGAATCCATGCAGTCTCAGCCCTATTTTACCATGCACTTCCAAGCACTCTGCAATCTCATCCTTAATAACAGACTCTAAAATCTCACCAACAACTGAGGCCAGGCTAATTGGCCCAGAGTTTCCTGTCTTCTGCCACCCTCTTTTCTTAAACAGGGGTATCACATTAGCCATTTTCCAGTCCTCTGGGGCCCCCTCTGATTCCAATGACTCTGAAAGATCATTACCAAAGTCTCCACAATCTCCTCAGCTATCTCCTTCAGCAAGATGTGGAGAAGAAAATAAACCAGGAGTTAGAAAAGACATGTAAGAAAGGCATAATTACAATAATCATGGGGGTCTTCTGGGTGAAATTGGCAGATACAATGGTGTGGGTATCAGATTATTGGAGGGGAGCATGTGGGACCATACAGTGGGCCCTGCTGAAACAGCTACACCCCCTGTCCACTGGCTCGTGGGTGTGGTCCATCTGGTTTGGATGGTTTGTTCATCATCAGAGCTTTCAGTTTCCCCAGCACCTTATCCTTAGTAATGACCACTACACTCACCTCTGTCCCCTGACTCTCTTGAAGTTCTGGTATGCTACTGGTGTCTTCCACTGTGAAAACTGATGCAAAGCACTGTTCAGTTCCTCCGCCATTTCATTATTCTTCTCTTAAATATTTAAAAAGAATGCTTACAATCTTCTTTTATAATACTAGTTAGTTTACTCTCATATTTCATCTTCTCCTCCCTTAAATATTTTTTAGTTATCTGCTGCTGGTTATCAAAGACTTCCCAAACCTCTGGTTTCCCATTAATCTTCACCACATTACATGCTTTTTCTTTTGCTTTAATGCTGTCCCTAACTTTCCTTGTCAGCTATGGTTGCCTCTTCCTCCTCTTGGTCTGTTTCTTCACCCTTGGGATGAATTTCCACTATACTTCCTGAATTATCCCCAGAAATTCCTGTCATTGCTGCTCCTGGCCAGTTCCTCCCTCATGTCTTTGCAGCTATCTTTATTCAATTGTAATCCCATTACATGTAATTCCAGCTTCTCCTTTTCAAACTGCAGAGTGAGGTCAATCGTATTATGGTCACTGCCCCTAGGAGCTCTTACGCCATCGGCTCCCTAAACAAATCTGTCTCACATCACATCACTAAATCCAGGACTGCATGTTACGATGTGGCGGTTTACCACAAACTGCTCCAAAAAGTCATCTCATAGACATTCCACAAATGTGTTTACTTCAAACCCGCTACCAACCTGATTTTCTCATCGCACTTGCATATTGAAGACCCCCATGATTATTGTAATTATGCCTTTCTTACATGTCTTTTCTAACTCCTGGTTTATTTTCTTCTCCACATCTTGTTGACTGCCAGGACGTTTATACATAAGACATCAGGGGCTTTTCCTTTGCAGTTCCCCAACTTTACCCACACAGATCCTATGCCTTCTGAGTCCATATCACTTCTAGCAATCAATTTAATTTCATTCCTTACTAACAAGGCAACCCCACCCTCTCTGCCCAATGGCTTCGATAGGGCATGTATCCTTGGATATTTAGCTCCCAGCCCTGATCCCCTTGTAGCCATGTCTCTGTGATACCCACACCATTGTATCTGCCAATTTCAATCTGTGCTACAAGCTGTTTACCTTGTTTCATCTACTGTGTGTATTTCAGTACAATAACCTCAGTCCTGTATTGACTACCCCCCTTCCCATAGCTGTCCCCTTATCTCCCATGCCTGAAGTTAGATTCCTGACCCTTTCCATACTCTCTGTCCGATGAACTTGTTCTGGAAACTTTAACAATCTCTGCAATGCAATGACAACACCGTTTCCCCCCTCCCCCACTCCCCGAGCCAGTGGACAGGGGGTGTAGCTGTTTCAGCAGGGCCCACTGTATGGTCCCACATGCTCCCCTCCAATAATCTGATAAATGCTTATTTTGCTGTCAGCTCTGGAATCTGCATTTGCACAAAATGATGTCAATGTTTGCATTTCTTACAATGATTGCTCCTCAGAGTAATTTGCAAAATGGTCAGGGGAATTTCAGAGAGACGCAATCAGGTATTGTGTTCATGTAAATTCTCATCTATTTACATTAATCTATCAATTTTGGTGAACCCTTTTCAACCTTCTCCCCACATAACAAGCTTTATTGTTGTGAATACAAACCCAGCTACAAATAGCACCTGATCTTTCATTAAATTCTTCTGTAAAAATGGCGCCCCCCCCCACCCCCCGCAAGCCCGAATCCCACTGTTTACCTCTCAATCAGATTGTTGTTGGTGGGGCTTTACTGAGCACACATTAGCTGCTGCTTTTCCCACATGACAATGGTGAGTGCACTCCAAAGGTATTTCATTGGCAGTGAAGTGTTTCGAGGTGGCCCATGGTTGTGAAAGGCATTATAGGGATCCTATAGCAAACCATACAATAACCACCTTCAGATATAACAAGGTGTAGAGCTGGATGAACACAGCAGGCATCAGAGGAACAGAAAAATTTCTGAAGAAGGGTCTAGGTCCGAAATGTCAGCTTTCCTGCTCCTCTGAAGCTGTTTGGCCTGCTGTGTTCATCCAGCTCTACACCTTGTTATCTCAGATCCTCCAGCACCTGCAGTTCCTACTATCTCAATAACCATCTTCATATGGATCTACATGACAATGCTCTCATTCTACAATATCTGTCCTCTTTGTTATTTCCTATCCATCATGCACTGAAATTAATAGACCAGAGATAAATCTCCCCTTCCCCCACCGCATCACACAACCAGCCCAGCTCTTCCCCTCTCCTAACTGCATCCCAAAACCAGCCCAGCCTGTCTCTGCCTCCCTAACCTGTTCTTCCTCTCACCCATCCCCTCCTCCCGCTCCAAGTCGCACCTCCATTTCCTACCTATGAACCTCATCCCACCTCTTTGACCTGTCCGTCTTCCCTGGACTCACCTACCCCCTCCCTATCTCCCCACCTATACTCTCCTCTCCACCTACTTTTCTCTCCATCTTCGGTCCACCTCCCCCTCTCTCCCTATTTATTCCAGAACCCTCACTCCATCCCCCTCTCTAATGAAGGGTCTAGACCCGAAACGTCAGCTTTTGTGCTCCTGAGATGCTGCTGGGCCTGCTGTGTTCATCCAGCTTCACACTTTATTATCATGAATAGACCATGTGCCTGAATTTATCATTATTCACAGTGACAAGTTGTAAACATTTAAAGGATGTATATTGCCAATAAAGTCACACCATAGGTATGCAATGCCATTGTGAGACGATTTGTTTGCTCAGGCAGCTGTACTTAGCTTGGCTACAGCATTACACAGATGGAGTATATATATTGTTCTGTTCAATGTCTAAAGTAAAGGAATGAGAAACCTCATCTTGATGTGCATTTGTTCCCTAGGCTATATTTCACTAAATCCAATACCAGAAAGAATACTGACTACACCCTTCCATCATGCATGCAACCAGAGTCAAATCATTCCAGAAAATCTGAGCTCACCCTCAACTGCCAACAGCTTGGCTCTGGAAAATGTAAAAGCTACAAGTGTCATAGTAGAATTCCCTTCACAGCACATCTTATCAAGGCTTCAAAACAGAGATGCTAATTGAATGGTATCAGCAGTTTGCAAAACCTTTTACAATCTTCACATCTTCCAGGTACAAAGGATTTGTCCAGCCCATTATCCGTAATGAGTGGTGCTTCATGCTAACTGTGCTGGATATTATTAACCCTTTGAGGATTTTAGTGATATTTATGAAGCACAGGCTGAGTTCAATGATCTGGTGAGAATAACTTCTTCAATCTGCACTCGTGAATTTAGTAAGAACAGTTTGAGCTTATTGAGATGGTCCCATAACATGAACTTACGTTACAGCCTATCATGAACAGGCTGATGATGGCTCGGTCTGAAGATAGGATGACAAGATATGGATTTGAAATCCTGGCTTCCTTTCAAACACAGGCATCATAGTTGAAAGCATAACAGACAGCATTTCAAATTTATGCAGACCCTAAGGGAGCCCTACCAGCTGTTAGAACCCACCTGGGTTTATTCACAAAGCACTTGAATAGTTTTTGTTCTAGATCCATCCACTTGTTGTTTCACAATATCGTCCCTGTCTCATACTGTCCGTGAAGATTTTGACGTTGGGGATATTAAGTGATACCAGGTGCGTGCACTTGCATGCAGGAATTTCTGGCTAGTTGTCACACACAGAAGCACAGACTGATTACCTCCTCACTCTAGACCAGAGGCACAGACATTAATTCAACTCCACCATGTTTAAATCAACAAACTCAACCCAGGCTGAGAATTGAGCTGAGTACATCTTGGACTGTGTTGTGCCTCAGGAGCACAATGATTTCATCAGCTCGACAATGCCTCCTTTCAACAAAATTCAACAGGATTTCCTTTCCAAACATCTTTAAAGATGGTAAAGAAAAATAACTTGCATTTTGCAATCAGTAAAAGGATGTCCAGTCCTTGGAGCTTTGCTATGGGAGCTTACAAATCCATAACAATCATCTCAACAAAATCTCAGCAAAAGCTTCAGGAAACTCCTGTCAGGAATTTTGTGCTTGGAAACAGGAAATTTCTATTTACAAACATTGTTCAGCAACAACACTGATCCTGCTCCGGGAGAACTGAAAGCAGACTAGTATATCCAAAGGTGGTAACGAAAGGCAAGAATTTGCTGTTGGTTGTCTTTATTTAGCTTTTACATTTTGAAAGGAAGATCAGAATTGCACACATTATTCCAAAAGTGACCTAGTCAATGTCCTGTACAGTTGCAACATGACCTACCAACTCCTATACTCAATGCACGGACCATTAAAGGCAAGCATATCAAATGCTTTCTTCACTATATTGTCTATCTGCGATTCCACTTTGAAGGAACTATGAACCTACACCCCAAGATCACTTTGTTCAGCAACACTGCCCAGGACCTTTCATGGTGGCTCAGTGGTTAGCGCTGCTGTCTCACAGTGCCAGGGACCTGGGTTCGATTCCACCCTCAGGCGACTCTCTGTGTGGAGTTTGTACATTCTCCCCGCGTCTGTGTGGGTTTCCTCATGGTGTTCCAGTTTTCTCCCACAGTCCAAGGATGAGCAGGTTTGGTGAATTGGCCATGGGAAATTGCCCCTAGTGTCTGGGTGTGTAAATTAGGTGGATTAGACATGGCGAAATGCTAGGTTGCAAGGATGGGTGGGATGCTGTTTGGAGGGGCAGTTGGGACGTCTTGGGGTGAATAGCCTGTTTCCACACTATAGGAATTCTATGAGAAATGTTTAAGTCCTGCCCTGATTTGCCTTTCTAAAATGCAATGCTTCACATTTGTCTAAATTGCACTCCAGCTGCCACACCTGGGCCCAATGGCTAATCTGGTCAAGGTCTTGTTTTAATCTGATGTAACCTTCCTTCACTGTCCACTACACCTCCAACTTTGGTGTCATCTGCAAACTGCTAACCATGCCTCCTATGTTCACATCCAGTTTTAGAACTTAGAGCCCAAAATAGCTGAAGGAATGACCTACAAAAATGGAGAGAAGAAAATCAGAAACATGCAAAGGGCCAAAATTCAAGCGACATAGATACTTGGGAGAGTAGCAGGACAGAAGATTACAGAGATAAATTAGGCCAAGACCAACGAGGTATTTGAAACCAATGGTGAGAATTTGAAAATGAAGGCTTTGCTGAACAGGAAATCCCAGCATTTCAGCAAGAATCAGTTAGGTGAGGGGAACACAACGTAGGGTCTGGCTTCAACTGGGGAAAGCTGAAGATTAAGGATGTTTAAGACTTTAAATGGTTATTCTGTATTGGGTCCATCAGTCTGAGTTTGGATTGAAGTCTGGTTACTTAATTAGATTCAGTACCGATGAGTTTAAAGATAGTAAACAAACTCATCCAGGGACAACAACAGAAGTTACTGGAAAAGTTCATCAGGTCTGGAAGCATCAGTGAAGAAAAAATCAGAGTTAATGTTTTGGGTCCAGTGATCCTCCTTAATCACTTTTGCTGGAAGCTTTATGTGGGCATGTTGAGGGTTAGGTGGAGCTATGAGGCTCATTGGGAAGGAGTGATTGGAACTGCGATATGAGGACGAATTCTATATTGTGAAACTGCATCCAGTCACCTTCCCACCCAAACCTCAGTGCTATTCTCACACATGTAGCCTCCAAGTAGGATTGTCAGACAGAAATCAAACAATGATTCTCACTAACGTGGCTCTCCCTTGGCACAGGGTGTTAACGATTTCCTTTATTGGTCCCTCTGCTTCCATCAGCCAAGCAATTGAACTTGGCATTTACCTGGTCTTCATGGATCAAACTACCGAGAGCTAACTGCCCTTGATCATGCTTTATTTTCCAGTACAATTTAACTGAAGCCATGGGTAGGACAAGTTTCAGTTGTGATGTTTTTGTGCTTTTATTTGTAAATACCTTGCTAGAAACTGTACCATCCCTGAGATGAATTCATCACCCTAGGATATTTCCACCAGTTACACTGTTCAGAGGCCATTGAGGGCATCCCAATAAGTAAAGTGAAACATTTGGATGCAAGGACTCCATTGGTATGTTTTCAAAGTTTTTAAACATAACTGCTGTTTTAAAGAAATTTATACTGTACCAAGTTAATTATCAGTAATGTTTAAACAGAGGTGTGACATTCTGATGAAAAATGTTTAATTTTTTGGGAAAGGCACACATGCAGTTGTTTGATCATACTTCACCAAAGTATTGCTAGTGAGTTTTGAGAAGGTTTGTAGCTCAGGTTGAGGTTCTGGATGTGAGTTTGCTCGCTGAGCTGGAAGGTTAGTTTTCAGACGTTTCGTCACCATTCTAGGTAACATCATCAGTGAGCCTCCGACGAAGCGCTGGTGTTACGTCCCACTTTCTATTTATCTGGTTAGGTTTCCTTGGGTTGGTGATGTCAGGTAAATAGAAAGCAGGACATAACACCAACTCTTCACCGGAGGCTCACTGATGATGTTACCTGGAATGGTGACGAAACGTCTGAAAACGAACCTTCCAGCTCAGCGAGCAAACTCGCATCCAAAGTATTGCTTTCCAAAAGATGTAGGAGGAATCTCAATCTTTCTGCAGTGTGCCTCAGTTGCAGCATTGCAGAGCCTGAGCTTTGTGTTTAATCTGTTGTTGAATGTTCTTAATACCTGGCCATGAGGAATCATGCCTTGGAGAAATCCTTTTGTTTCATGACCCACATTCAATGAGTTGTAAAGTTCTATTTGCATTTCTTCTGACCTCTTTGGTCTTTTCTATTATTCATTAATCAATGGACTTTGTTGAATGAAGATTCATTGAAAGAAAATGGAAAGATCTAAGACTGTTTGAACAAAGACAGTGTTGATACCAAGCCAAAAGAGATGTTAGACCCACAAGGCAACCTGAATGGGGAGGCACGACACACTCCTGTATGGGCAAGACCAAAATTATCCCCACAGTGACCGAGATCCAGGAAAGGGAAAGACGACACATGGGATGGGTGATCTCTGCAATGCCCTCAAGTATCTTTCTTTTGGGCAAGAATCATCTTCACCAAGTTAAATTAAGAAGGGAAACCAAAGAGAGACAAAGGAATTGAGGTCTAGTTAGCTGACGCCCTGTTTGTTAAAATGGTAATTGAAAAACCTAAGCAAGTAAAGGATCAGACAGAGGTGTTTAGCTCTGAAAGACTAATGGAGTTACAATAAAAAGATGAAACAATAAAACATTTATATCATAAAGCTGATTCAGAAAAGGAATCAGAATGTATTTCAGAATGTAATTGCTTAAGAATTGAATCCTAAGGCAGAAATGGAGACCTTGGCAGGTTAGTGCAGATGAGAAATGGACAGAAATAGACAGACTGTGTTGCCGGTAGCATACAGACAGGAAGTATTGTGGGTAGCACATGGATTACCTGTAGGAAGTCATTTAGGAGTGAGGAAGACTCAGGTTAAGATACAGAAGCATTTCTGTTGACCTGGATTCCATTAAAATGTGGTTGAATTTTTCCAAATCTATCATACAAGTCAGATGGTAGGAAAGCCACAGGCAGTAATATAACCAGGGTCTTTGATGCCAATTCCCATACTTGAAGAACTTTTCATTCGTGTTATTGTTGTTTGTGTAGACCCCCTCCCTGAAACCAACAGTGGGAACCAGGGTTTGCAAACCTTAAAAGTGTCTACCAGGTTTCATGGAGGCAGGTAGCATTGGAAAGGTGGCCTAAAGACTATGCTGAGACTTTATTGCCAGGATTACCTAAATGATTGTGATAATAGTATCCCTTTTATATTGTTTTCTATTAGAGATACTCCAAATGAATCAACTCAGTTTACTCCATTTTAATTGATATTCAAACACAAAGAGGGCCTTTAGTTGATCGGTCCGAAGTCAGAGATCTCACAGCTGGATTACTTTTCTGAGATGAGACAAAGGTTAAACAGAGTCAGTGAATTAGCTAGACAATATTTGAAGGTGACACAGCATCTAATGAAACAAGTGTGAGTTTGCTCGCTGAGCTGGAAGGTTCGTTTTCAGACGTTTCATCACCATTCTAGGTAACATCATCAGTGAGCCTCCGACGAAGCGCTGGTGTTATGTCGCGCTTTCTATTTATCTGTTAAGGTTTCCTTGGGTTGGTGATGTCAGATAAATAGAAAGCGGGACATAACACCCGCGCTTCGTCGGAGGCTCACTGATGATGTTACCTAGAATGGTGACAAAACATCTGAAACGAACCTTCCAGCTCAGCGAGCAAACTCACATCCAGAACCTCAACCTGAGCTACAAATCTTCTCAAACCTCGCCAGCAATACTTTGGTGAAATATGATAAAACAAGTGCATATGCGCTTTCTGGTGTAGGGAATGTTGTTCTGGGAAAACAACACCCTTATATCCTCTCAAAGCAGCACACGACAGAAGGGAATGGAAGCGATGCTTGAAGAAGACATCATTGAACTGTGTCAAACTGAATGGATTTCACTGATCATGTTGGTTCCCAGACCTGATGATATTTAACAATTCTGTGCAGATTATCAGAATTTCAACACTGTGACTAAATCAGACTCATGCCCAATTCCAAGGCTGGAGGACTGTGTGGAAAAATTTGGACAAGCCACTTACATCACAAAGTTGGACTCACTTTGTGGCTATTGGCAAGTACCTTTGTCAGAGAGAGCGAAAGAAGTTACTACGATTGTAACCTGTATCAATTTAAAGTCATAGCCTTTGGAATGAAGAATGCACCAGCCATATTTCAAAAACTTATGAGCAGAGTTGCGGTAGGATTGACTAATTGTGCCACCAATATAAAGGAGTTAGTGATCTTTAGCCATTCGTGAACAGATCACATGGTGTATTTGGCAGAGCTTTTTGAGGGACTATGGAAGGCAAAATTGGTCATAAACCTGGCAAAGACAGAATTTGCGAAGGCAGAGGAGACATTCTCAGGACACAACATTGGATACGGACAGATGGCACAGAGGAATGTGAAGACGAAGGTCATCGAGGAATTTCCAAGACCATCCTCGTAGAAGGAAGTGTGCTGATTTTTGGGACTGAGCAGATTCTACCAGAGGTTTATGCCAAACTTTAGTAGCATGATGGCACTGCTGACAGATTTATTGAAGAAGAGCACAAAATTCCAGTGAACAGAACAATGCTAGGAGGCATTTGAGAACGTAACAGCAGTGTTAACTACTGCGCCAGTTTTAGCCAAATTTCTTGAAATCCTTTAACGTTGACATTGATACAAGTAACGTAGGGGTTGGAGAAGTGTTGTTACAGGAGGATGATTGTGGAATTGAAAGGCCAATCAGATATTTCTCAAAGAAACCCCATGTCCACCAGAGCAAATATTCAACCATTGAAAAGGAGTTATTGAGTTTGGCCTTACAATATTTTAATGCTTATTTTGCAAACAATATATCGGAGATTGTTATGTACACTGTCACAAACCACTTAAAGATTTAAAGACAAGAACACAAGACAATTTTGTTGGAGTCTTATGGTATAAGCATTAGATTTGCAGACTGTATATGTTGCAAATCATGAAAATATTATTGCCGATACATTATTGCAGTTTTAATAGGAAAATGTGCATGTAAGATAGAGACGGTAGTATTCTATGTTATATATATGTATGTAGAATTAGCATGGAATGTGTAACTCTTGATTAATGACCAATTCAAGAATTAATGGCGGTAGGATTGAGAGGAAAAAAAGTGAAGCCATCTTTTCATAATGATGAGAGATAATGGGAATTGCAGATGCTGGAGAATCCAAGATAACAAAGTGTGAAGCTGGAATAACACAGCAGGCCAAGCAGCATCTCAGGAGGACAAAAGCTGACTTTTCGGGCCTAGATCTCTGACGAAGGGTCTAGGTCTGAAACGTCAGCTTTTGTGCTCCTGAGGTGCTGCTTGGCCTGCTGTGTTCATCCACCTTCACACTTTGTTATCTTTTCATAATGATGGTTCATTTTTTCTTAAGTGGGAGAGGTATTGCGAAATTGGTCTACTACTTGTGGATTGGAAGGCAGGATGTTAGAATTTGTTTGTAATGATGGGGGGGGAAGAGTACGTGGTCCCTTTAAAAGATGTGTTTTTTAGGCATGGAGATTTAAAAAACAATGTCTGCAGTCAGCAGCAGATGCACAGAGAGTCTTCGAAATTGAAACTTTGCATCAAAAGCCTATACTGTTAGTAAGCAAAGCAGCATTTTTACCAAAACAACAGGTTTTGAATTTAGCCAATTAATTTAAACCAGGCTCTAGATGCCAAAGCCCAATTAAATTTGACAATCTCGTAAAAATCCAATTGTAAGAAATTAATAGGTCATCAAGGATATAACAGAAGAGGGCATTTGAAAATCAGAGAAGATACCTTGTTGCCTTTGTTCTATATTTCCGTAATCATGCATTTCTTTAGTCAAATGTCCATTCATCACACCTTCTTAAAGGAAACAGTTTAAACTAAAAAGTTAATAAAATGTGAGGCTGGATGAACACAGCAGGCCCGTTTCAGCAGTATAAAACAATGTTTATTACATGGCATGAAATATATTGTTTTGCAAAATTAACTTACAGTTTAAATGTGAATGCTCTTTTTTCACTGTCCCAAAAGGCATACAAAGAACTTGTATGATCAAAAGGCTGACTATGTGAGAGCAGTTCCTAGAATTGCCACTTTGCCAGCAGTTAGCCCCTGTGGGACCAATGAATGATCATTCTTATAAGGGGGGTCTGATTATTATGATCTGACTTATTCAATAAACATTCACATACCACTGTCAAAGGAGAGCTTGGGGAGCAGTGGTAATGTCCCTACCTCTTGTCTAGGAGGCCTGGGCTCAAGTCCCACATGTGCTAGACACATTCCATGAGTTGGTTGATTAACTAGTGTCTACACTAATGTTCAGTAGCTTATAATTTAGTGACCATTTGCAAACTGCCTTCAAAAAGTTTAAGACTGAGATAGATAAGACTCTCGACCAGTCAGGGAATGAAACACTATGGGGAAAGGGCAGGAAAGTGGATCTGGGGAATGTTTGATCAGCCGAATTCTTATAGAATGGAGGGGCTGAGTGGCCTAGTCTTGTTCTAATTTCTTTTGGTGCCAAATGAGATTTTGGTTCTTTGTTTTCTTATGCAAGATGCTGCAGTGAGTATATGACAAGGCGTAGAGCTGGATGAATTATCAGGCCAGGCAGCATCAGAGGAGCAGGAAAGCTGATGTTTCAGGCCTAGACCCTTCTTAAGAAATGTTATCCAGCTCTACACTTTGTTATCTCAGACTCCAGCATTGGTAGCTCCTACTATCACTGCAGTGAGTATCTTTGTCATTAACCAGTCAGGTGCCTGTCACAGTGATTTTCCTGTTTGTTTCAAATGGGCTGTGGTTGGACCTTTACTATGTTTGCAAAAAATTACTGACTAAGTAAAGAGGATGTGCTCAGAGTATTTCCTCACACTGTAAGTGGCTGTCGATTGTAACGTCCAGTGGCTCATCATCAGTCTTTCGCTGAGAGGGTCACTGGGCCAGACGTTCAAGAACGGGAGGCTGTGGGGGAATGGGGCTGCGGATAGGGTTGGAAAATCACAACCCCAGAGATTATTTGAGAATTCCAACACCTCCATAACATGGGTGGATTTTCAAAGGGATCGTGGGAGAGAGAAACCAGGAGACCTCCCCATATACTTTAATGACTCCTTAGGGATTTTGCTTATGGGCCATGTGGGGCTTGGTCAGTCTTATATACTTTGATACATTGGAATTGTGTTCGTCACAAGACTTGAATTATTTTAACAAAGTTTTATAGAGAAACACATGAAGAGGTAGACGTATGAAAGATAAATAAAATGTGTTGATGATTTTATTCAGGTCAGTGGAGAGACAGCTAGAGTTTCAGGTCCGTGACAGTCACAGATGTGACAAATCTTGTACACTGGCCACAGTTCTTCCAGTGGCAGAATGTTGGGGATGGAGACGGTAAAATTGAATAAGGTCACACTAAATCATCCCCAGAATCATAATCCCACTCTCAGGAATTTGGCTGATGACCTTGGAATACCCTTCTGCTTCATGGAGGCAGGAATCAGATTGTGACCACCCGCCCCATCTTACCCCCATATTACAAAGAGACAGTAGGGCAAGACAGACAAATCCTGGTCTAAGTTGCAGGCTCATGTCAGAAGGGAGGAGAAAGAGAAGGAGAGGCAGAGAAGTTTATAGAGGATAATGGTAGAGCTTAAGGTGCAGGCAGCTGAAGGTATGACCACTGAAGATGCAGCATTGAAAGTTAGGAACACATAAGTGGTGTGTTATGTGGAGATAACAAAGATGTAAGTGAGTTTTTCAGTAAATGCTGGAAGCAATGTTGTGAAGCCTTGATGAGAGCGAGGACTCGAAATTCCGTTCAGGACCAGATAGGAGTCTGAACATCTTCAGTCAAACCTAGGACTATTAGTATAATGACGGGAAATCAGTTGTGGTAGGCATTCCAATATTCTAGTTGTTGTAAACATGTTAATAATCATACTAGAGATAACTGGGGTGTGTAACACACCGCCAATGATCCTCCAGCAACGAGAATTTCATACAACCAAATACAATATATGACACTATACTCTATGAAGATGTATTGTAATCCTTCCTTATCTTGCATGAAATATTAATTCGGTCTTTTCCTAGCAAAATGTAATTCAGAGATTTAGGAGACACAATCTATTGTTTAAGTCAGGTTAGCCAGCAGGTGAGATGTCTGGTATCTGGCATCTAGCATTTTTCACATGTTTTGAAAAATATAAAAACAATTTTCTTACAAGCCAGCTTTGTTCCTTTAATCAACATTAACAGGAAAATTGTTGTGATCTTCACCTTAATTACTGAAGATTCCTTCTAAATTTCTTCCACAGCTACATTCCCTCATCCCTTGTGCCTTGTTCACGATGGTCTCAATGAAGATTTTCATGTTTACTATTTAATATTCCTTGTCTATGTTGAGATGGTCCGAACTTCAACTAAACTGAGGAGAAAACACATTTTATGTAATATTTCTCCTAATAATTAAAGATTGATAATGTTTAAAGGTTTGATAATGCTAATTGGAAACCTAAAGCTCCTCACTTGAGCAAACTGCCAACATTTTAGCTGAAGTCCTTCCTGATGGTACATAGATATGTTCTTTCCTTATTTTTTCTTGTGATCCGAGGATGACTGGCCAAGTTTGCTTTTGTGGTCTACCTTTAATCGCCGTTGAACTGAGTTAGGTTGCCACACCATTTCAGAGGGCAGCAAAGAATCAACATCATTTCTGTGGGTCTGGAGTCACATGTAGGCCGGATAACATATGGATGGCAGATTTCCCACATTAGTGAACCAGATGGATTTTTATGACAGTCTACATTGGTTGTCATGGTGATCATTAAAGAGGTGCCAGCCCAGAATTCCAGAGCTTACAGGCAGCTGAAGGCACGGCCGGCAATGGTAGAAAGTTTAAGTCATGATCAGAATTAGGGGAGAACAGATATCTTGGAGGATTTTTGGGCTGAAGGAAATGACAGAGATGGAGAGGTCTTGAGGGCTTCAAGGGATTTGAAAAGAATGATGAAAGTTTTAGCATCAAGGCAATTCAATCCCAAGTCAATGTAGATCAACTGGGCAAGGGGGTGATGGGTGAATGTGGCTTAGTCAGAACACAGGGAGTAGCATTTTGGATGATTTAATTTGACAGCAGAATGTAGGAGACCAGTCAGCAAGGTGTTGGAATGTGCATTTATATATTGCTTTTGATTTGTAAGTGTCCAATTGCTTCTTACAGAAAGAAAATCAGTTCAAATTGATTCCAAGCCACAGGAGGAGTGGCAAAAATCTTGGTGAACAAAGTGGGTTTTAATAAGTGAAATAAAAGATGAGCAGGGAGGGAGAGGGGTAAGTAGACAATAGCACAGAATGTGATGTTAAATAATTACCAGTGATGGATCAAATAGAGGCAAAATATTTGAGGCAGCAGATTCACAGAAGGAAAGAGATGGGGCAAAGGGATGGAAAACATTATACAGACAGTGAGAGGCTGCAGGAATCATGTAAAGATAAGAATTTTCATCTGGAGGCATAAAACAGTAAGCACCAATGCTGGTTGCAGGAATAAACAGTGAGTAGAACTTGCTGCAGAATAAATTATGGCATTTTCTCCACCGCACCACACCCCACCACCCCCCCAGCCCATCCCCGTATCCAAAGGACTCCACTTTATCCTGAAAAATCCCAATGCAGATGCTGGAAATCTCAGCATGTCTGTCCACATCGGTGGAGAGAAAGCAGAGTTAACCATTCAGGTCCGGTCACCTTTCATTATAACTTCACTCTCATTATTTTTAAACAATTTGAGACCTTTCTGAAAATGGGAGACATTGGAATGAGGCAGGGATTCGTCACATTGCATGTAGAATAAAAGACTGAAATGTAGCTGCGCAAGTAATGATCACTGACCCTGAACTAATGTGATACATTTTGTCTGGTCTGTCAGGGCAGGTGCATACAATGAAATGGGGGCAAAATGTTAACATTGTGTTATAAATATTGAGCTGTGAAAACATTTCGTGATGTGACCTTATCCTGGTGGAAAACATGGTTTCAGTTGAATTTTCAGAACAAGCTATTCTTGGCCACGTTTTTATAAAAAACTTTCCTTCCAAAATAACAGCTCTTTATAACAGCTCATGTAAAAATATCAGTTTGTGTTGTTTTCTTGCCTGCTTGGTCCATATTGTTGGGGTGAGGCCCTCAATGTCATTAGGTGCCTGTTGTTCCAATAAGAAGTCAGATGGATGGTGTTTGCACAGGGAGGAGGAGCCTGTGCAATGTAATAGATCTGATCTCCTGCACTCGTTTGAATTCAAGCCAGTTCCTTGTTCATTGTCACTGAAATGAAAAAAGCACAGCTGGCTACAAGTACAAAAATATTCGTTTGAGGTGGATTATTGCAATTATCTTGAAACTCAAATTCCCATTTCAATCATAGAACCATTCAGGACAGGGGAAGCCTTTTGGCCTATTGAGTTTGTACTATCAATGTTAGAAGTGTGTTTGGAAATAGCTCTGCAAAGTTCTAAATAATTTGCACATCCAAAGAGTAGTGACTCTGCCCTACCCCAGCACACAGCGTGGCCTATGATGTATTTCCAGCGGTTTCTGTTACTGTTGCAGATTCTCTATCTCTGCAGCATTTGCTACACAGGGCCATGCAGATTTGCAAGCTGTAAAACACCACTGTTTCTGGGCTGCTCCTGCAACTTGGATCATTAACAGCCTGGGCAGAGATTTCTACCCCAGGGCTCATTTAAGGGTGTTGCTTCTGACCCTTCTCCAATAGCCCTTATTTTACCACTTGGTAAAGGTGTGAGGCAGTGAGCCTGAAATCTCAGTATTGGTTTCAGAGTGTAGGGGCTGGTTCATCCAAGCAGCTCACTGAAACCAAGCACATTAAACACTTCTCATGAAAGTCCCATCTTTTTAATTGGCAACATTAGGCCGCTGTTGCTGACAAATTGTTGGAGGAACCCTGGTTTCATTTTCAACTCTGTAATCCACACAAACACATGATTACAGTCAGCTTTTATAATTTGTTACGGGTATTCTGTTTTTCCTGTTTAAATATAAATAACTAAACACAATTAAGAGACAAGATTTCCTTGATATAAATGCTGGGGTAAGTTAAAATGTTAAAGGTGGGGAATATATGCTTAGCCACCAGATTCCTAACTGTTACAGTTTCTATAAAGGTGGGGTCTCAAGCTGTGCAAATGTCTGATAGCAGAGAGGTGGGACACCTTGTCAACATCATTAACAGTGTCATTTAAACTGTACCAGCTACTGAGCAGGGATTGGGAAGCAGTGAAATGACTGTGTGTTCTGCCAGTTCACAAAAGCTTTTGCAGTGTGTCTTGGGCGTTAAGCCTCTGTTGATGTTGCTTCACTCTGCAATGGCCAATCTCCTGCCCTCCTCCAGCATAAACCTGTCTCCACAGCTGGGATGACTGACCTTCCCTCCAGCACCCTCCGAGCCCCAGGCATAGAAACACAGAGACTGCAACAGAAAAACCGTATACTTCAGCGACCCTGCCCGGGCTCTGCGAAGCCATGAGAATTGAGATATGTTCAAGCTGCAGGTTTTGCTGAATCAACTGTTTCCAGATGGAGAACTGGGGACCAGGGGAATCAGGGAGATGGAACTAAAGCTATTTATAGTTCCCCTGATGTGGGCAGGGAAAGTAGGGCAGGACAAGTAGTCTGAATTCCTGCCCTGCAAACAGAATTAACATTCCCGATCCAGTGACCCTGCCTCAGAAATGTTCTGAGGAAGGATCACCAGTTCTGAAATATTAACTCTTACTTTCTTCACAGATGCTGCCAAATGTGCTGAGCTTTTCCAGCAACTTCTGATTTTGTTCCTGTGGTAGAATACTCCCCATTTGCCTTCATTGGTGTCGCTCTAATAATGCTCAGGAATCTTAACACCACCCAGGAAAAAATAGCCTGCTTGCCTAGGGCCCTATCCACCACCTTCCATATCCACTCCCTCCATCAACAGCACCTTCCAAACCCATAATAGAAGGACAAGGGCAGCAGACACACGGGAACAGCACCCTCCGCGAGTTCGCCTCCTAGCTGCTCAGCTTCCTGGAAATATATCGCTGCTCCTTTTGTGTGGCTGAGTCAAAATCCTGGAATTCTCTCCCTAAAAGCACTGTGGATCTACCTACAGCACATGGACTGCAGTGGCTCAAGAAGGCAGCTCACCCCCACCTTCTCTGTTATTAGGGATGGGCAGTAAATATTGTTCTTGCCAGCAATGCACATATCCCATGAAAGGAGAATGAACTCTGAGGAACATCAACACAGCCACATAATACTAATGTGGAAGCATTATGAAGCCAAGTTTTTTTTAAAATTCCACTTCCTTATGAGACTTTGCCTTCGTGATGTTAACATTGACAAGCTGGATTCTCCAGTGATCTCACGGAGAAGGTGGTGTGCAGTTACCTACTGATTAGGTGATTACAGCCTTGATCTCCCTCCCTCACGCTCATTAGCTGGATTGATGTATTTTGTAAATAATCAGCCTGAAATCTAATTGTGAAACAGGAGACAAACAATACTGGAGCCAAAATCCCCTGAACAGTTAAACCACATATGCATCCACAAAACAGGTGCTGCCTTGTCTGAAAACAGCAGCAACACCGAAGCATACTCTCCTTCAGTGTGTGAGGTGAATATTTTTGCAACAATTTTTAACAACAGCCGTGAAGTGTGTGTTATTTTCTTGCAATTTCTTTTGCATCGTGAACGTAGGAAGATAAAAATTGTTACAATTATTTTTCACACTATTTTTTAAGAAAAACCTGACAGTTCTATTAATTAAAAATTCAAATTTGAGTATTTCGAGTGGGTCAGCGGGATCATGCTGAGTATATAATGCATTGCTGTGTCTCCTCCATCGCGACAGTGACAGCATTTCAGAGATAATATGCACAATCCTAAGAGTGTGTGTGTGTGTGTGTGTGTGTGTGTGTGTGTGTGTGTTTGTGTGTGTGTGTGTGTGTGTGTGTGTGTGTGTGTGTATGTGGGGGTGGGGGCGCGTGTGTGTGATTGGGAGTGTGTGTGCGCGTGAGTGTGTGGAAAGAAGTGTGTGTGTGCATGCGTGTGCATATGTGTGTGTGTGTGTGTGTGTGTGTGTGTGTGTGGGAGGGTGATGGGGGAGGGAGGGTGGGTGGGCTGGGTGGGAGAGTGCCTGTGTGTGTGTGTTTAATGGAGAGATGTGTGAAATGAATGTGTTGACCGAACCTCATTTGTGGGATTATTTCCAATGTTTGAATGTTGGTGGGTGCACATTTGGGACAATTTACATGGCTGTTGGATAGTGCAATACGGTAAATAATGATCCCGTGGTTTGGCAACCAAGCCTTTCAATAGCAACACCCATATACTCTACCCATGAGCTCAATGTTAATAAACAAGATTGGATCTCACTTGCTTCGCTGTGAGGGTGATATTGTGGAAACTTGCATAGGTCCTGCCTCTGAATCAGTTTACTAAAATAAGAGGCTTCGTTAGTCAAATCTTTGATTAATCATTGTGAATCACAGCTCATGTCTATGACATTGCTTTCTGGTTATACAACTATCCCAGCTCCACATGATACTTTCATTGGAGCTTTTTAAGCAAGCTCTGGTATCCACTGGTATGATGGATAAACATAACTGGTTACAAACACAAGCTTTAGAACAGCATATTTCAATAATATGGTGGCCCTGTGATAGTGCCAATCTAATCTGTCTAAAAACATCTTGTAAAAAGACATGCCATGGCAGAGAATAATTAATGCAACACTAACTCACCTCCAGGGTTTGTCTGACAGACACCCGTCTCCTGCGAGCTCTTCCAAAAATAGAGCCAACCAGAAAAACTACTCAGTGCACTGACATCACGCAGGTTCAACTTGTTCATACCTTAAAGCAGGATTTTCTCATTAAACTCTAAACCAGGCTTCTTCAAACAATGCCCTGTCAAATGGAGGCATGATTTCATGTGGGCTTCCAGCAACAGCAACAATGTGTATTTATATAGCCCTTTTAATACAATGAAATATCCCAAGATGCCTCCCAAGGGGACTGGACGCTGAACAGCACAAGGAGGCACCAAGTGAGATTCCCAAAAGCAGTTGGGAGGTAGAATTTCAGAGAAGTGCTAAAGGAGGAGAGGGAGATGGAGAGATTAGAGAACGGTACGCCAGAGCTCATTTCTGAGATAGCTGGAAGCCACCAATGGTGGACAGATTATAGTTGGGGAATGTTTGTTTCTGGGGATAATATCTTTTCAGAAACTTTTCACACTTCCAACATGCTCCAACATGCTTCCAGCAAGCTACTGTTGAATTATTGCCAGAGGTGCTCTGTCGCCATTCACAGCAACCAACGTATGCACTGAAAGATCCCACAAGCCGCAGTGGGATAAATGGCCAGTTAATCCATTTTTGGTGATGTTTGGCAGGAAAATAATTGCTGTGAAGAAAGCCAGGTGAACTCACTGCTGTTCTTCCGACAGATCCCTGGAGTTTATTTTACATTTGCTGGTTTGTACTAAAGTTGAATTTAAATGACGCAACAGGGTGTCCATGATGAATCCAACACTGGGGCCCTCTCACAAATTCATATTAAGTGGAACTGTGAGGTAACCAATGTTATAGCCAGCCCCCAAGGCAATATTGCCCAATTTGTTTTGCTTCAAGCTACAATACCACAAAGCATTACGATCCTGAGCAAAGAGGTTTGAACAGGCTCGGTTTTATTCACCAGCCTCTGCAGTTATCCACAGCAAGGTTTAATTTAAAGGGGATCCCTTCCCTGTGGACCCCTATCTCTCAGATCCAAATAAACGTCAGTTTTAAAAGGAAGCAATTTCACCGGACTTTCTCGACATAATAAGCGAGTGTGTCTGTTAGTTAATAAATTAAAGAAGAAATAATAACACAACAGACATTAGGCTGTTTTCATTAGAGAAGGTTGAGAGGTGACTTAATTGAGACATATAAAATAATCAGAGGGTTAGATAGGGTGGATAGGGAGAGCCTTTTTCCTAGGATGGTGACGGTGAGCACGAGGGGGCATAGCTTTAAATTGAGGGGTGAAAGATATAGGACAGATGTCAGATAATAAAATGTGAGGCTGGATGAACGCAGCAGGCCAAGCAGCATCTCATGAGCACAAAAGCTGACGTTTCGGGCCTAGGCCCTTCATCAGAGGGTCTGATGAAGGATCTAGGCCCGAAACGTCAGCTTTTGTGCTCCTGAGATGCTGCTTGGCCTGCTGTGTTCATCCAGCCTCACATTTTATTATCTTGGAATTCTCCAGCATCTGCAGTTCCCATTATCTCGGACAGATGTCAGAGGTAGTTTCTTTACTCAGTAGTAAGGGAATGGAACGCTTTGCCTGCAACGGTAGATTCGCCAACTTTAGGTACATTTAAGTCGTCATTGGATAAGCATATAGACGTACATGGAATAGTGTAGGTTAGATGGGCTTGAGATCGGTATGACAGGTCGGCACAACATCGCGGGCCGAAGGGCCTGTACTGTGCTGTAATGTTCTGTTCTGTTCTATTACATACACACAAGGTAACAAAGTGTGGGGCTGGATGAACACAGCAGGCCAAGCAGCATCTCAGGAGCACAAAAACTGACGTTTTGGCCTAGACCCTACATCAGAGAGGACATACACGCAATTTAGGAATAAGAAATGAGTCCAAAATTAAGTTAAAAAGAAATATGGATGAGTCACTAAGTCAGTTGTGAGGAGTTAATGGGAAAAGATTGCAGCCATTGTATTGGATGGACCCATTTGTGTTGGTGCTAGATTGAGATTTATTGTCACATGTCGATAAAAATATGGTTAAAAGTGCCTTTCTGAGTGTTATATGCAAAGTATCATCATACTCGAGCACCATCCTGAAACACTGCACATAATGCAAGATTTTATCACAACAGAGTTCATCTTTCCCTTCCTTGTTCCTCCTCTGTTCTTTCTCTGGTTACTAAACAGCATCAGCTAGAGTGTCTGTAACCAGCTCCTGGCTGTCCATGTGCTCAGGTGTTTCTGTCACAGGCCTCTGCCACTGTTATAATTAGACCAGTGCATCTGACCTGGAGCCATGGGCCTGGGGATAGACAGGTTCTACCCCCTCCTGTTACTCTCCGATGCTCCTCCAGATGCTGCCATTGATTATCAATTTTCAGGCTCCTCTGTCATCTCCTTTCTACTCCTTCAGGTGCCCACACGTAACATGTGAGCTTAGAGCCTCAGCCCAACCTGTGAGCCTGGGCAGATGGGCTCAGGCTGAGACCTGTTCCTCACTCTCCAGGAGACCCCAGGGTGGAGCTGTGTCCCACTCACTCTGGTGTTTCTGCTATAACCAGGTGTGGAGCTGGATGAACACAGCAGGCCAAGCAGCATCATAGGAGCAGGAAAGCTGACGTTTCGGGCCTAGACCCTTCTCTGGTGTTTCTGCTGCTGTTTCCAGAGGCCTACTCCTTCACTCATTACTCTCTATGATTCAAAGAAAAGAAGATAAAGGAAGAAAGTGCAAAAAGAAAGAGAGCAAAACTAAAAAGCAGAAAAGAAGCAAAAGAGAAAGAACGCTGTGCTCAGTGCTGCTACCAGCTGCCATCTCGGAGTTGACATCGAGTGGCCATCCAGCAGGTGGTTGCCCGATTGATTTTGAGATTTTTGGTTTTGCGGTTTGGTTTCTTTTCACAGTAATTGACTGGCTACATTCAGAGTGAGAGAGCTTTCATCCCTTTGCTTTACCTGCAGTGAAAGGATGTTCTAAATGTGTGACCTTTGCAAGACCCTTGTCCACATACTCAGATGACTGGCTATTACTCACACAAACTGGGCTTTGTGGTAGCTCTCTGTTGAAGGGTCTAGGCCCGAAACGTCAGCTTTTGTGCTCCTAAGATGCTGCTTGGCCTGCTGTGTTCATCCAGGTCCACACTTTGATATCTCGGATTCTCCAGGATCTGCAGTTCCCATTATCTCTTTTAAGGTAGCTTTCTGCTGTCTTTCATCTACATTCTGGGAAATGTAAAAGAGAAACATATCTGCAGGAGATAGCTTCCTGCCTAGAACACAGGAACAGGAGTAGGCCATTCAGCCCCTCAAGCCTTTTGTACCACTGATCCAGCATTGTGCTTTTTGTGGAAGTGAGTTCCTAACCTCTCCCATCCTTTGTGTGTTGAGGTGCTTCCCAACATCTCTGAGGAACGGCCTGGCCTTAATTCTCAGGTTATGCCCCGTAGTTGTAGAATCCCCAACCCGTGACAAAGCTTACCTGTATCTGCCCTGTCTTTTCCTGTTAATATCTTGAAGACTTTGATCAGACTATGCCATAGCTTTCTAAATTCTAGACAAAACAGGACTAATTTGTGTAATCTCTATAAACTAACCCCTGAAGTCTGGGTACAATTCCTGTAAACCCATATTGTACCCCCTCCAAAGCCAATGTATCCTTCCTCAGGGATTGTGCCCAGATCTGCTCACAGTCCTCCCAGTGGGGTCTAACCAGGGTTTTGTGTAACTGCAGCTCAATGTTTGCATTCTTGTACTCCAGTTCTCTGGATATAAGGGCCAGCATTCCATTAATTTTCCTGATTATTTTCTGCATTTGTTTCTGATATTTTAAATATCTCTGCACCTGAACCCACACCCCACCCCATCCCTCCCACCTCCCACCGCAGTGAATTTGGACACCCACTGTATTTAACTTCATACAGAAAGTGCCCTGCTCTGCCCTTTCTCGGTCCAAAATGGATAACCTCACACTTGCTTACATTCAACCCCATCTCCATAGTTTTGCCCATTCATCTGATCTGTCAATATCTTTTGTAACTCTATGCTATCACCTACACTATTTACAATGCTACCTAACTCTGTATCATCAGTGAATGTGGATTATGTGATTATCCACATTGTTCCTAAATAATGTGAACAATTGAGGCTGCAACATAGATCTCTGTGTGATAACACTGGTCACATCCTGCCAATTTGAATGCCTGCCCATTATCCCTACTTTCTGTCATTTGACACTCAACCAATTTCCCAGCAATGTCAGTAATTGGTCCTTAATTCCTTGGACTTCTACTTTAGGTTGCAATCTCCTCTGTGGGACTTTATCAACTGTCTTCTGGAAGTCTATGTAAACAACACCCATAGACATTTCCCCGTCCACTACCTTAGTCATTTCTTCAAAACTGCCATGAGATTTGTCAGGCCTGACGGAGCTTTTATGAACTGATGCTGGCTCCCTCGATTAACTGAAATTATTGAAGGTGATTAGCTACCCCAGCCTTGATCATAGACTCCAACAACCCCCCCCCCCTCCACTGATGTGGGGCTAACTGTTCTGTAACTCCCTGGTTTTCCTCTGTCGCCCTTCTGAAAAAGTGGAGTGACATTTTCCGTTCCACAGGGATGACTCCTGTATTTGGGGAACTCTGAAAGGTTACAAACAAAAACAGAAGTTGCTAGAAAATGGTCAACAGGTCTGGTAGCATCCGTGAATAGAAATCAGAGTTAATGTTTCGGATCTGGTGATCCTTCCTCAGATTTCTCTTCAAGGTGCTGTCAGATCTGCTGAGCTTTTCCAACAACTTCTGTTTTTGTTCCTGATTTATAGCATCTGCAGTTCTTTTGGTTTTTATTTAGACTGAAAAATTAAAGTTAGGGTATGTACAGAATGTGCCCTACTTCCTTTACCACTCTCAGGTGGAAAATATCAGGTCCCCGGGATTTGTCACTTTTTAATTCCATTAATTTCCTCATTATCGATGTTTTACTTACATTAATTTTATTTGGTCCCTGTTCTGACCCACTACTAACTAAGGGGTACCTAACTGAGATGAATAAAATTATGAAGGGCATACATGCAAAGACAGAAAAGAACTTTTGCCCCTGATAGAGGGATCAATGAGTGGGGACAGAGATTTAAGGTAAGGGACTGGAGGTTTAGAAGAGATGTGAGGAATAAAATGTTTTCACCCAGAGGTGGTGGGAATCTGGAGCTCACTGCCCTTAAGGGTGTTAGAGATGGAACACTCATCACATTGAAGAAGTATTTACATGTGCACTTGCAATACAAGCTATAGAAGGCTAGTGCTGGGAAATGAGATTAGAATAGTTAGGTATTTGGTTTTGACTCAGTTGACGGAAGGACATTGTTCTGGGCTGTAAACCTCTCCGGCTCTATGAATAACTGGTAAATTTTGTTTAGATTTGTATCTGGGTTAGCAGTTGAATGTTAGTGGCAGAGAGGACATTACAACATTCCTGTTGCTACAAATTACCTGCAGTGACAAAATGACATTACCATAGCTCCAAATGACATCCACCTCTGCTTACAAAGTTTGTGGAACAAGCTGGGTGAGCAGGTGGGGTTGCAGTGTTGTCACTGCACAAGTAATCTGGTTCAAATCTCATCCAGGACAGGTGGCGGAATTTCAATAAAATTCTGAAATTAAATCCTAGTGCGACCATGAAACCATTAACCACACACCTGGTTCACTAATGCCAAGAAGGGGAGGAAGACTGCCATCCTTCCCTGGTATACATGTGATTCCAGATCTCTGCCTGACTCTGAATGCCCCCTGAAATGGTCAATGACTTAAACAGAGGCAAATATATCATATTGACGAGGGCACTGGCAGAAACAGCCTTGTAAAGTCTTCCTCACTAACATCTGGGGACTGGTGCCAGCATTAGGAGAGCTGTCTCACAGACTCGTCAAGCAACAGCCTGACATAGTCATACTCACAGAATCTTACCTTACAGACAATGTCCCAGACACCACCGTCACCACCCCTGGATATGTCCTGTCCCACCAGCAGGACAGACCCAGTAGAGGAGGCAGCACAGTGGTAAACAGTCAGGAGAGTAGGGTAATGAAATGTGAGGCTGGATGAACACAGCAGGCCCAGCAGCATCTCAGGAGCACAAAAGCTGACATTTCGGGCCTAGACCCTTCATCAGAGAGGGGGATGGGGTGAGGGTTCTGGAATAAATAGGGAGAGAGGGGGAGGCAGACCGAAGATGGAGAGTAAAGAAGATAGATGGAGAGGAGAGTATAGGTGGGGAGGTAGGGAGGGGATAGGTCAGTCCAGGGAAGACGGACAGGTCAAGGAGGTGGGATGAGGTTAGTAGGTAGGAGATGGAGGTGTGGCTTGGGGTGGGAGGAAGGGATGGGTGAGAGGAAGAACAGGTTAGGGAGGCAGAGACAGGCTGGACTGGTTTTGGGATGCAGTGAGTGGGGGGGGAAGAGCTGGGCTGGTTGTGTGGTGCAGTGGGGGGAGGGGACGAACTGGGCTGGTTTTGGGATGCGGTGGGGGAAGGGGAGATTTTGAAGCTGGTGAAGTCCACATTGATACCATTGGGCTGCAGGGTTCCCAAGCAGAATATGAGTTGCTGTTCCTGCAACCTTCGGGTGGCATCATTGTGGCACTGCAGGAGGCCTATGATGGACATGTCATCTAAAGAATGGGAGGGGCAATGGAAATGGTTTGCGACTGGGAGGTGCAGTTGTTTATTGTGAACCGAGCGGAGGTGTTCTGCAAAGCGGTCCCCAAGCCTCCGCTTGGTTTCCCCAATGTAGAGGAAGCCGCACTGGGTACAGTGAATGCAGTGTCAGGAGAGTGTTGGCCTGTCTGTCCCCAACATCACAAAGTCTCATGGCTTCAGGTTAAACTTGGGAAAGGAAATTTCCTACTGATTCTACAGACCATTTACACCTCCTTGGCTGACTCACCATGTTGAACATCACTGGAGGAAGCACTAAGGGTGACAAGGGCACAGAATGTACTCTGGATGGGGCTTTCAATGTTCCATGCCAAGTGTGGCTCAGCAGCAGTGCTACTGATCGCGCTGGTCAGGTCCTAAAGGACATAGCTGTCACAGGTAGTGAGGGAACCAACAAGAGGAGCAAAAAATATTTGACCTCATCCTCACCAATCAGCCAGCTGTCCATGGATACTCTAATTCCACAACCAATGGGTTAGATCTAAGCTCTGCAATCCTGCCATATCCAGTTGTAAATATTGATGGATATTAAACAACTTACTGAAGGAGGAGGCTGAAAAATATCCCATTCTCAACGATGCAAGAGACCAAAACATTGCAATAAAAGATAAGGCTGATTGGATGATCCATCTCAGCCTCCTCCGGTGCTCCCCAGCATCACAGATACCAATTTTCAGCCAATTCGATTCACTCTATGTGATGTCAAGAAATGGTTGGATATATTGGATACTGCAAAGGTCTTGGGCCCTGACTATATTCTGGAAATAGTACAGAAGACATGTGCTCCAGAACTTGCTGCTTCCCGAGCCAAGCTGCTCCAGTACAGCTACAACACTGGTATCTACCTGACAAAGGTCAGAAGTGGAGATATTTGCCGATGATTGCACAATGTTCAGCAGCGTTCGTAACTCCTCTGATACTGAAACAGTCCATGGTCAAATGCAACAGATCTGGACAATATCTCGGTTTCCAAAAAACATTCGTGCCCCAGAAGTGGCAGGCAATGGCCATCTGCAACAAGAGAAAATCTCACCACCATCCTTTGATATTAAATAGCATCTTCATTGCTCATCCTCCACGACCAACATACTGGAGATTAGCATTGACCAGACACTGAACAGGACCGGCCACATAAATACAGCAACAACAAGAACAGGTCAGAGGTAAAGAATGCTGCAGTGTATACCTTCTGACTCCCCAAAGCTTGCCCGCTCCCTACAAGGCAATGTCAGGACTGTGATTGCCACTTGCCTAGATGGGTACAGTCCCAACAACACTCAAGAAACTTAGTGCCATCCAGGATAAAGCAGCCCACTTGATTGGCACCACATCCACAAGAATCCACTCCCTCCACCATCAACACTCAGTAACAGCATGTGTACTATCTACAAGATGCCCTGCAGAAATTTACCAAAGACCCTCAGAGAGCACCTTCCAAACCCATGACCACTTCCATCTAGAAGGACGAGGGCAGCAGATATAATGGAACAACACCACTTCCAAGTTTCCCTCCAAGCCACTCACCATACTGACTTGGAAATATTTCACCGTTCTTTCACTGTCACCGGGTCCAAATTCCTTCCTCCCTAACAGCAGTGTGAGTTGACATACACTGAGAGGACAGCAGCGGTTAAAGAAGGTAGTTCACCCCACCAGCTTCTTAAGGGCAACTAGGGCTAAGTAGCAAATACTGACCCAGGCAGTGACACCCACATCCGGTGAGTCAATGACTAAAAATTCACAGATGGTCCTTATTAAAGCAAACTATTGTGTTCCCATGTTTTCCTCCTCCCCTGTCAAAGGTATTGATTTGCTTCCAGAGACCCAGCCATGGTTCATCGTCACATTTGACCCAAGTGGCCACAGGTTGCCCACTTACTGTCAATGACATCACAGCCAAACATGACCTGCCCTCACTCAGCATTCACTTTCCAACAGGGAGATGTTGTTTTGTTGTGTTTCTGTCGCTACCCCAGCTTTATAGACTCAGGAGCAATCTTGGGTATTACTGAGCTCTATGCCTCAGAGACGTATCTTTAACCCATTGAAAGGCTGAAATAGGATGTCATCTTATGTTGCACTTTTGATAATTGTGTAGAATTCCTATTACAGTTCTTCAGGGAATAGGTGAACATTTGAGTTGATGAATTATTAAGCTTTTGTTTGGTTTACAAGTAGCAATCGTTCTTTTTGCCCGTGTTTTGACTATATACTGATGTCTTTGAAAGCTTATGGAGTCCAATCATTTTTGAAAATAATCTCACTTCACAATGCTTGAAAACCACAGCACTATCAGGATCATGGTTTAGTTTAGACAGGAGCTGTCCTCTGTAGACAGACTGGAGATATGGAGTCACTCCTGGCTCCAGTTCAAATTTCCACTCCCTCCAGGGGCAGCTTCGTCTGCTCGTTGGGAGCTTTTCAGCTATGTTAGCTCATGCTGGTCTCTTTCACACTGCTCCCCGTGGAGACTATCTCTCCAGTCTTTGCAATAAAAGACAACCCGGAGAAAAACACATCAGATCCTCGCAGACACATGATTGACTCTGGAACAACTGCAATGTTGAAGAGGCGCCTTATTGACTCCAGTGGGTCAGCCTTGCCTCGGAGGAGAGTAATGATTCCAGGCAAAGCATTTCGATCGGACTGAAACTCCCATTATTTATCTTTTGTCCCCAAATCTGCAAATTCAGGTTTACCTTGGCCTGTTGTGGCAAGCTGTGGGAATCAGCATACACTGCTTGCAATTTGTGGACAATTTTCACATCAGCCTAGGCATTGGAACAGATAAATGTTCCATCATAGTCTTCATCCCCAGCACTCAAACGAAGAGAAATATCTTCACTCAGAGAGTGGTGAACCTGTGGAATTCTCTGTCACAGAAAGTGGTTAAGGTCAAAACATTTGACTAAATTTTTTCAATAACGAGTTAAATATATTTCTTAGGGCTAAAGGCATCAAAGGGAATAGGGAGAAAGCAGGAACAGGAAACTGAGTTGGATCACTATCATATTGAATGGTGGAGCAAGTTCAAATGGCCAAATGGCCTACCCCTGCTCCTGTTTACTCTGTTTCTACTTTCAGCTCATGGCAAGGCCTGTAATGTCTGGCAGAGTTCGGGAGCCAGGTTAGAAAAGGCATCGCAGATTGAGTACTGCTGGTGCGAGGATTTGATGTACAATACCACTTCATTATTGCCATATTTAAATACTGCTGCCCTTATTTGGAAATGTGTGTACACGTACATCAGAGAACAGAGCAGATGTCTGAAGAAGGATCACTGGACCCGAAATGTTAACTCCCCTTTCTCCCCAAGGATGCTCCCAGACTTGCGGAGTTTCGCCAGCAATTTTGATTTTAGTTTCAGAGCAGATGTCACACTTGTGTTCCAGGCTCAGTCACTACATCTCACTGCCTCAGCACTGCCATGAAACCAACAGAACTGTGTAGGGAAATCTAACGTGATGTGCTTTTAATATTTGTGCATCGGAGCCAATTGCTTTCTATGAGTCTATTAATATGTATGTTCTCATTCATGTTTATTTTGAAGTGATCTCTGATGGCTGAGTGAGATTTTCCAGTAAATATCTGGGCTATCCCCGGTCTATGCTGAAGGAGCTGATTTCAGAACAACAATCTTGTTACTGTAATTGAATGAGGCAGAGCATGATCAGCCATGATTCCCACTCCCAACCAGGAAATAGTAAACCCTTTTAATGGACATGCCCCATCCTCAAGGTGAGCATGTTTGATAAGGATGTGGGACCAGGAAAGGAAAAGTAGAGCAGTAGGTTGGAGTAGGCGGCGAGTTTGAGCTCCTGGGATCTGAACGTCTCTGGCTACATGGAGGGGAGGGCAATGTACAAGAGGCTAGGGTCAACTTGAGGAAGGATTGTGCTGGTGAAGGAGATCATGGAGGGTGGAAGGGCCAGTGAGTGGAACTTAAACACACAGTAAAAACCTGAGAGATTAGGAGACTAGTACTCATATGGCACCGTGCTGTGAGGTTACAGAGTCATAGAGCTGTACAGCATGGAAACAGACCCTTTGCTCTAACTCATCCATGCTGACCAGATATCCTAAATAAATCTAGTCCCATTTTCCAGCAGCTGGCCCATATCCCTCTAAACCCTTCCTATACATATACCCATCCAGATGGCTTTTAAATGTTGTAACTGTACCAGCCTCCACCACTTCCTCTGGCAGCTCATTCCATACACGCACCATCCTTTTGTGAAAAGGTTGCACCTTACATCCCTTTTAAATCTTTCCCCTCTTACCTAGTTTTGGATTCCTCTAACCTGGGGTAAAGACCTTGGTTCTTTACACTATCCATGCCCCTCATGACTTTATAAAACTCTATAAGGTCACCCCTCAGCCTCCGATGCTCCAGGGAAAATAGCCCCAGTCTATTCAGCCTCTCCTTGTGGCTCAAACCATCCAACCCTGGCAACATTCTTGTAAATCTTTTCTGAATCCTTTCAAGTTTCACAACATCCTTCCTGTAGCATGGAGACCAGAATCAAATGCAATACTCTAATAGTGGCATCACCAATGTCCTGTACAGCCACAACATCACCTCCCAACACCTATACATAATACACTGACAATAAATGAGGAAAAAGTTGTTATTGTGTGTTGAAACCATGATAGAAAGCAATTCTTGATGGATATGATCACATTGAAGTCAGTTGTCAAACAAATGCGGCACATTTTACTGAAGAGATAACTAAGAATAACACTGACGTTGTACTGGTTCACCCAGTGGTCACATTCCTATCCAAAGGCACAACTCAAACTCTGAATGAATGGAAGTCTGTTTTACCTGATACAGTTCCTTTTAACTAAACTATAAATACATCAAGCGTGTTCCTGAATTGCTTTAAAAACTTCAAGTGAAAACAGCATGGCGTAATGTTTCACTAAGATTGAACAATTTCTGTGTGATATATTTTGAACTCTATCACACATTACTCCATTTCTGCAGTTCCTCAGGGATGTATGTGTTTATTGATTGTATAAAATGCTCGAAGGAAGTGGAAAGCAGCTGATCCCACTGACCCCGGGCAGCAGCAATTTTCAAGTCTTCAATCCTCCAATCTGCACTGAATTCACACACAGCCACACTCACAAAACTCAGCAGCTCTGGCAGCATCTGTGGAGAGAAAGCAAAGTTGCAGTTTTGAGTCCAATGATTCCTTTTCAGTTCTGAAGACATTTTTCTGTTTCTGTTTCTGATTTCCAGCATTGGTGGTTCCCTGCTGTTTTATTTCGTCCCATAGCCCAATAGTTCACAGAGATAATGGGAACTGCAGATGCTGGAGAACCCGAGATAACAAAGTGTGGGGCTGGATGAACACAGAAGGCCAAGCAGCATCTCAGGAGCACAAAAGCTGATATTTTGGGCCTAGACCCTTCATCTCTTTGATTATTCCTTCTCTCGCAGAAGGCACTGACTTAATGGGGGAGCAGTTCCACAGACTTCAGTTTATAATCCTAAACAATGAGCTATTCAACTGTGAAGGCTGCAGAAAAGTGTCAATCCTACTCCCATGTGAGACATGCCTCCTTTACAGCACCTCAGTTGCTACTTTAATCCATGTTTAACCCCAAAGGGGAACCCACCTCCCAAATGTTCTGAGGAAGAGTCACTCGACTCAAAACGTCAGCTCTGATTTCTCTCCACAAATGCTGCCAGGCCTGCTGAGTTTTTCCATCAATTTCCAGTTTTGTCTCCAAATGTTGCCTCAACTGAGATAAACAAACACACAGGGGGCTGAACAGTACAGTGGCTCTGTGGTTAACGCTGCTACTTCAGAGTGCAGGGAGCCTGGCTTCAACTTTACCCTCGGGAAACTATCTGTGTGGAGTTCGCATATTCCCTTTGTGACTCTGTGGGTTTCCTCCCACAGTCAGGTTAGGGTGGATTGGCTGTACTAAATCGCCTCATACTGTCCAGAGATTTGCAGGCTCGGTGGTTAGCCATGGGGAATGCAGGGTTATTAGGATAAGGTAGGGCTGTGGGTCTGGTTAGAATTTTCTTCAGCAGGTTGATGTGCACTTAAAGAGCAGAATGGCCTGCTTCTGCACTGCAGGAATTCTATGAAATGACTGAGCCTGGGCAATCTTGTCTGTTCAGCCCAATATTAGATATTATATTGTAAGTAGCCCCAAGCTCTGGGAATTGTTCAGCCTGATGCAAGATTCCTAATTACATGTTCATTCATTAGCACATCCCAAGTTAATTCACATTTTTGGGGGGTTTAAATAATCCCCATTTTTAAATTATGGTCATAAATTAGAAAAGGCCTGTAGTTTTGGTAGCATTAAATCAGAGGAATATCTCGTGAAATACTTAACTAGATGTCAATGTAATCACAGAGCTGAGAGCAGCAAGGGAACACCTTGCACTGCAGTTTGAACATTCCATAATCCCCACGTCATGCTGTAGTACCATGAGGGGTGACAGACCTCCCATCACAATGCCAACCACCACAGAAGCTAGTAAAAAGAAACTGCATTTCCATAGCACCTCAGAGCCTGAAAATAACCCAGATTTTACAGCAAATAGGCTGCTTTCATAGAACCGTCCCTATGGTGGGAAAGTGGAAAAGACTTGTGTCCGCTTCAAGCCCACCGACTCCCACAGCTACCTAGAATACACCTCCTCCCACCCACCCTCCTGCAAAAATTCCATCCCCTATTCCCAATTACTTCGCCTCCGCCGCATCTGCTCCCAGGATGAGGCATTCCACTCCCGCACATCCCAGATGTCCGCATTCTTCAAGGACTGCAACATCACCACCTGCCCCCCCCCACCCCCCGCAGTGGTCGAGAACGCCCTTGACCGCGTCTCCCGCATTTCCCGCAACACATTCCTCACACCCCGCCCCCGCGATAACTGCCCTAAGAGAATCCCCCTCATCCTCACATACCACCCCACCAACCTCCGGGTACAACGCATCATCCTCCGACACTTCCGCCATCTACAATCTGACCCCACCACCCAAGACATTTTTCCATCCCCACCCTTGACTGCCTTCCGGAGAGACCACTCTCTCTGTGACTCCCTTGTTCGCTCCACACTGCCGTCCAACCCCATCACACCAGGCACCTTCCCCTGCAACCTCAGGAAGTGCTACACTTGCCTCCACACCTCCTCCCTCACCCCCATCCCAGGCCCCAAGATGACTTTCCATATTAAACAGATGTTCACCTGCACATCTGCCAATGTGGTATATTGTATCCACTGTACCCGGTGTGGCTTCCTCCACATTGGGGAAACCAAGTGGAGGCTTGGGGACCGCTTTGCAGAACACCTCCGCTTGGTTCGCAACAAACAACTGCACCTCCCAGTCGCGAACCATTTTAACTCCCCCTCCCATTCCTCAGACGACATGTCCATCATGGGCCTCCCGCAGTGCCACAATGATGCCACCCGAAGGTTGCAAGCACAGCAACTCATATTCCCCTTGGGAACCATGCAGTCCAATGGTATCAATGTGGACTTCACCAGCTTCAAAATCTCCCCTTCCGCCACCGCATCCCAAAATCAGCCCAGTTCATCCCCTCCCCCCACTGCATCACAAAACCAGCCCAGCTCTTCCCCTCCACCCACTGCATCCCAAAACCAGCCCAGCCTGTTTCTGCCTCCCTAACCTGCTCTTCCTCTCACCCATCCCTTCCTCCCACCTCAAGCCGCACCTCCATTTCCTACCTACTAACCTCATCCTGCCTCCTTGCCCTGTCCGTCCTCCCTGGACTGACCTATCCCCTCCGTACCTCCCCACCCATACTCTCCTCTCCACCTATCTTCTTTTCTCTCCATCTTCGGTCCACCTCCCCCTCTCTCCCTATTTATTCCAGAAGCCTCTCCCCATCTCCCTCTCTGATGAATGGTCTAGGCCCGAAATGTCAGCTTTTGTGCTCCTGAGATGCTGCTTGGCCTGCTGTGTTCATCCAGGTTCACTCTTTGTTATCTTGGATTTTCCAGCATCTGCAGTTCCCATTATAACTAAGGCAGATGTTGTTTCTGAGAATGTGCAATGTTAAAATTACCTACTGTGTTTCCAACAACAGAATAAGAACGTAAGAACTAGGAGCAGGAGTCGGCCATCCGGCCACTTGAGCCTTCCCCGCCATTTAATAACATCATGGCTGCTCCTTTCATGGTCTCAGCTCCACTTACCCACCCCCTCACCATAACTCTTAATTCCATTACTGTTCAAAATCTATCTGTATTTGCCTTAAAAACACTCATTGAGGAAGCCCTAAGATGCTTCTTGGCCTGCTGTATTCATCCAGCTCCACACTTTGTTATCCTGGATTCTCCAGCATCTGCAGTTCCTATTATCTTTGAGGAATGCTCAACTGCTTCACTGGGCAAGGAATCCCACAGGTACACAATCCTTTGGGTGAAGACGTTCCTCCTCAATTCAATCCTAAATCTACAGCCCCTCATTTTGAGGCTGTGTGCCTGAGTTGTAGATTCACCCATCAATGGAAACAACCTCCCTGTTTCTGTCTCATCAATTCCCTTCATAATTTTATATGTTTCTGTAAGCTCATTGCTCATTCTTCTAAATTCCAATGAGTGTAGTCCCAGCCTACTCAATGTCTCCTCATTAGTGCTGGTGCCAATTAGCTCATTTGGCTGGATGGCATTGCGGTGCATTGCAGAATGATGCCAACAGCTTGGGTTCACTTCCTGTACTGGCTGGGGTCAGCATGAAGGTCCCATCTTCTCAATCTCTCCCCTCACCTGAGACATGATAACTTTCAGCTTAAACTACCACCAGAATCTGCCCCCCCCCTCTCTCTCTCTCTCTAATGAGCAAACAGCCTCATGCTCCTCTGGCCTTACAAAAGTGATCACTTCACTTGCTGTAAAGTCCTTTGGAATGCCCTGAGACTGGGGAAGGTGTCAAACTGATTATCTGTCATGCCAAAATAGCCACTGCACATGTGCTAACAAGTCCCATGACATCCGTTGACTGCGGCAGGAAAGGCTACAAGATTCAGCTGCGCATGCGTCAGAGACATCACTGCATTAAGTGTGCAATGGTGTCACCATTCACAATGTGGTCAGGAAAGTGAAACTGAGGCTGACATCTTATTGGGAGCAGGAAATGTCCCCCTCCAAGCTACTCCTCATCCTGGTTGGAAATATATTGCCATTCCTTCAGTGTTGCCGGGTCAATATCCTGGATTTCCCTGTCTAAGGACATTGTGGGTCAAGCTGCAAAAGTTCAAGAAGTTAGCTCAGCACCACCTTCTCAAGGGGCAACTAGGGATGGGGCAATAAATGCTGGACCAGCCAGCGACACACACATTCCATGAATGAATAAAGAAAGAAAAAAAACGATATTCAAGCAGGTCATCACCAGAGGGGGATTGGAGGATATGGCCACCTAATGTTCGTTTTGTTCATTTATTTTTATCTTTAAAATTATTGAAGAATCTAAAGGATTTCTCTTCCTGCAGTGCCGTCTTTGAGGCTGGCTACTGCTTCCTGTCTGTCACAAATGAGATTAGTTTTCTCTTTGCACATGTTCACTGGCCTTTATATGCCCAGCATGAGCACTTCCCATCCTCTTTTCAGAGGCAGAGGTCACCGGTATTTGCAGCTCTCAGTCACGCTCGGGTTACTTGTGATCAGGTTTCTCAATTGTTCGCCAGTCTAGACATCTCCCAGATATTATCAGCCAATAGTGTGACAGAAATGCCCCTCATTGTGTAAAAACCTTGCTTAGAAAAGAGGGAGCTTTGAAATGCTACTGTTTATAAATCCTGTTGAGGCAAAACTAATCACTTTCTGATCAGAACACAACATACCAGAATGGGCAAAAGTGAAGTCTTATTATGTTTGTCTTCAACCAAAGCACTTTATTCTCACCAGAAAACTTTACAGAAAGCACCAGTAGTGGCTCCTAAAAGCAAATATAAATGTGAAACCAATCTTTTGTTTATTTATCCTAACAGCATGCGCCTGTTGCTGCCAACAGCCATATCTGTCTCATGTGAATTTGTGGCCTCTACAATCATGCACCAGAGATAGAGGAATGGCCAGATTCAGTCATCGTTATGAAGAGACCAAGTCATTGAGTGGCAGAGTTTCTGTCAGGATCAAATGAGTGTGTGCCAATAAGTTAAAACATGTGCAAACTCAGCGTATCTGCCGTGATTAGGTAGAGTGTGAAATAAATCTGATGTGAGTTTTTCTCCAGGTGGGTGTTCTACCTGATGTGGCAAAGCTTATGTAGTCTCTTGTAATTAGGAAACTAGGCACAAGCGCAGTGCTTTTGAATAATCCATCAGGCAATTATTACAACTAACTATAGGAAACTAGCATGATATTTCTCGGGTACATAAGTGTCTGGGCTAATATCAAGCAACTCAGTTACAACAGAGGAGCATGCTTCCAGTACAGCGAACTCCTCTGAGTGATCTGGGGTAAACAAGTATGATACTATTCATGATCCTGTTACCACTTGCCGTCCAACTCTGCGGACTTTCTTTTTCAAACCAACGGTTAAATTGATAAACAAATTGAGTTCTATAGTTTACTGTTAAAGGACTTTCCTTAAATACACAAGTTATAAAATAGATAACAATACAGAAACAAGTTGTTCAGGATTGTCACTGCAACGACGTGTGTCAAGAATAGATGTTGTCTCCGTTGTGAAGAGCCTAGGGCCATGCATTAGTGCTGGAGAATGGACAACATGTGGGGCCTTTCTGCAGACTCAGCCCTTTTAATGGGCCAAAGCAGAACTTATTCTGTTCCTTTCCACTCACTGACTTCATTTCACAGAAAGCCACATAACAATTGCGAATTTATTGCTGTTGGCCTTATGTCATTTTTAACAAATATTACTTTTGAATATTTTCCTAAACAAATGTGAATATGGTTCATGCATTGTTTCTGAAATGTAGTGGTTCCTTTGTTAATGCAATGCATCAGAACCAACGGGAAGAGAGAGATAATGGGAACTGCAGATGCTGGAGAATTCCAAGATAATAAAATGTGAGGCTGGATGAACACAGCAGGCCAAGCAGCATCTCAGGAGCACAACCAACGGGAAACTGTTTATAGGAAAGGGCGAATGAATATAGCTGTTTCACTCTGATTAACTAACTTCATGTTAACACTGCAAGTATTCAATTAGTCTAATATTTAGTATCATTTTTACGTTGATGTATATAATCCTCTTGACACTGTGTTTGTAAAAGGTTCAGGGTAAAGCCCATCAATTTCAGCATGCTCGCAAGGAATAAAGCTTCAATTCATTACGTGTTTCTCACCCACTCAGTTCCTGGTCATGTCTGTGCACAGACAGTGAGTGCAGAGCACTGGTGCATTGGAAGAGGGATCTGCCCACTCTCTCATTGAGCACAGCGATATTGCAATGCAAGTCAAAAGTCCATGTTGTGATCAAGGCAAACATGTTTACGGACATCTCTCCCAGTTGTAAAGACTTGATTTTACACGGTGTCAGCCTATATAAGGTGGTTTCTTACTCACCCCAGTTTCTGTTAGCTTTCTAGGTGGGCATGTAAATTGTTGAGATTTGATTGGAAACATTAGAAACAAAGGGGCATAATTTTAAGATGATTGGAGGAAGGTGTAGGGGAGATGTCAGAGGTAGGTTCTTCACACAGAGAGTGGTGAGTGTGTGGAATGTGCTGCCGGCCGTGGTAGTGGAGTCAGATACTTTAGAGACATTTAAGTGACTCTTGGATAGGCACATGGAGGATAGTGAAATGTAGGGTATGCAGGGCAGATTGATCTTAGTAGGATAATAGGTCGGCACAACATCGTGGGCCGAAGGGCCTGTACAGTGCTGTACAGTTCTATGTTCTATTACTTTAAAAGAGAAGACTTGCCCAACAAAAAGGATACCCTGCAGTACTTTGGAGCGCTGCAAACACATTTTAGGGGCAATGAGCTGTCACTGTCATAATTTTTAGAATCCAGCGAGTAATTTGCACACAACAAGATCCCAAAATGTGACATGATCATCCATTTTTGCATTGAAATTGAGTGACAAATATTTGCCAGACAACCACAGATACCAGGGAGAACTCCTCTATCAGGAGTGATGTGGGAATTTTTACACTTCCACTTGAGAAAACAGCCAGAGCCTTAATTTAGTTCTCACGCAAAAGGCACTATCTTCAAGTTCAGCATTCCCTCAGTCAGCATTGACCTGAACAGTAGCGGCAGCTTAGACTTCAGAGCTCAAATCTCCCAGAGTGGGGTTTGTATGAGCTGAGTTAGCTACCCACAGAAAAATAGCAAGAACAGAAACAGAGACAGTTATTTTGAGAGGATGGGAGAAATGAGAAGCTGAGGGAGGAGAGGGGGTTTGAAAAGAAGTTCCACAGAGGGGTTGAAGGGAGAGGTAGTGACAATCATTTGGCAGAGGGTGGCAATGGTGCAAGATGGGAGGGTGCAGAGGAGGCAATGGCCTAGTGGTATTATCGCTGGACTGCTAATCCATAGACCAAAATACACTCTGGTGGAATTTGAATTTAATAAAAAATATCTGGAACTAAGAATCTAGTGATAGCCATGAATTTGTTGCCGGTTGTCAGGAAAATCTCATCTGGTCCACTAATGCCCTTTAGGAAAGGAAAATACCATCTTCAACTGGTCTGGCCTACATGTGACTCCAGACCCACAGCAATGTGGTTATCTCTTAACTGCCCTGTGGGCAATTAGGGATGAGCAATAAATGCTGCCTAGCCAGTGAACTCTCATCCCTGTGAATGAATTAAGAAAAAAGAGAGCGCCTTAGGAATTTCTTGGCAGTAGTACAATTTTAAATTTACTACCGCAAGTCCAAACTGGGATGATCACACAATGAATAAAATCTGCTTCAAATTCCCTAGCTATAAGGAAACATCATAAAAAAAACAAATTTAATCTTTTTATTCTCCTAGTTATAGATCATCTACTGTTACTAAGCAGAAGCTTAAAATCATAAAGAAAAATAATTAATTCCTAAATGGTAATTTGAATGCCATATTTAATAAAAATGATTTAATGTCCCTTCCTGCTAATGTGATAAAAGTAAAACATATATATTCACTCTTAACTCCAAATTTCTGGAAAGTATATCAAATTCTTTGTCAATCTTTGTTTTGAAAGGGATTTGAATTCAGCTATCGTTAAAAAATATATGTAGTTTCTTCAAAATTTTAAAATCTTTTCACGGTTTCATGTGATCACATTTTAAGTTAACAATAAAGTATCCTAAGATCTCCGTTTATGAGACTGGACCTGCCTTTCCATTGTAATGATTTGATTTTATCTGTCATTGTTCTACATGGGGAGCTTTTTCATCCACCCCAGCTTCTGTTAGCTTTCTAGTTAGGTCTGTAAGTTGCTGAGATCTGTTCCATATAAAGTAATTTCTCTACACAGAAAAATAATCCATGATATCATACCAAACCAAGTCAGAAAAGTTTGCTTTAACAAGATTCCTTCATTTTCCATCAAGTAACTTTGACAATACTGGGCTGCAGTTGACTGTCAGGTTCTCACACTTTTTGTGACACATCATGATATGAACAGAACGAACCCAGCTTTCCCATTTAAGAGAAGCCTCTCTGATGTATCCTGAGTGAGGACACACCACCGTAAGGTTTAGTGTTGTTGGAGCTGCCTTTAAACACCATTTGCTTGCAGTATCGATCCCTTCACGTAGGGTGTGGAGAGGCTGCAGTGCATAGGCCAAGGTGATTTGGAGTTTGATGTACTCTTACGTGGACTCAGTGGCAGCTGTCCCTCAGTTTGAGGGTGGCATTGGCTCAGGGTCAGAGGTTCCTGCCATGGGTCTCCATGTGACTGAAATGTCTGATTGTCAAAGAGATCTTCAGCAACATAGTGCAGGTCAGCCCTGAGGCAATGAGAGCTGGAACGCAGCATTTGCTTCCTTTCCTGTCCTTCTGTGTCATGGCTCTGCCTCATTGTCATGGAGACGATGATGGTGAACCATTCCAGAATCTCTCCTTCAGTGTCTGTCAAAGATGAAACATTTTTGTTGACCAGGTGTGGATTTAGATGTGAGTCGGCCTTTGGCAGTATTTAAGAATGGAGCCACGTTTCTTGCGTACAGGGCTGAAGAGATCATGTGAAGTTTGTAACGAAGTGTGGAGCTGGATGAACACAGCAGACAAAGCAGCATCTCAGGACCAGGAAAGCTGCAACCATGAGTCGTTTGTAAACTTGGCATGGAGGTGACTGAGGTTAGAAAGTGTCTCATTTAGATGTATTTAATACACTCTCCATAGGGCAGTTGATAGAGTCATACAGCTTCAAAATAGGCCCCTCGGCTCGCCATGTTTATGCTGACCAGCAAACACCAAAGTACATTAATCAGATTCACCTGCACTTGGCTCATTGCCTACTGTGCCCTGCCATTTGAAATACTGATCCAGATGTTTCTTAAATTTTACAAAACTACCTGCTCCCACCACGCTGTCAGGCAGCATGTTCTATATTTCTCTCACCCTTTGGGTGAAAAACATTTTCCTCAGATCGCCTCCAAACCAGTTACTCCTCACCTTAAAATTATGCCCTCTGGACTTACACACACGGGAAAAAGATTCTCAAGATAGCCTTTTATAATTTTGTATCTCTCAATCAGATCCTCCCACTGCTCCTCGGAAAACAAACACAGCCTATCGCAGTCTCTCCTCATAGTTTGAACTTTCCATCCCTGGCAATGCCCAATGAGAGTCCTCTGCACGCTCTCCAGTACAATCACATCCTTCCGACAGTGTGGGGGCCGGCACTGCACACAGTGTTCCATCTGTGTCTGACTGATGTTCTGGGAAGTTGTAACAAGACTTCCTTGCTCCTGTTTTGCATGCCCCAGCTAATGAAAACAGGCATCCCTTTGGCATTCTTCACCACCCTGTCTACCTGTGCCGACACCTTCACAGAACTATGGACTTGTACACCAAGGTCCCTTTGTTCCTCAGTACTCCCTAGGATCTACCATTCATTATGTATATCCTTCCTTTATTAGACCTCCCAAAATGATCACTATTAAATTCCATTTGCCATTGCTCCTCCTAGTATACTGGCTGCCGAATATCAGCCTGAGACAGTCCTCCTCACTATCAACAACACCACCAATTTTTGTGAGTACTGCAAACTTACGAATTCAACCTTCTACACTCACATCCAAGTCATTAATGAACATGAACAGCAAAGTTCCCAGCACCGATCTTTATGGTACACTGTTGGTCATAGGCTTCTAACTACAAAGACAGGCCTCCACCAGCACACTTTGTCTCCTATTTGCAAGCCAACTTTGGATCCTGTTTGCCAGCTTGCTTTGAATTCCAGAGGTTCTTATCTTTTGGACCAGCCTTCCTTGTGGGATCTTGTTAAAGGCCTTACTGAAGTCCACGTAAGCCGCATCAACTGCACAACCCTCATCAATTTCAAGTCACCTTCACAAATATCAGTCAGACAGGAATGTACAAGTTCATAGTCAGACACGTTCCACCCCAACCTTCAGTTCACCTGGGCCATCTCCAGCACATCCCTCATCTTCCTGGACCTCTCAGTCTCCATCTCAGGCAACCAGCTTGTAACTGATGTCCATTTCAAGCCCACCGACTCCCACAGCTACCTAGAATACACCTCCTCCCACCCACCCTCCTGCAAAAATTCCATCCCCTATTCCCAATTCCTCCGCCTCCGCCGCATCTGCTCCCACGACAAGACATTCCACTCCCGCACATCCCAGATGTTCTTCAAGGACCGCAACTTTCCCCCCACAGTGATCGAGAACGCCCTTGACCGCGTCTCCCGCATTTCCCGCAACACATCCCTCACACCCCGCCCCCACCACAACCGCCCAAAGAGGATCCCCCTCGTTCTCACATACCACCCCACCAACTTCCGGATACAACGCATCATCCTCCAACACTTCCGCCATCTACAATCCCACCCCACTACCCAAGACATTTTTCCATCCCCACCCTTGTCTGCTTTCCGGAGAGACCACTCTCTCCGTGACTCCCTTGTTAGCTCCACACTGCCCTCCAACCCCACCACAGCCGGCACCTTCCCCTGCAACCGCAGGAAGTGCTACACTTGCCCCCACACCTCCTCCCTCACCCCCATCCCAGGCCCCAAGATGACTTTCCATATTAAGCAGAGGTTCACCTGCACATCTGCCAATGTGGAATACTGCATCCATTGTACACGGTGTGGCTTCCTCTACATTGGGGAAACCAAGCGGAGGCTTGGGGACCGCTTTGCAGAACACCTCTGCTCGGTTCGCAATAAACAACTGCACCTCCCAGTCGCGAACCATTTCAACTCCCCCTCCCATTCTTTAGATGACATGTCCATCATGGGCCTCCTGCAGTGCCACAATGATGCCACCTGAAGGTTGCAGGAACAGCAACTCATATTCCGCTTGGGAACCCTGCAGCCCAATGGTATCAATGTGGACTTCACCAGTTTCAAAATCTCCCCTTCCCCTACTGCATCCCTCAACCAGCCCAGTTCGTCCCCTCCCCCCACTGCACCACACAACCAGCCCAGCTCTTCCCCCCCACCCACTGCATCCCAAAACCAGTCCAACCTGTCTCTGCCTCCCTAACCGGTTCTTCCTCTCACCCATCCCTTCCTCCCAGCTGACATCCAACTAACTGGTCTATAATACCTGACCTATCCCTGCTGCACTTCTTGAACAAAGGAAACACATTAGCTATCCTCCAGTCATCTGGCACTTTGCATTTGGCTCACTAAGTATTAAGTATCTTTGATTATTTGTACTCAGGTTGATATTAAATAGTTCAGGGAGTGGCACACAGCATTGCTTATCCTCAGCACAGATTTTGAAGTCATCCATTTCAGATTTCCCACTCAAGACAGCTGCAGCCACATCATCTAGAAGGAACTGCAGGACTGTCATGATGCAATGGGATTTCTTGAACATTCAAATTTTTCGAGCATTATCCATAGAAGCATGTTATTTACTGAGTCAAATCTTTGGGTCAGGTCAGTGAATTTGACAAAGAATCCTTGGGATTGCTTTTAACATTACTCTTGCATTTCTCTTGCAAAAAGAGTTAATGTCAGAAGTTCCCCTGTAAGGTCTAAAGCTACACTGTGCCTCTGGGAGGATTTCCTTAATCGCAGGAAGGAGATAATTCAGGAAAATGCAGATCAGGAATTTACCAGCTATAGGCAACAGGGAAGTACATACAATGGAATATTGGGCAGAGCATCATTTGTCATACTTGTTAAAGGTAGTTACAAATTCCTGAAGTTGGGGCTAGACATTGTTCATCCCAAATCCACAGTTTGACTGCATGGAGTCTTAACTGCAGTTCAGTCAAAGTTTACCCACTTTGAAGATCTCAGCTGTGATACCCAGTGAGCTGCAAGTTTCGTTTTTATTTGCCTGTTGGCTTGCTTGCTGCAGCTTCTGACTGAACCTTACATTCTACCACAGGCACAGTACGGTAACCTGGAGATATCTGACCAGACAATAGGGCCTGTGTTTATGGGTGAGGAGCCGTTGAACATTAGCTTTCCATTGTTGATGAATGCCTCCTTCTTAAGGAGAGAAAATACTTCATGGGCCACAATCTTTCAGACTTTCTTTTCCCACCATACGTCCTTTCTCATCTGGATTTGTTTTCAGGCATTACCCTTGAGCCAATGAAATCTTATCTTCTTGAGTTGGGACCTTGGCTTTCAGCCAATGAGAGCTGCTCTTTCTTTCCCCAAAGGTCGGGTATTTATACATCCCTTTATGGGATGCAATATCAGTAAATGGTTAATGCTTCGACCCAAAAGTCCATGTTGGACCCTAGTATTGTTGCAATCACAGTACAAATAGATTATCAATATCCAATTTCCATCATTAATAGCTGACATCTTTCACCGGGTAAAAATATTTTTGAGAAAATTAAACACTTACCCACAATTGCTCTGCGATTCCCTGACGAGGCACCGCTACGGAGCCCACATGAATTATAGGAAACTAGCTGCATCAAAATAACACGCTCACTAAGAGGCACATAAACTCAGATCTGGATTTCATGTTTGTTCACACTTGCATGATGTTTGCATGTATTGAGAAACGAAAGATTGCATACGAATATCTGCTTTGGTATGAAACTATGACACAGACACCAAAATCTGCAGAGAAATGGCACATTAATAGACTGTGCACAGCAAAGAAGGGAGAAAACAACATGATCTAATAACAACAAGGATACTGAAAGTTCTCTTCTGCCTTTCTCAAATTCAGAAATCAGCATCAATGAAAAGCATCTTCAGAAAAGCACCATTAACTCATTTGTTAAAATTGTCTCCAAGATACACCACTTCTGAGGAAATAGGGTGACAGCTAACAGCTGTGCTTTCAGAATTTACTCTCACAACTCCAGGTACTCTAAGAAATTTAAATTACAAATCACTTTCCCACCTGTATTAAACACTAGCCTCCCTTCCTTTTGAGTCATTATCCTATTTTTGTGTGTGCGCATTTGATGGTGCATTTTCTTGAGTTTTGTTGGCAATAAAATTCCTTTTTCTTTCATGCAAGAAGACCTTTTAATCTGTTTCCTTCATTTTGATCAAGTTAATTATGTTGCAACTGAGGTGTGGTAGCTGCTTGCTAAACAAGATATAGTTGCGATTGACCTCGAGAGGTTTTAAAAGAGCCGAGCTGAAATCTGCTATTATCCTCGAGGCTTGGTTGGAGATGTCCAGTGGGCTTTGTTTCGCCCCACTGTTTGGAGCTGAATTGTTTTGGGGAAAAATTTGCAGATTGGTTACCAGTGCTTTTAGGATTCCTCTCTTTGATCAGGACGAAATGTTGACCGTCTTCCTCTTGGCCCTTGGATTCCATGATGTCTTACTGCAATGTAAATATTTGTCACTGGCAGAATGAGTCTATGATCTGGCCTGTAGGCTTAATCTCCCAAATGGATTCAGTAAGCAGACATCGATAGTTAACCAAGCTAGATAAAACAGGAAGGTCATTTAAGAATAGTAATTGAACATAGAACAGATTTGATGGGAGTTGAATGTAGCTGAATAATAAAGTAATTTATTTAAACTGTAAACATAATATAAACATAAAGCATACTTTGGGGCAAATCTGTTTGAATAGGAGATTAAACAGCAACTAATGTTGCCACGCCCTCAGTCTTAAATATAATTGCAAAACTCCATTTTCAAATAGACCTCTCCCTTGTGTAAAAAGTCAGATTTTCTTGCTGCAGGTCGGCTTGAAGAAGAATAGGAGATGTGTTCAAGCAGGAAGCCCAGACATTGTGCCCTTCCATTGTTAATAACATGGACCAAAAGATCAATGAGGATTGTTGATAAATCACAAAACATTAAAATTGTCTTCCTCTTGGAAATTGAGGCTATTTTCATTATGGAACATGCTAGAAATCTTTTAACAGCCTGGCCTCCTTAACCTGAACCTAAATATTGAACAAAGGACCATTTATAATGGAGCTAGTGGAGGCAATAAATTGTAACATTGCTATTAGAAAGGGTTCTCAAAGAGGACATGAACCTTTTAGCTTTCCAATGATTGTAGAAATTGAACAATGTAAGAATACTTCTTGTGAATTTAAATTTTTATTGATCAAAACTCAAAGACATGAACGTCCTCAGCTTTTACTAACCCTCACATAGCAAGAAAACAATTCCATCTTAAGTGTTCCAATGTATCACTAGTCTGGCTCTCCTGCTAAAGATTATAAATTCATCTTTGCTGTACGGAGTAAGTCTATAGTCCAGTTCATTCACTAAGGGAGCTTTCAATCTGCCTTCTGATGCAGGGTTTTGTTTATGTACAAAATGTCCCGTAATTATTTGCTTTTGCATTGCTGAGTAAACTGAAATTTGTTAACCCAGCACCTGTCAGTCATCATTCATTAACTGAACAATGATTTCATGTAAACGATTGGCATTTTGAATAATGTAAAGCTATTTTCAATGGGAGTACATATGATTAAATGGGCCGAGCTACAAATTAAGCATTTGTTTTTAATAAGTGATCTTGAGCCAAGCATTAAATATCTTGGCAATCAATTAGGCTTTCATTATAATTCAACCATATCCGGAGAATACTGAAGAGACTCAGGGAAATTACTCAATTAAAACATCCAGATGACATAAAAATGAGACTGAATTTTCAGCAATTCATTTCATTAAAACTACTTCTCAGCTAATTCTATCAGATGCAACTTCATTTTTCACATTTATTTTCAGTTTGGGAGATCCCTGCTGCCTTTGCTGGTTTATATTTTTGATGTGAGAGAAATGTTCATTCCATCAGCTTACAGCCAGAACTCTTACACTGACTATACAATCATTCCACCCCAAAATGTGCAGGGGATCTGAGTTGGTGGAGGAGATAGAGAGGGACAGTGTAGGGCAGGAGAAAGAGAAGGATGTGTTGGTGAAGAAATGGTAGAAGAGACAGACAGAAGGTATAGGGTACGGTTTGGACAACGGCCGTAACTTCAGGGAGTAGTTTTTGAATAAATGCTGCTTGGTAGTACTGTCAGTGATTGGCTTCCCTTTGCTGATGGATGACAGTGGAACGATTGAATAGTAAATAGTTATATTGAATTTAAGAAGCCTATCAGAGTTAACATGCAGCTAATTCCAGCCCATTTAAAACAGACGGGAGGAAACAATTTTGTCTCAGAGGGCTGGCAATCTTTGGAATTCCCTTCCTCAGAAGGCAGTAGATGCTGAATCTTTAATTACGTTAAAGTTAGAGGTAGAAAGATTCTTGATTATAGTGGAAATGAAAGATTATCAGGGTTATGCAAGATTGTAGATTTAAGGTTAATATCAGATCAACCATGACCGTATTGAATGACAGACTAGTCTCAAAGGGCTGAACGGCCTTCTCTTGTTCATGGTGCAGGCCTCTGGTTTTTCACTCCACTGTCATACGTGGCTGTGCCCTGTCACTAGGCTTTAAAAAGAGGGATATCAGTGAGGAACACTGTGAAACAATTGGGTAAATATTCAGTGAGGACCAGTAAAAGGAAATTTTTTAAAATGCACACATCTGATGCCCTGATGGCTCCAGGTCTTTTGGAGAGATTACACCTGAAATTAAGCCACAATTTACTCACTTTGTTTATTTTCCTGTGTCTTTTTTCTCAGGGTTGACAGCTGCAAATGACTGACCCTTTGCTGATAACTCACTGAGGATTGACAACTGACAATGAAGCAGAGTTTCTCAGGACAATTCTCTTATCATTGAGCTTCCAAGTAGACCACAAACTGGCAAACCTGAATAAAATCTATATTTACTGCTGATATGGAGCTGTGTGTGATTCTGTTCCTATCATCTATATCGCATTATAACCTCTGTTACATTTCTCCAAATACATCAAATCAAACTGAGCGAGCACCAGGTTTATCCTCAACAGAGACTGGGGGATTCTTTCCAGTAAAATCAGGTCCAATTTGATTATGTATTAAAGCAGGAAATGGTGACTGCACTCAACAGGAAGTATGTCTGGAGGGAAACAGATTCACATTTTAGGCTAAAGATGACCCATAATGAAGTTGAATCACTCCTTGGTGTTGAATTACTATCCCCTAAGTCCTAATGTAAGTACACGAGCCCAGATCACTATACACTCTGCTCTGATCTTGTGTCTCCTCTCAGCTTCAGAAGTTGTGTATTTCTGTTAGGGGCAGGGCTCAGAAAATCACATTTACTAAAAATCCTGAAATGTCCAAAGGTACTGAAGCAGGTCAGTCAGGCTCAGGAGTCAAGCCACTTATTGCAGAGTATCTCAATTCGGCTCCTGATACCTCAGTGTTGACCACATATGGTTCTGGCTGAGGGTGACTCCTGGACAGTGGGGTATCAGTAATTGTACTATCAGCTGGAAGGCACGATCCATTCAGATTCTAATTGGGAATGTTATTGGACCTCAGATTACACTAACATGTAATGAGATATTGGGCAGCATGGTGCATTCCCAAATATGAACCCATCTCAGAATAACGTACAAGTGAAAAGAATGTATTGGTAACATCACTGTGCTAGTGACCCAGGGTTAAGGTCTTGCAGGCATGTATTCAGGGACCCAACAAGAGGGGGAGTATCCAATCAGCTCCTCTTAATGTTCAACAGCATTACCATCACGGAATTTCCCGATAATCAGCATTTCAACTTCCTGGTCATCATTATTGGCCAGAAACTAAAATGGACAAGCCATACAAATCCAGAGTTTACAAGAGTAGGTTAGAGGCTGGGAGTTTTTCAACAATAAGGATGGTTCGGAAATGAAAGAGAGCAAGTTAATTAGAAAAGGCTAGAAAGAACAAGTCAATGAACAAGGTAACTCTGAAGGATTAAACTGCATTTATTTCAATGCGAGGGGTCTTACCAGGAAGGTAGATGTACTAAGGGTACAGTTGGAAACATGGGACTGGGATATCACAGCTATTACAGAAACATGGCCATGGGAGGGGCAGAACTGGCAGCTCAATGTTCTGGGCTATAGATTCAATAGGAAAGATAGCAAGGGAGGCGAGAGAGCAGGGGGAGTGGCATTTTTGATGAGGGGAAATGTTACTACTGTACAGAGAGAGGCTTTTCCTTGGGATGGTCCAGTGAAGCTCTAAGGGTGGAATTCAGAAATACGAAGGGGATGATCGCCTTGTTGGGATTGTATTTTAGGACCCCCAATAGCCAACAGGAAGCCAAGGGAATTAATATGTGGAGAGATCTCAGATAGCTGTAACAATAATAGGGCTGTAATAGAAGGGGATTTTAACTTTCCAAACATAGACTGGGACTCGGGATGGTAAGAAATTTATGAAAAATGTTCAAGAAAGTTTTCTTTATCAACACATTGATTCACGATATGTTGTGGCAAAACTTGAACTTCTCTTGGAAAATAAGGCAGGGCAAGTGACAGAAACATTAATGGGGAGCACGTTGGGACCGGTGTTCATAAATCTATTGGTTTTGAAATAATTATGGAAAAGGAGAGGCCCTGTATAAAACTTAATGTTCCTAATTGCAATAAGGCAAGTTTTGATGTTATGAGACAGGAACTTTCAAGATTTGATTGGACTAGACTGTTTGCAAGTAACGAGATGACTTTCAACAGGCAACTTTCAAAATTGAGATAATGAATGCTCAAAGGCAAGATGCTCCTGTTAGCGTGAAGAGTAAGGCTGGTACAAATAGGGAACAATGGATGAATACAAATATTGAGGCTCTGTTCAAAAATAGGAAGGAGGCACACATTAAACATTATGTAGGGACAACTAGAATCAAATGAATCTCTTGAAGAGTATAAGGGGGGTGTAGGGGCATTCATAAGAGGGAAATCAGGAGGGAATGAGAGGATATGATATAGTCTTGGCAGATAAGGTTAAGAATAATCTAAAGAAATTCTACAAATATAGTAAGAGCAAAAGAGCAGCTAAGGAGAGAATAGGACATCTTAAAGATCAAGAAGGTTACATATGTGCGGAAGCACAGGAGATGGGAGAGATACTAAATGAATATTTTTTATCCTCTACATTGTGGAAACCAAGCGGAGGCTTGGGGACCGCTTTGCAGGACACCTCCGCTCGGTTTGCAATAAACTACTACACCTCCCAGTCGCGAATCATTTTAACTCCCCCTCCCATTCTTTAGATGACATGTCCATCATGGGCCTCCTGCAGTGCCACAATGATGCCACCCGAAGGTTGCAGGAACAGCAACTCATATTCCACTTGGGAACCCTGCAGCCCAATGGTATCAATGTGGACTTCACAAGCTTCAAAATCTCCCCCTCCCCCACTGCATCCCAAAACCAGCCAAGCTCGTCCCCTCCCCCCACTGCATCCCAAAACCAGCTTGGCTCATCCCTGCCTCCCTAACCTGTTCTTCCTCTCACCAATCCCTTCCTCCCAGCTCAAGCCGCACCTCCATTTCCCAACTACTAACCTCATCCCACCTCCTTGACCTGTCCGTCTTCCCTGGACTGACCTAACCCCTCCCTACCTCCCCACCTATACTCTCCTCTCCACCTATCTTCTTTTCTCTCAATCTTCGGTCCGCCTCCCCCTCTCTCCCTATTTATCCCAGAACCCTCACCCCATCCCCCTCTCTGGTGAAGGGTCTAGGCCCGAAACGTCAGCTTTTGTGCTCCTGAGATGCTGTTTGGCCTGCTGTGTTCATCCAGCTCCACACTTTGTTATCTTGAATATTTTGCGTCATTGCTTACTGTGAAGGAAGACGTGGAGGCTAAGGAACTTGGGGAAATAAATACTGATGTCTTGATAACAGTCCACATTACCAAAGAGGAAGTGTTGGAAGCCTTAAAAAAAGCATGAAGTGGGTTAAATCTCTGGGACCTGATCAAGTGTATCCCAGGATGTTTTGGAAGTTCGAGAAGACATTGTGGTGCCCCTTGCAGAGGTATTTGTGTCATCTATAACGATGGGTGAAGTACCGGAGGTTGGGAGGGTGAAAAATGTTGTGCCTTTATTGAAGAAAAGTATTAAGGCAAAGTTGAGGAACTATTGGCCTGTGACCCTGAGGTGAGTGGTGGGAAATTTGTTGGGAGGCTGTTCTCAGAGATCAGATTTACATGCGTTTGGAGAGGCACGGACTGACTATGGGCAGTCAACATGGCTTTGTACACATCTCATAAACTTGAGGAAGTTTTTTGAGGACATAAGCAAAAAGATTGATGAGGACAAAGCAGTAGATGTTGTCTACATGGACTTTTGCAAAGCCTTTGACAAGGTTCCACATGGTAGTCTGACTAGTAAAGTTAATCATTTGGGGTCAGGGAGAGCTTACCAATTCAATACAAAATTGATATGATGGTAGCAGACAGAGGATGGTGGAAGATGTCTATTGGACCCAAGGCCTGTGACCAGTACAACAGTGATCGGTGATAGGTTCACTTTTGTTTGTCATTTATGTGAACAATTTAGATAAGAAAATAGGAGGTATGGTTAGTGATAATGAGAACTGCTGATGCTGGAGAACCAAAGATAACAAAGTGTGAAGCTGGATGAACACAGCAGGCCAAGCAGCATCTTAGGAGCACAAAAGCTGACACTTCAGGCCTAGACCCTTCATCAGAGAGGGGGATTGGGAGAGGGTACTGGAATAAATAGGGAGAGAGGAGGAGGCGGACCGAAGATGGAGAGAAAAGAAGATAGGTAAAGAGGAAAGTATAGGTGAGGAGGTAGGGAGGGGATAGGTCAGTCCAGGGAAGACGGACAGGTCAAGGAGGCAGGATGAGGTGGTAGGCAGGAAATGGAGGTGCGGCTTGAGGTGGGAGGAAGGGATGGGTGAGAGGAAGAACAAGTTAGGGAAGCAGAGACAGGCTGGGCTGGTTTTGGGATGCAATGGGAGGAGTGCACGATCTTGGCTGGTTTTGGGATACAGTGGGGGGAGGGGAAGAACTGGGCTGGTTTTGGGATGCAGTGGGGGAAGGGGAGATTTTGAAGCTTGTGAAGTCCACATTGATACCATTGGGCTGCAGGGTTCCCAAGCGGAATATGAGTTGCTGTTCCTGCAACCTTCGGGTGGCATCATTGTGGCACTGCAGGAGGCCCATGATGGACATGTCGTCTGAGGAATGGGAGGGATAGTTAAGATGGTTTGCGACTGGGAGGTGCAGTTGTTTATTGCGAACTGAGCAGAGGTGTTCTGCAAAGCGGTCCCCAAGCCTCCGCTTGGTTTCCTCAATGTAGAGGAAGCCACACCGGGTACAATGGATGCAGGATACCACATTGGCAGATGTGCAGGTGAACATCTGCTTGATTTGGAAGGTCATCTTGCGGTCTGGGATAGGGGTGAGGGAGGAGGTGTGGGGGCAAGTGTAACACTTCCTGTGGTCGCAGTGGAAGGTGCCGGGTGTGGTGGGGTTGGAGGGCAATGTGGAGCTAACAAGGGAGTCACGGAGAGAGTGGTCTCTCCGGAAAGTAGACAAGGGTGGGGATGGAAAAATGTCTTGGGTGGTGGGGTCGGATTGTAGATGGCGGAAGTGTCGGCGGATGACGCGTTGTATCCGGAGGTTGGTGGGGTGGTATTTGAGAATGAGGGGGATCCTCTGGGGGCGGTTGTGGCGAGGGCAGGGTGTGAGGGAAGTGTTGTGGGAAATCCGGGAGATGCAGTCAAGGGCGCTCTCGAACCCAGCAGGGGGGAAGTTTCAGCCCTTGTAGAACGTGGACATCTGGGATGTGCGGGAGTGGAATGCCTCATTGTGGGAGCAGATGCAGCAGAGGCTGAGGAATTGGGAATAGGGGATGGAATTTTTGCAGGATGTTGGGTGGGAGGAGGTGTATTCTAGGTAGCTGTGGGAGTCAGTGGGCTTGAAATGGACATCAGTTACAAGCTGGTTGCCTGAGATGGAGACTGAGAGGTCCAGGAAAGTGAGGGATGTGTTGGAGGTGAACTTGAGGCTGGGGTGGAAGGTATTGGTGAAGTGGATGAACTGTTCGAGCTCCTCTGGGGAGCAAGAGGTGGCGCCGATACAGTCATCAATGTAACAGAGGAAGAGGTGAGGTTTGGGCCCTGTGTCGGTGCGGAAGAGGGACTGTTCCACGTAACCTACAAAGAGGCACCATATCAAGCAGATGTTCACCTGCACATCTGCCAATGTGGTATATTATATCCACTGTACACGGTGTGGCTTCCTCTACATTGGGGAAACCAAGCGGAGGCCTGGGGTCCGCTTTGCAGAACACCTACACTCGGTTTGCAACAAACAACTGCACCTCCCAGTCGCGAACCATTTTAATTCCCCCTCCCATTCTTTAGATGACATGGCCATCATGGGCCTCCTGAAGTGCCACATTGATGCCACCAGAAGGTTGCAGGAACAGCAACTCATATTCCGCTTGAGAACCCTGCAGCCCAATGGTATCAATGTGGACTTCACAAGCTTCAAAATCTCCCCTTCCCCCACTGCATCCCAAAACCAGCCCAGTTCTTCCCCTCCCCCCACTGTATCCCAAAACCAGCCCAGCATGTCTCCGCCTCCCCAATCTGTTCTTCCTCTCACTCAACCCTTCCTCCTACCTCAAGCCGCACCTTCATTTCCTACCTACCACCTCATCCCGCCTCCTTGACCTGTCCATCTTCCCTGGACTGACCTATCCCCTTCCTACCTCCTCACCTGTGCTCTCCTCTCTACCTATCTTCTTTTCTCTCCATCTTCGGTCCGCCTCCCCCTCTCTCCCTATTTATTCCAGGACCCTCTCCCAATCCCTCTCTCTGATGAAGGGTCTAGGCCCGAAACGTCAGCTTTTGTGCTCCTGAGATGCTGCTTGGCCTGCTGTGTTCATCCAGCTTCACACTTTATTATCTTGGATTCTCCAGCATCTACAGTTCCCATTATCATAGGTCTTATATAGTTAATGGTAGTACCCTGTGTGGCGTTGTTGGACAGAGACCGAGGAGTTCAGGTACGTAGTTGTCTGAAAGCTGCGGTGCAGGTGGACAGGGTGGTTAAGAAGGTGTTTATCATGCTTGTCTTCATCACTCAGCCCATTGAGAACAGGAGTTGGGACGTCATGTTGAGGTTGTGCAGGAAATCGGCGAGGCCACTTTTGGAGCACTGTGTGCAGTTATGGTCACCTTGCTAAATGAAGGAAATTATTAAATTGGAGAAGATTCAGAAAAGATTTACCAGAATGGTGCCATGACTGGAGGCTTGAGTTACAAAGACAGGCTGATGAGGAGTGACCTTATCGAAGTTTATAAAATCATGAGGGGCATAGATAAGGTGAATAGTAAAGGTCTCTTCCCTAGCGTCAGGGAGTCAAGATGAAGTAACATATTTTTAAGGTGAGAGGAGAAAAATTTACATGGGATCTGAGGGGCAATATTTTCACCCAGGGTGTGGTTGTCATGTGGTATGACCTGCCAGTGGAAGTGATAGATACAGATACAGTTACAACAATTGCACAGATACATGAACAGAAAAAGTTGAGAGGGATATGGGCCAACTGCAGGCAAATGAGTGATAATAGGAGCTGTAGATGCTGGAGAATTCCAAGATAATAAAATATGAGGCTGGATGAACACAGCAGGCCAAGCAGCATCTCAGGAGCACAAAAGCTGACGTTTCGGGCCTAGACCCTTCATCAGAGAGGGGGATGGGGAGAGGGAACTGGAATAAATAGGGAGAGAGGGGGAGGCGGACCGAAGATGGAGAGTAGAGAGATTCACTGAGGTTGGTCCGGAGGGAGGAGGGTAACTTCTTCAGGTTAGGCATCCCTGGAAGAGGCTTCGCAGTGAGGTTAAAATAGTATCAGAGATAATGGGAACTGCAGATGCTGGAGAATTCCAAGATAATAAAATGTGAGGCTGGATGAACACAGCAGGCCAAGCAGCATCTCAGGAGCACAAAAGCTGACGTTTCGGGCCTAGACCCTTCATCAGAGAGGGGGATGGGGAGAGGGAACTGGAATAAATAGGGAGAGAGGGGGAGGCGGACCGAAGATGGAGAGTAGAGAGATTCCCTGAGGTTGGTCCGGAGGGAGGAGGGTAACTTCTTCAGGTTAGGCATCCCTGGACGAGGCTTCGCAGTGAGGTTAAAATAGTATCAGAGATAATGGGAACTGCAGATGCTGGAGAATTCCAAGATAATAAAATGTGAGGCTGGATGAACACAGCAAGCCAAGCAGCATCTCAGGAGCACAAAAGCTGACGTTTCGGGCCTAGACCCTTCATCAGAGACGGGGATGGGGAGAGGGAACTGGAATAAATAGGGGGGGGAGGCGGACCGAAGATGGAGAGTAAAGAAGATAGGTAAGAGATTACAGGCTGGCTTTGTTGGGGAAACTTGGTCAGCATGGATGAGTTGGACCGAAGGGTCTGTTACCATGTTGTGTGACTCTATGATTCAATGACTCTATTAAAAAGACTCTATTTAAACAAAATGATCAAAGTACAGCACTGGTAAAAACTCACCTCCTGACTTTCCAAAGCCTGTCCACCATCTACAAGGCACAAGTCAGGAGTGGGATGGAATACTCCCCACTTGCCTGGATGGGTGCAGCCCCAACAACACTCAAGAAGCTTGACACCATCCAGGACAAAGCAGCCCACTTGACTGACACCCCATTTTTCAACTTTAATGTCCATTCCCTCCACCACCAATGAACAGAAGCAGCAGTACATAGATTCCCTGTTGTAATTCACCAAGGCTCCTTCAATAGCACCTTCCACAAACCACATTCATCTAGAAGGACAAGGGCAGCTGATACATGGGAACACCACCCTCTGCAACTTTCCTTCCAATCTGTTTACCATCCTGATTTGGAAATAAATCACTGTTCCTTCACTTTCACTGAGACAAAATCATGGGACTCCTTCCCTAATAGCATTCACTCTTGGGACATCATTTCTTGCCTGCCCTTGAGAAGATGGTGGTGAACTGCCTTCTTGAACCTGTGGCCCACATGCTGTAGGTAGCCCCACAATGCTGTTAGAGAAGTGCTGTCTGAAAATCTTTGATAAATTTCTGCAGTGCAACTTGTAGGTGGTACACACTGCTGCTATTTACTGAACATTCGCGGTAGAGGGAGTGAATGTTTGTGGGTGTGATGCTAATCAAGTGGGCTGCTTTATCCTGGATCGTGTCAAGCTTCTTGAGTGTTGTTGGAGCTGCACTCATCCAGGTATTTGCTGCGGTCCAAGAAAGTATTATGTACTGGATTAATGTGGAAGCCGTGTGAAGCATTCTCAGACTTATCAAACATTGCTTATTTCAATAAACTTTGTATTTATTGCTAAAACAATGCAATTTCTCCTGCCTGTTTCACTTTATAATGTAACGTAATTCAATACCCCAAAAATTTCTTACTATTTCCAGAAATGTAACTTTAAATAGTTAGGGAAAAACAGCTTATTGTTGCCATGTTTTACGAGAATTATTATGTTCCAATATGCAATCACTGATTTTTATGGTGAACATGTGGCTAAAGTGAAGTAAATGTGAGAGTTTATATCGACCATTCAACAAGAAGTTCTAGACACAGGCGGTGCATATGTTTCTTAAGGAGTCAATGCCATATCTTCTCTCTTGTTTGGTTTGAAATAATTTAACAAGATGAATATGTAGTTTTTTTTTCTCTTTTTTAAAAAAGTCAAGAATCATAGCATCATACAACATAGAAACAGACCCTCGCCCATGCCTCCTGCTTCTCCACTTGACCATGCTGACCAAGTTTCCAAAACTCAACCATTATCACTAACCCTACTTGCCTGTGTTTGGTCCCTATCCCTGCAAACCTTTCCTATTCATGTACCTGTCCAAATGTCTTTTACATGTTCTAACTGTACCCACACCTACCACTTCCTCTGGCCGTTCATTCCATATATGAACCACATTCTATGTGGAAAAGTTGCTCCTGAGGTCTGTTTTAAATCTTTCTCCTTTCACGTTATAATTATGATCCTAGTTTTGAATTCCCCACTCTAAGGAAAAGACATTTGCTATTTACCTTATCTATGCCCCTCATGAATTAATAAACTGCTAATAGGTTGGGGTAATTTTGATTTATTTGATACAGATGTAAGCTTTGCCTAATATTGTTTGATTGTTGAGCCATGTTGTGTTAGGGAGTGTTGTTGTGTTTGGGCTGTGTCATGGTGCTAAGTGTTCTGCTATATTGTTTTGTTGTTAAGGCTCTAGTGTGGGACTGGGGTGGACAAGGTCAGAAACCTCACCATGCCAGGTTATAGTCCAACAGGTTTGTTTGAAAACACAAGCTTTCTGAGCCTCACTGCTTCTTGAAGCATTAGAGAGGTGGCATCAGACACAGAATTTTTAAGTAAAAGTTCAAAAGGTCACACAACTGATGATGATGTATTAAACAAACCTAAGATGCTGTTAAATCTTTAATCACTTTGAAGGTTTTAATTGATTAATAAATACATGTAAATCCCTGAATTCCTTTCAAGCCACTAACCTGAGAGAACGAGAGGTTTTATCGGTTTTATAAATTTGTATTTCAGGTCAGACAGAGCACGTTAGGTATGAGGCCTTGTTTAGGACCTGTTTGTGTTTTGGTTTGTAGTCAGACTGGTTTTATTTCTAAAGTAGGAATTTATAAAACCCCACATTGATTTCCAGTCTGTATATTGTGTGCTTTTTGAACAGAGTAGAATGTATCTGAAAATACAAATTCACCCCGTAGATTCACGTGTGTATATGTGCATGTGAGGGACTGTGCCCTTAGTTTTATCAACCATCTCTTACACAATTATTAGCGGGTCAGAAATCAAAGTGAGGAACAAATGTGGTAGAGAAACAAACCCTAAGTGATGGCCAATATCCAAACTTAATTCACATGGTGCTCAGTACTGTGCTCACAGGCATGGAACATTGGCAGTTTAGAGGTGAGCAATTGCTGTGCAGTCAACAATAGAAGCAGACCCAGCTCTCCGAGCAACAATGATGGCAAACAACATTGTCCCAAGTTCAGGACAGTGAAGGGGAACTTGCAGGTGGGCATTGTCCCCATGCGCTCTCTGGCTTTTCCTCCTAGATGGTGGAGGTTATGGGTTTGGAAGGTGATGTTGAGGAAACTTGATGAGCAGTTTTGCAAAGAAAATGACTAACTTAATGGAGAAATGAAGGTGTTGATTGAATTAAATAAAATAAGACACAGTGTGCATCATTTGAAGCTAGTGAGAAACCTCTGGGTCCAAGTGTGGAACAGTTGAGAACATCGAAGACCTTACTGTAGAAAAATCGTCAAACACTTCCAACAAAAACCAGACAAAAGGCCGACGAACCTCAAGCTTTCACAAAAAAGTTTGTTGTTAATGAAAGTTATGAGATTTGTTTAAAAAAGACTTGTTTTCTGGGTATACAGTAAGCAATGAAAGCTTGTTCAGTAGCAACTGAGAGCATATACACAAATGCACACAGACACACACACAAAACATGCATATAAGCACACATACATGCAAATGCACAGCACACTCATGCACATACACACGGACACAAACACACACACACATTCACATGTGCATACATATCTAAACACACACATTCATATATACATGCATGCAACAAACACATGCACACACACAAATACACTCATGCACACACACAAACACACTCATGCACACAAACACACACACACTTGCACACACCCAAAACATGCATGTTAAACACACATACATGCACATGCACACAAGCATCACACACACATGGGCACACACATCCACATACACAAATATGCACAAACACACACACACATTCACGTGCACATACATATCTGAACACACACATTCATATATATACACATGCATTAAACACATGCACACACACAAACACACTCATGCACACAAATACACACATGTGCACAAACATAACACACACACAAACAAACACATATGACACATTCACACACAATCTCACATCCACATGCATACAGAATCACTCACATGCACAAGCACATATGCATGAACATGCGTACTTGCACGTACATGCATACACACACACACACACACACACACACACACACACACACACACACACACACACACACACACACACACACACACACACACACACACGCAGAGACTTGGAGAAATAGGAAAGCCATCTTAGAACACTAAAGAGTCACCAATTCCTTTGTAAAGATGCTGAAAGAAATTACATCAGATTATGAGTCTTGTTTTCTTTAAATTTTTAAAATATCTTTAAATTCCATTTTTTAATTTTCCAAAAGGTGCTTTAAAGTGGATTTTGAAATTCAGTATATATGCATTGAAAGTTTGCTTTTCTTAGAGTAGACAAGATTCACATAAACGATTATTTTTAAGTATGATATATTTCATGCTATAACATTCATGCTCATCATGTCATTGAGAATTACAATCATCGTTCACCAGTGCTTATACAAAGTTTCAGTCTCAGATTTGCATTCTCATGAGTTCATATCGAGATAACAATATCCTAGGATTTTAAAGTTCGGATTCTAAGTGCTGATGCCAAGAAAACGTCAAAATGAAGTTGTTTCTGCTGTAACAGACCTGTTGATATAGTATGCACCAAAATAATTTTGTTGGTTTTGAATCTCCTAGGAAGGAGGATATTTCATTACTGGACCCATTCCATAGCTGCTAAAGCTGATCAACTTCCTTAGTGATCTGAAATTTCTGTTTGGGTTTTAAACAGAGAGGAAGTTTGACTAGAGAGATTGACTTTTTATTCATAGAATCCCTACAGTGTAGAAACAGACCCTTTGGCCCAACAAGCCCACAGTGACCCTCAGAGCATCCCAGCAAGACCCATTCCCCTACAACCCACCTAACCCACATACACCTGAACACTACGGGCAATGTAGCATGGCTAATTCACATAACATACACATCTTTGGACTGTGGGAGGAAACCGGAGCACCCGGAGGAAACCCACGCAGACACGGGGAGAATGTGCAAACTCCACACAGACAATTACCCGAGGCTGGAATCGAACCCAGGTTCCTGGTGCTGTGAGGCTGCAGTGCTAACCACTGAGCCACCGTGCCACCCTTTCTATGGGGACAGGGGTGGGGTTGTATATATAGGTGAACCTTTCACAGCTACAGTGCATCTTGTGGATGGTATACATTGGCTATTGTGTGTTGGCAGCGGGGTGAAGTGTTTAAATTGGTGCGTGGGACGTCAGCCAATCAGTTGGGCCGTTTTTCCCTGAACCAGGAAACAAAAACAGGAATAGCTGGAGAAATTCAGTGGGCCCGACAGTATCTGTGGCGAGAGAAATTGGGTGAATGTTTCTCCTGAATCATGTTGAACCTTATGAGTTTTGTCAGAGTCGCACTATACTCCTGACGGGTGCCTTTTAGATGGTGTTCTTTGGAGAGTCACTCCTCACAGAATTCCCACCCACTGGCCTGGCCTTGGAGCCACCATGTTTATACACAAGGAACAGCTCCTTTTTTGGTCAATGATAACCCCCAGCGCCCGCCATTCCAGGACATTCAGTGATGGTAATGCCATTAAAAGTCATGGAGAGATAGATTGCTTCTTGCTTGAGATTGTCATTACCTGGCACTTGTGTTATTCAAATGTTACGTCATCAGCCCGAGCTTGAATATCCCACTCTGCTGCACTTGAACAAAGACTGCTTCTCTGTGCGGCCATGTGAAAAGTGCTGGCCATTGTGCGACTATCGGTGAGCACCCTTGCTTCTGATCTTATAATGGCGGGGGTAGGTCATTGATAAAGCAGCTGAAGATGGCTGCTTCCTGGTTACTACCCTGAGGAGCTCTTTCAGAAATGTCCTGGAGCTGAGACAACCAACCTCCAACAACCACAACCATCTTCTGATGTGCCAGGTATGACTCTAACCAGTGGACAGATTCCCCCTTTTCTGTAAATACCACTAACTCTATCTTTTGACAGACCATTGCAGAGAATGTCGGAAGTCACACAATGCCACATTACAGTCCAACAGGTTCATTTGAAATCGCAAGCTTTCGGAACAGCATGCCACTCCAGTCCAATACCAGCACCTCCACATCATTACAGCGAACAACATTGGGAGGAATATGGAAGAGGAGCTGGGTTTGGGAATTCAGGTGAGAACAGGCAGTTTGTAAGTCTTTTGTTCTTTCCAGCCAGTCTGTATTTGTGTATTATGAATTCCATTATCCAAAAACCAATACCTTACCCTCAGGATATTATGCAAAATATTAAAGCACAGAGTGCACTGTTGACAGTTCCCAGATCTGGGTAATGCTGTCATATAACAGCTCATTTATATATTCAGTAGCCCTAAGCAAGGGAGGAGAAAAGTTAGCCAGAATTCACTCATTGTACCAGCAATTGTTGCAAAACCACTTTATAATGTTACAGAGACATATAATTAATGTATAAGAGAGCAGCAACTGTGCAGTGAAAGGGCAGATCAACATTGAACATATCAGAATCCTTCCAACTGTCCCAGGAGGAGATTCTGCAAGTGGTAACTAGTCTCTGGCACATGTTATATTGTGATTAATAACCAGAATTTGAAGTTATTCTTAACGTCTTTCCTTTTTCCTCCTGTAATTCCAGGGAACCAGTATTAGAAATCCTGTCCGAATGTTTACAGTATTCAAACTGGCTGCATATCCCAATGACAAACTCCTCGGCCCAGCTTACATGTCCTCAATTCCAGGAAAAGGCACGCAATTTCTTTGTGACAACTTTGAGAGCCAGTCCCAAGCATCCACCTCCTTCTCGTCTGAAGTGAAAAGGATTGGTTTAATTTTAAACCTTGCAAGAGTGAGCTTGTCCCCCAAGTTGTTGCTTCATTACAGAGCTTAGAGAGAGCTGCTCTGTCACCGCTGGCCTTCAATATTTAGGGTCTTGGGCTTTACAAATGGAGGCATAAAGTAGAAAAGAAATGAATGTTACAACATCTTTGTAAAGCATGGATATACTCCCCAGCTGAAATATTGCATTCAGTTCTGGCTACTGTATTTCAGGAAAGATGTCATGACAAAGCGAAGTGTGCAGGACAGATTTGCTGGAATGGTTACAGGGTGAGGAACTTGACAGCAGAAAGAGTCAGCAGCTGATCAGACAGAGCTACTGAAACGTTTCCAGAGAGCGATTAGAGGGAAATTGCTTTCCGAGATACAGTGGATAACCAATGCCTGAGATTATCAAATAAGGCAGAGGCCAGATGAGGAAAGAGTTTATTGCTCAGCATTATTACACACCAAGGTTTTATGATTGGATTGCACTGTCTGAACAGGTAGTACAAACAGATTATAACTTTCAAAATAATAATGTTCAGGAGAAAAAACAGGAAAATGTTACAGGGCTTTGGAAAAAGAGGAGGCAATTGGAACTGAAACAAAAACAGAAAGTGCTAGTGAAACTGCTGTCAGATCAAAACTTTTCTCTGCACTTAGGTACGTCTGACAACAATTAGTCAAATCAAATCAAAATTCAGCAGGCCTGGCAGCATCTGTGGAGAGAAACCAGAGTTAACGTTTCAACGCTGGTCTGATTCTTCTTCGGGAGATTGTTAACTCAGTTTTCTTTCTCCATGATGCTGCCAGACCTGCTGAGTTTCTCCAGCACTTTCTGTTTTTTGTCACAGATGTGCACCATCCACTGCATTTTGCCCAATATTTTAGGTGATATTGGAACTGATTGAATCATACACTTGAGAGCCAGCACAGGTACAATGGGCCCAATGGTTTCTTCCGCAATGTATTAGACTGTGAAAACAAAGCAACATAAATGGAATAATGCAGTAGCATCGAGGCACAACTAATTTATTAAGGATGTAGTGTCATTCTCAACACTTCCAGAAAGCTTGTATTAAAGGAATGTAGACAGTGCTGTTGATGTTTTTTCACAATTTGCACTGGACTCATCAAACATCTGACACTGGCCTATGCATAATGACGTGTGCATATATATAAAATATATAATAGGAGCTGTATGTACAAAAGGTCCCATTGCAAAACAGGCCAGCCAGTCACATTGGAGTTGACCACTTGCCTATTCAAATATCGGCAAACAGTGTGATGCTGTGCTATTTCTGTTGGCGTGGGGGTTAAAGGTCATGTGCTTTAATGGCCTTAGGGTAGATGGAAGCATTAGTTTCTTGAATGTTAACACATGAGGAAACAATCAAACCATGAATGTACACATTGAAAGTGGAACAGAAGTGTCAGCAAGTCATGTTAAACATATACCATTCATAACTGTGATCTGAAGGAGCCTCCCACTTCCTACAGACTAAGGGGGTGGCCATGGGCACCCGCATGGGCCCCAGCTATGCCTGCCTCTTTGTAGGTTACGTAGAACAGTCCCTCTTCCGCACCTACACAGGCCCCAAACCCCATCTCTTCCTCCGGTACATTGATGACTGTATCGGCGCCGCCTCTTGCTCCCCAGAGGAGCTCGAACAGTTCATCCACTTCACCAACACCTTCTACCCCAACCTTCAGTTCACCTGGTCCATCTCCAGCACATCCCTCACCTTCCTGGACCTCTCAGAATCCATCTCAGGCAACCAGCTTGTAACTGATGTCCATTTCAAGCCCACCGACTCCCACAGCTACCTAGAATAAACCTCCTCCCACCCACCCTCCTGCAAAAATTCCATCCCCTATTCCCAATTCCTCCGCCTCCGCCGCATCTGCTCCCACGATAAGACATTCCACTCCCGCACATCCCAGATGTCCAAGTTCTTTAAGGACCGCAACTTTCCCCCCACAGTGATCGAGAACGCCCTTGACCGCGTCTCCCGTATTTCCCGCAACACATCCCTCACACCCCGCCCCTGCCACAACCGCCCCAAGAGGATCCCCCTCGTTCTCACACACCACCCGACCAACCTCCGGATACAACGCATTATCCTCCGACACTTCCGCCATTTACAATCCGACCCCACCACCCAAGACATTTTTCCATCCCCTCCCCTGTCAGCTTTCCGGAGAGACCACTCTCTCCGTGACTCCCTTGTTCGCTCCACACTGCCCTCCAACCCCACCACACCTGGCACCTTCCCCTGCAACCGCAGGAAATGCTACACTTGTCCCCACACCTCCTCCCTCACCCCCATCCCAGGCCCCAAGATGACATTCCACATTAAGCAGAGGTTCACCTGCACATCTGCCAATGTGGTATACTGCATCCACCGTACCCGATGCGGCTTCCTCTACATTGGGGAAACCAAGCGGAGGCTTGGGGACCGCTTTGCAGAACACCTCCGCTCAGTTCGCAACAAACAACTGCACCTCCCAGTCGCAAACCATTTCCACTCCCCCTCCCATTCTTTAGATGACATGTCCATCATGGGCCTCCTGCACTGCCACAATGATGCCACCCGAAGGTTGCAGGAACAGCAACTCATATTCCGCCTGGGAACCCTGCAGCCCAATAGTATCAATGTGGACTTCACCAGTTTCAAAATCTCCCCTTCCCCCACTGCATCCCAAAACCAGCCCAGTTCGTCCCCTCCCCCCACTGCACCACACAACCAGCCCAGCTCTTCCCCCCGACCCACTGCATCCCAAAACCAGTCCAACCTGTCTCTGCCTCCCTAACCGGTTCTTCCTCTCACCCATCCCTTCCTCCCACCCCAAGCCGCACCCCCCGCTACCTACTAACCTCATCCCACCTCCTTGACCTGCCCGTCTTCCCTGGACTGACCTATCCCCTCCCTACCTCCCCACCTACACTCTCTCCACCTATCTTCTTTACTCTCCATCTTCGGTCCGCCTCCCCCTCTCTCCCTATTTATTCCAGTTCCCTCTCCCCATCCCCCTCTCTGATGAAGGGTCTAGGCCCGAAACGTCAGCTTTTGTGCTCCTGAGATGCTGCTGGGCCTGCTGTGTTCATCCAGCCTCACATTTTATTATCTTATCTTCCAGTAAGCTTGTTTTATAACAGCGTTATAACAGATGCCATTCGATTTCATGTGTATTAGTTTATTTTCAGTCTGGCACTCAGAAAGAAATCTCAGGGTGATCTTACAGAGACCTGAACAGTGTAAGTGATGGTGGGACATGGGTCACAATTATGGGAGAAATCGGGTGAAACCTGTCTCAAACAGCTCACTGAGATAACCAGGTGTAGAACTGGAAGAACACAGCAGGCCAAGCAGCATCAGAGGAGCAGGAAGGCTGACATTTCGGGCCTAGATCCTACTTCTCTGATGCTGCTTGGCCTGCTGTGTTCATCCAGCTCTACACCTTGTTATCTCAGATTCGCCAGCATCTGCAGTTCCTGCTATCTCTGAAAAAACGCACTGTCGCTTTTAACCCTGTTCCAGGCTTCAGGGTGAGATTCTCAGTAGATAGCAGCAAGTTGCTATGAATGGGGATTGTTGCTTGCTTACTGTGATGTTGTTAACACCAAATCTTACCTCATCAACATGCAGTTTCCCACCCCATCACCTGCACCAAACAAACTAGATATCAAGAATTCTCAACATTCAGGTTTGAGTGGGTACTGGGGGTTTCAGCTCACCGCGGCTGTGCGGTATCCAACATGGCATCTGGTAAATGTGACGCCTCAGCATTCTCGTGGCCAGCTCGCCTATCCATTTGTTTCTGAAGCACAGACTTTATTACAGGATGTATCAGCAACTGACACTGAAATGCTGTTGCAGGGACAGTCTGCACAGGGACAGGCCCCCAGCTCAAAGCTGCACACTTCCCATTGACCAGCATGTTCACAGCATCCAAACCCAGCCTTGTTGTCTCCAGTCACACTCGGCCGTGTCCAGTCACACTGGGCCAACCCCATTCACACTGGGCCATGTCCATTCACACTGGGCCGTGTCCATTCACACTGGGCCGTGTCCATTCACACTGGGCTGTGCCTTTTATTGCCTCAATGCTTCGGCCAGATTTTAAAGGATCTCAATGCTACTGTACTGAGATGTTGTTTAACATAAACGGACAGCCCCACAAGGACAGACCGATGGGCATACAGGCAGACAGAGAGACTGACAGACAGATGGACAAATAGGCAGACAGAGAGACAAACAGACAGATGGACACATGGGCAGACAGAGAGACAGACAGACAGCTCCTTGTTGTGGATCCATCCAGTGGGTCAGGAGTGGGAGTTGAGAGGACATTTCCATTCGCTGAGGCATCAATCTGACCCCTACCACATGTACCAGCTGTCTGTGGAACAAACACACAACTTATTCACTGAAGTGGCCATGTCTGAAAGGGGGCCGTGGCTAGTCCTGATCACCATCAGGAGGCGCTGCTGCCAGTCAGTGAGCCCCAGCACGGTCAGTCAATAACACAGTCCACATACAATCCAGGGGTTTGGCCATAGTCAATCATCAGCTCACGGTCAGCTGATGTGCCACAGTCTGGGGAAGTGGGCAGCGGTCAGTGCTGTACGGTCAGCAGCAGGCAGGGAGTGGGCAGCGGTCAGTGCTGTACGGTCAGCAGCAGCAGGCAGGGAGTGGGCAGCGGTCAGTGCTGTACGGTCAGCAGCAGGCAGGGAGTGGGCAGCGGTCAGTGCTGTATGGTCAGCAGCAGGCAGGGAGTGGGCAGCGGTCAGTGCTGTACGGTCAGCAGCAGGCAGGGAGTGGGCAGCGGTCAGTGCTGTACGGTCAGCAGCAGCAGGCAGGGAGTGGGCAGCGGTCAGTGCTGTACGGTCAGCAGCAGCAGGCAGGGAGTGGGCAGCGGTCAGTGCTGTGTGGTCAGCAGCAGGCAGGGAGAGGGCAGCGGTCAGTGCTGTGTGGTCAGCAGCAGCAGGCAGGGAGTGGGCAGCGGTCAGTGCTGTACGGTCAGCAGCAGCAGGCAGGGAGTGGGCAGCGGTCAGTGCTGTACGGTCAGCAGCAGCAGGCAGGGAGTGGACAGCGGTCAGTGCTGTACAGTCAGCAGCAGCAGGCAGGGAGTGGGCAGCGGTCAGTGCTGTACGGTCAGCAGCTGGAGGCAGGGAGTGGGCAGCGGTCAGTGCTGTATGGTCAGCAGCAGCAGGCAGGGAGTGGGCAGCGGTCAGTGCTGTGTGGTCAGCAGCAGGCAGGGAGAGGGCAGCGGTCAGTGCTGTACGGTCAGCAGCAGGCAGGGAGTGGGCAGCGGTCAGTGCTGTATGGTCAGCAGCAGGCAGGGAGTGGGCAGCGGTCAGTGCTGTACGGTCAGCAGCAGGCAGGGAGTGGGCAGCGGTCAGTGCTGTATGGTCAGCAGCAGCAGGCAGGGAGTGGGCAGCGGTCAGTGCTGTACGGTCAGCAGCAGCAGGCAGGGAGTGGGCAGCGGTCAGTGCTGTACGGTCAGCAGCAGCAGGCAGGGAGTGGGCAGCGGTCAGTGCTGTATGGTCAGCAGCAGCAGGCAGGGAGTGGGCAGCGGTCAGTGCTGTACGGTCAGCAGCAGCAGGCAGGGAGTGGGCAGCGGTCAGTGCTGTACGGTCAGCAGCAGCAGGCAGGGAGTGGGCAGCGGTCAGTGCTGTGTGGTCAGCAGCAGGCAGGGAGTGGGCAGCGGTCAGTGCTGTACGGTCAGCAGCAGGCAGGGAGTTGGCAGCGGTCAGTGCTGTACGGTCAGCAGCAGCAGGCAGGGAGTGGGCAGCGGTCAGTGCTGTACGGTCAGCAGCAGGCAGGGAGTGGGCAGCGGTCAGTGCTGTACGGTCAGCAGCAGCAGGCAGGGAGTGGGCAGCGGTCAGTGCTGTACAGTCAGCAGCAGCTGGCAGGGAGTGGGCAGCGGTCAGTGCTGTACGGTCAGCAGCTGCAGGCAGGGAGTGGGCAGCGGTCAGTGCTATACGGTCAGCAGCTGCAGGCAGGGAGTGGGCAGCGGTCAGTGCTGTACAGTCAGCAGCTGCAGGCAGGGAGTGGGCAGCGGTCAGTGCTGTACAGTCAGCAGCTGCAGGCAGGGAGTGGGCAGCGGTCAGTGCTGTACGGTCAGTAGCAGTAGGCAGGGAGTGGGCAGCGGTCAGTGCTGTGTGGTCAGCAGCAGCAGGCAGGGAGTGGGCAGCGGTCAGTGCTGTACGGTCAGCAGCAGCAGGCAGGGAGTGGGCAGCGGTCAGTGATGTACGGTCAGCAGCAGCAGGCAGGGAGTGGGCAGCGGTCAGTGCTGTACGGTCAGCAGCAGCAGGCAGGGAGTGGGCAGCGGTCAGTGCTGTGTGGTCAGCAGCAGCAGGCAGGGAGTGGGCAGCGGTCAGTGCTGTACGGTCAGCAGCAGCAGGCAGGGAGTGGGCAGCGGTCAGTGCTGTACGGTCAGCAGCAGCAAGCAGGGAGTGGGCAGCGGTCAGTGCTGTACGGTCAGCGGCAGGCAGGGAGTGGGCAGCGGTCAGTGCTGTACAGTCAGCAGCAGCAGGCAGGGAGTGGGCAGCGGTCAGTGCTGTACGGTCAGCAGCAGCAGGCAGGGAGTGGGCAGCGGTCAGTGCTGTACGGTCAGCAGCAGGCAGGGAGTGGGCAGTGGTCAGTGCTGTACGGTCAGCAGCAGGCAGGGAGTGGGCAGCGGTCAGTGCTGTGTGGTCAGCAGCAGCAGGCAGGGAGTGGGCAGCGGTCAGTGCTGTACGGTCAGCAGCAGCAGGCAGGGAGTGGACAGCGGTCAGTGCTGTGTGGTCAGCAGCAGCAGGCAGGGAGAGGGCAGCGGTCAGTGCTGTACGGTCAGCAGCAGCAGGCAGGGAGTGGGCAGTGGTCAGTGCTGTGTGGTCAGCAGCAGCAGGCAGGGAGTGGGCAGTGGTCAGTACTGTACGGTCAGCGGCAGCAGGCAGGGAGTGGGCAGCGGTCAGTGCTGTACGGTCAGCGGCAGGCAGGGAGTGGGCAGCGGTCAGTGCTGTACGGTCAGCAGCAGCAGGCAGGGAGTGGGCAGCGGTCAGTGCTGTACGGTCAGCAGCAGCAGGCAGGGAGTGGGCAGTGGTCAGTGCTGTACGGTCAGCAGCAGCAGGCAGGGAGTGGACAGCGGTCAGTGCTGTACGGTCAGCGGCAGGCAGGGAGTGGGCAGCGGTCAGTGCTGTACGGTCAGCAGCAGCAGGCAGGGAGTGGGCAGCGGTCAGTGCTGTGTGGTCAGCAGCAGTAGGCAGGGAGAGGGCAGCGGTCAGTGCTGTATGGTCAGCAGCAGGCAGGGAGTGGGCAGCGGTCAGTGCTGTACGGTCAGCAGCAGGCAGGGAGTGGGCAGCGGTCAGTGCTGTACGGTCAGCAGCAGCAGGCAGGGAGTGGGCAGCGGTCAGTGCTGTGCGGTCAGCAGCAGGCAGGGAGTGGGCAGCGGTCAGTGCTGTACGGTCAGCGGCAGGCAGGGAGTGGGCAGCGGTCAGTGCTGTGTGGTCAGCAGCAGCAGGCAGGGAGTGGGCAGCGGTCAGTGCTGTGTGGTCAGCAGCAGTAGGCAGCGAGTGGGCAGCGGTCAGTGCTGTACGGTCAGCAGCAGCAGGCAGGGAGTGGGCAGCGGTCAGTGCTGTACAGTCAGCAGCAGCAGGCAGGGAGTGGGCAGCGGTCAGTGCTGTACGGTCAGCGGCAGGCAGGGAGTGGGCAGCGGTCAGTGCTGTACGTCAGCAGCAGCAGGCAGGGAGTGGGCAGCGGTCAGTGCTGTGTGGTCAGCAGCAGTAGGCAGGGAGAGGGCAGCGGTCAGTGCTGTATGGTCAGCAGCAGGCAGGGAGTGGGCAGCGGTCAGTGCTGTACGGTCAGCAGCAGGCAGGGAGTGGGCAGCGGTCAGTGCTGTACGGTCAGCAGCAGCAGGCAGGGAGTGGGCAGCGGTCAGTGCTGTGCGGTCAGCAGCAGGCAGGGAGTGGGCAGCGGTCAGTGCTGTACGGTCAGCGGCAGGCAGGGAGTGGGCAGCGGTCAGTGCTGTGTGGTCAGCAGCAGCAGGCAGGGAGTGGGCAGCGGTCAGTGCTGTGTGGTCAGCAGCAGTAGGCAGCGAGTGGGCAGCGGTCAGTGCTGTACGGTCAGCAGCAGCAGGCAGGGAGTGGGCAGCGGTCAGTGCTGTACAGTCAGCAGCAGCAGGCAGGGAGTGGGCAGCGGTCAGTGCTGTACGGTCAGCAGCAGCAGGCAGGGAGTGGGCAGCGGTCAGTGCTGTACGGTCAGCTGCAGCAGGCAGGGAGTGGACAGCGGTCAGTGCTGTGTGGTCAGCAGCAGCAGGCAGGGAGTGGGCAGCGGTCAGTGCTGTACGGTCAACAGCAGCAGGCAGGGAGTGGGCAGCGGTCAGTGCTGTGTGGTCAGCAGCAGTAGGCAGGGAGAGGGCAGCGGTCAGTGCTGTATGGTCAGCAGCAGGCAGGGAGTGGGCAGCGGTCAGTGCTGTACGGTCAGCAGCAGCAGGCAGGGAGTGGGCAGCGGTCAGTGCTGTACGGTCAGCAGCAGTAGGCAGGGAGAGGGCAGCGGTCAGTGCTGTACGGTCAGCAGCAGGCAGGGAGTGGACAGCGGTCAGTGCTGTGTGGTCAGCAGCAGCAGGCAGGGAGTGGGCAGCGGTCAGTGCTGTACGGTCAACAGCAGCAGGCAGGGAGTGGGCAGCGGTCAGTGCTGTGTGGTCAGCAGCAGTAGGCAGGGAGTGGGCAGCGGTCAGTGCTGTACGGTCAGCAGCAGCAGGCAGGGAGTGGGCAGCGGTCAGTGCTGTGTGGTCAGCAGCTGCAGGCAGGGAGTGGGCAGCGGTCAGTGCTGTACGGTCAGCAGCAGGCAGGGAGTGGGCAGCGGTCAGTGCTGTATGGTCAGCAGCAGCAGGCAGGGAGTGGGCAGCGGTCAGTGCTGTACGGTCAGCAGCAGGCAGGGAGTGGGCAGCGGTCAGTGCTGTATGGTCAGCAGCAGGCAGGGAGTGGGCAGCGGTCAGTGCTGTGTGGTCAGCAGCAGTAGGCAGGGAGTGGGCAGCGGTCAGTGCTGTGTGGTCAGCAGCAGGCAGGGAGTGGGCAGCGGTCAGTGCTGTGTGGTCAGCAGCAGTAGGCAGGGAGTGGGCAGCGGTCAGTGCTGTGTGGTCAGCAGCAGCAGGCAGGGAGAGGGCAGCGGTCAGTGCTGTATGGTCAGCTGCAGGCAGGGAGTGGGCAGCGGTCAGTGCTGTATGGTCAGCAGCAGTAGGCAGGGAGTGGGCAGCGGTCAGTGCTGTACGGGCAGCAGCAGCAGGCAGGGAGTTGGCAGCGGTCAGTGCTCTACGGTCAGCAGCAGCAGGCAGGGAGTGGGCAGCGATCAGTGCTGTACGGTCAGCAGCAGCAGGCAGGGAGTGGGCAGCGGTCAGCGCTGTACGGTCAGCAGCAGCAGGCAGGGAGTGGGCAGCGGTCAGTGCTGTGTGGTCAGCAGCAGTAGGCAGGGAGCGGGCAGCGGTCAGTGCTGTACGGTCAGCAGCAGTAGGCAGGGAGTGGGCAGCGGTCAGTGCTGTATGGTCAGCAGCAGCAGGCAGGGAGTGGACAGCGGTCAGTGCTGTACGGTCAGCAGCGGCAGGCAGGGAGTGGGCAGCGGTCAGTGCTGTATGGTCAGCAGCAGCAGGCAGGGAGTGGGCAGCGGTCAGTGCTGTACGGTCAGCAGCAGGCAGGGAGTGGGCAGCGACAGGCAAACTGACATGTGCGTGTCTAACAGTTAGAGACAGGGCCTGCGACAGGCAAACTGACATGTGCGTGTCTAACAGTTAGAGACAGGGCCTGCGACAGGCAAACTGACATGTGCGTGTCTAACAGTTAGAGACAGGGCCTGCGACAGGCAAACTGACATGTGCGTGTCTAACAGTTAGAGACAGGGCCTGCGACAGGCAAACTGACATGTGCGTGTCTAACAGTTAGGGACAGGGCCCGCGACAGGCAAACTGACATGTGCGTGTCTAACAGTTAGAGACAGGGCCCGCAACAGTCAAACTGACATGTGCGTGTCTAACAGTTAGGGACAGGGCCTGCGACAGGCAAACTGACATGTGCGTGTGTAACAGTGAGAGACAGGGCCTGCAACAGGCAAACTGACATGTGCATGTCTAACAGCTAGGGGCAGGGCCTGCGACAGGCAAACTGACGTGCGTGTCTAACAGTTAGAGACAGGGCCTGCGACAGGCAAACTGACGTGTGTGTATAATAGTTAGAGATAGGTCCTGCGACAGGTGAAGTGAGGTGTGTGTATCAGTTACAGACTGGGTCTGCAACAGGCAATGTGGGGTGTGTATAACAGTTAGAGACAGGTCCTGCAACAGGTGAAGTGAGGTATATGGAGGGGGAGGGAGCACACAGTAGAAGGGCTCGAAGGCTGAGAATGGGCTAGTGATTGGCAGTGATCATCTCCTCGGGGGAGGGGCATCATAAAGGTGTAATAGAGTGGGCATGTAGGAAGTGATGTTCAATGTGGTGAGTCTCCACATGGTGGGAGTGGGTGTGTGCATAAACAGTCTGACCTGGTAGAGTGAAGTCAAAGTCACTCGGAAGTGGCGTCAGGCGTGGGACCCAATACAAATACTTGGAGTTTGAGCTTGTAGCCTGCTCCTACATTCAAACTCTAATCATTTCATCATCCTTTTGCAATGCTGAAGGAACAAATGCAGGGTTCAAATCCTGGTGAGAGGTAACTTGCATCATGCCATTGGTGCTTGTAAGTTGAACATTGTCACCTCAATGATTCTGAAGTGAGCAGCGATGAGTTACAAAACTGTTGATTGCAAACCATTGGTGACCCCAACACTTGTGCCATTTCTAAGGAAGCTGTTGGAGGTGGAGCTGAATGCTTTGTTACCTGTGATGTACAGTTAATGATGGTGTCCCACGGGATGTAATGAGAAGGTAAATGAATGGTACGGGCCTGGGATGGCAACGGCCCTGAGTCTGTTGATTACTCGGTCAGAGTGGCACCTTCACCAAGAGGGCACCCAGACTGACTTGTGTGGGGGTACAGCCAGTCTCACTGAGTGTGTGTGTGTGTGTGTGTGTGTGTGTGTGTGTGTGTGTGTGTGTGTGTGTGTGTGTGTGTGTGTGTGTGTGATGCTTTCAGTCTGTCTGTGTGTGTGGGATGAGTACAGTCTGTGTCACTGTGTGTGTGGGGGATGGGTACCATCTGTCCCACTGTGTTTGTGTGGGATGGGTACAGTCTGTTTCACTGTGTTTGTGTGGGATGGGTACAGTCTGCCTCACCGTGTGTGTGTGGGATGGGTACAGTCTGTCCCACTGTGTTTGTGTGGGATGGGTACAGTCTGTCTCACTGTGTTTGTGTGGGATGGGTACAGTCTGTCTCACTGTGTGTGTGTGTGTGTGTGTGTGTGTGTGTGTGTGTGTGTGTGTGTGTGTGTGTGTGTGTGTGTGTGTGCAATGCGTACAGTCTGTATCACTGTGTGTGTGGGGGATGGGTACTGTCTGTCTCACTGTGTGCGCATGGGATGGGTACATTCTGTATCACTGTGTGTGTAGGGAATGGGTACAGTCTGTCTCACTGTGTGTGTGTGGGATGGGTACCGTCTGTCTAACTCTGTGCGTGTGGGATGGGTACTGTCCATCCCACTGTGTTTGTGTGGGATGGGTACAGTCTGTCTCACTGTGTTTGTGTGGGATGGGTATTGTCTGTCTCACTGTGTGCGCATGGGATGGGTACATTCTGTATCATTGTGTGTGTGTGTGTGGGATGGGTACAGTCTGTCTCACTGTGTTTGTGTGGGATGGGTACAGTTTGTCTCACTGCGCGTGTGTGGGATGGATACTGTCTGTATCACTGTGTTTGTGTGGGATGGGTACCGCCTGTCTCACTGTGTTTGTGTGGGATGGGTGCCGCCTGTCTCACTATGTTTGTGTGGGATGGGTACCGCCTGTCCCACTGTGTTTGTGTGGGATGGGTACAGTCTGTCTCACTGTGTTTGTGTGGGATGGGTACTGTCTGTATCACTGTGTGTGTGTGCGATGCGTACAGTCTGTATCACTGTGTTTGTGTGGAATGGGTACAGTCTGTCTCACTGTGTGTGTGTGGGATGGGTACCATCTGTCTCTTTTGTGTGTGTGGGATGGGAACCGCCTATCCCACTGTGTGTGTGTGTGGGATGGGTACAGCCTGTCTCACTGTGTGTGTGTGGGATGGGTACAGTCTGTCTCACTGTGTGTGTGTGCGATACGTACAGTCTGTATCATTGTGTGTGCGGGGGATGGGGACAGTCTGTCTCACTGTGTGTGTGTGGGATGGGTACAGTCTGTCTCACTGTGTGTGTGTGCGATACGTACAGTCTGTATCACTGTGTGTGTGTGCGATACGTACAGTCTGTATCACTGTGTGCACACGGGATGGGTGCAGTCTGTCTCACTGTGTGTGTGTGGGATGGGTCCTGTCTATCTCACTGTGTGTGTGTGGGATGGGTACCGCCTGTCTCACTGTGTGCTTGTGGGATGGGTACAGTCTGTCTCACGGTGTGTGTGAGGGATGGATACTGTCTGTATCACTGTGTGTGTGTGGAATAGGTACAGTCTGTCCCACTGTGTTTGTGTGGGATGGGTACAGTCTGTCTCACTGTGTTTGTGTGGGGTGGGTACAGTCTGTCTCACTGTGTGTGTGTGTGCGATGCATACAGTCTGTATCACTGTGTGTGGGGGGGATTGGTACTGTCTGTATCACTGTGTGTGTGTGGGATAGATACTGTCTGTATCACAGTGTGTGTGTGGAATGGGTACCGCCTGTCCCACTGTGTTTGTGTGGGATGGGTACCGCCTGTCCCACTGTGTTTATGTGGGATGGGCACAGTCTGTCCCATTGTGTTTGTGTGGGATGGGTACAGTCTATCTCACTGTGTGTGTGTGTGATGCGTACAATCTGTATCACTGTGTGTGCGGGGGATGGGTACTGTCTGTCTAACTGTGTGTGCATGGGATGGGTACAGTCTGTATCACTGTGTGTGTGAGGGATGGATACTGTCTATCTCGCTGTGTGTGTGGGATGGCTACTGTCTGTCTCACTGTGTTTGTGTGGGATTGGTACTGTCTGTATCACCTAATGCGTGCAGGATGGGTACAGTCTGTCTCACTGTGTGTGTGTGAGATGGGTACAGTCTGTCTCACTGTGTGTGTGCGATGCGTACAGTCTGTATCACTGTGTGTGCGGGGGATGGGTACAGTCTGTCTCACTGTGTGTGTGTGGGATGGGTACAGTCTGTCTCACTGTGTGTGTGCGATGCGTACAGTCTGTATCACTGTGTGTGCGGGGGATGGGTACCGTCTGTCTCACTGTGTGCGCATGGGATGGGTACAGTCTGTCTCACTGTGTGTGTGTGGGATGGGTCCTGTCTGTCTCACTGTGTGTGTGTGGGATGGGTACCGCCTGTCTCACTGTGTGCATTTGGGATGGGTACAGTCTGTCTCACAGTGTGTGTGAGGGATGGATACTGTCTATTTCACTGTGTGTGTGTGGGATGGATACTGTCTGTATCACTGTGTGTGTGTGGAATGGGTACCGCCTGTCCCACTCTGTTTGAGTGAGATGGGTACTGTCTGTCTCACTGTGTTTGTGTGGGATGGGTACATTCTGTCTCACTGTGTGTGTGTGTGATGCGTGCAGTCTGTATCACTGTGTGTGTGGGGGATGGGTACTGTCTGTCTCACTGTGCGTGTGTGGGATGGGTGCCGTCTGTCTAACTGTGTGAGTGTGGGATGGGTACCGTCTGTCCCACTGTGTTTGTGTGGGATGGGTATGGACTGTCCCACTGTGTTTGTGTGGGATGGGTACAGTCTGTCTCACTGTGTTTGTGTGGGATGGGTACAGTCTGTCTCACTGTGTGTGTGTGCGCGATGTGTACAGTCTGTATCTGTGTGTATGTGTGGGATGGGTACAGTCTGTCTCACTGTGTGCGCATGGGATGGGTACATTCTGTATCACTGTGTGTGTGGGGGATGGGTACAGTCTGTCTCACTGTGTTTGTGTGGGATGGGTACAGTCTGTCTCACTGTGTGTGTGCAGGATTGGTAATGTCTGTCTCACTGTGAGCGCATGGGATGGGTACATTCTCTCTCGCTGTGTGTGTGGGATGGGTACAGTCTGTCTCACTGTGTGTGTGTGGGATGGGTACAGTCTTTCTCACTGTGTGTCTGTGCGGGATGGGTACAGTCTGTCTCACTGTGTGTGTGTGCAGGTTGAGTACTGTCTGTCTCACTGTGTGTGCGTGGGATGGGTACAGTCTATCTCACTGTGTGTGTGTGGGATGGGTGCCGTCTGTCTCACTGTGTGCGCACGGGATGAGTACATTCTGTATCACTGTGTGTGTGGGGGATGGGTACAGTCTGTCTCACTGTGTGTGTGGGGGGGATGGGTACAGTCTGTCTCACTCTGTGTGTGTGGGGGGGATGGGTACAGTCTGTCTCACTGTGTGCGCATGGGATGGGTACAGTCTGTCTCACTGTGTGTGTGTGCGATGCGTACAGTCTGTCTCACTCTGTGTGTGGGGGGGGGATGGGTACTCTCTGTCTCACTGTCTGCGCATGGGATGGGTACATTCTGTATCACTGTGTGTGTGTGGGAGATGGGTGCCGTCTGTCTCACTGTGTTTGTGTGGGATGGGTACAGTTTGTCTCACTGTGTTTGTGTGGGATGGGTACAGTCTGTCTCACTGTATATGTGCAGGATGGGTCCTGTCTGTCTCACGGTGTGTGTGTGGGATGGGTACCGTCTATCCCACTGTGTTTGTGTGGGATGGATACAGTCTGTCTCACTGTGTTTGTGTGGATGGGTACAGTTTGTCTCACTGTGTTTGTGTGGGATGGGTACTGTATGTCTCACTGTGTGTGTGGGATGGGTAATGTCTGTTTCACTGTATGTGTGCAGGATGGGTCCTGTCTGTCTCATTGCGTGTGTGTGGGATGGGTATCGCTTGTCATATTGTGTTTGTGTGGGATGGGTACAGTGTGTCTCACTTGCAGACGACACTAAGGTCGGTGGAGTTGTGGATAGTGACGAAGGATGCTGTAGGTTGCAGAGAGACATAGATAAGCTGCAGAGCTGGGCTGTGAGGTGGCAAATGGAGTTTAATGCAGACAAGTGTGAGGTGATGCACTTTGGTAGGAGTAACCGGAAGGCAAAGTACAGGGCTAATGGTAAGATTCTTGGTAGTGTTGATGAGCAGAGAGATCTCGGTGTCCATGTACACAGATCCTTGAAAGTTGCCACCCAGGTTGACAAGGCTGTTAAGAAGGCATACAGTGTTTTAGCTTTTATTAATCGAGGGATCGAGTTCCGGAACCAAGAGGTTATGGTGAAGCTGTACAAAACTCTGGTGCAGCCGCACTTGGAGTATTGCGTACAGTTCTGGTCACCGCATTATAAGAAGGATGTGGAAGCTTTGGAAAGGGTGCAGAGGAGATTTACTAGCATGTTGCCTGGTATGGAGGGAAGGTCTTACGAGGAAAGGCTGAGGGACTTGAGGCTGTTTTCATTAGAGAGAAGAAGGTTGAGAGGTGACTTAATTGAAACATATAAAATAATCAGAGGGTTAGATAGGGTGGGATAGGAAGAGCCTTTTTCCTAGGATGGTAACGGCGAGCACGAGGGGGCACAGCTTTAAATTGAGGGGTGAAAGATATAGGACAGATGTCAGAGGTAAGTTTCTTTACTCAGAATGTAGTAAGGGAATGGAACGCTTTGCCTGCAACTGTAGTAGATTCGCCAACTTTAGGTACATTTAAGTCGTCATTGGACAAGCATATGGACGTACATGGAATAGTGTAGGTTAGATGGGCTTGAGATCGGTATGACAGGTTGGCACAACATCGAGGGCCGAAGGGCCTGTACTGTGCTGTAATGTTCTATGTTCTATGCTCTATGTGTGTGTGTGCAATGCGTACAGTCTGTATCACTGTGTTTGTGTGGGATGGGTACCATCAGTATCACTGTGTTTGTGTGGGATGGGTACCGTCAGTATCGCTGTATGCCTGCTGGATAGGTAACGCCTGTCTCACTGTGTGTGTGTAGGCTGGGAACCGTCTGTCTCACTGTGTGCGCATGGGATGGGTACAGTGTGTCTCACTGTGTATGTGTGGGATGGGTGCCGTCGGTCTCACTGCGTTTGTGTGGGATGGGTACAGCCTGTATCACTGTACGTGTGCAGGATGGGTATTGTCTGTCTCACTGTGTGTGTGCGGGATGGGTACTGTTTGTCTCACTGTATGCGCATGGGATAGGTACAGTCTGTCTCACTGTGTGGAAGGGATGGGTACTGTCTGTCTCACTGTGTGTATGGGATTGGTACTGTCTGTCTCACTGTGTGTGTGTGTGGGGTGGGTACAGTCTGTTTCACTGTGAGCATGTGGGATGGGTACAGTCTGTCTCACTGTGTGTGTGTGGGATGGGTACAGTCTGTATCACTGTACGTGTGCAGGATGGGTAATGTCTATCTCACTGTGTGTGTGCGGGATGGGTACTGTCTGTCTCACTGTGTGTGTGTGTGGGATGGGTACAGTCTGTCTCACTGTGAGCATGTGGGATGGATACAGTCTGTCTCACTGTGTGTGTGTGGGATGGGTACCGTCTGTCTCACTGTGTGTGTGTGGGATGGGTACTGTCTGTCTCACTGTGTGCGCATGGGATGGGTACATTCTCTCTCGCTGTGTGTGTGGGATGGGTACAGTCTGTCTCACTGTGTGCTCATGGGATGGGTACGGTCTGTCTCACTCTGTGTGTGTGTGTGGGATGGGTACAGTTTGTCTCACTCTGTGTGTGTGTGGTATGGGTACAGTCTGTCTCACTGTGTGTCTGTGCGGGATTGGTACAGTCTGTCTCACTGTGTGTGTGCAGGTTGAGTACTGTCTGTCTCACTGTGTGTGCGTGGGATAGGTACAGTCTATCTCACTGTGTATGTGTGGGATGGGTGCCGTCTGTCTCACTGTGTGTGTGTGGGATGGGTACAGTCTGTCTCACTCTGTGTGTGTGTGGAACGGGTACAGTCTGTCTCACTGTGTGCGTGTGGGATGGGTACTATCTGTCTCACTGTGTGCTCATGGGATGGGTACAGTCTGTCTCACTCTGTGTGTGTGTGGAATGGGTACAGTCTGTATCACTGTACGTGTGCAGGATGGGTGATTTCTGTCTCACTCTGTGTGTGTGTGCGATGCGTACAGTCTGTATCTCTGTGTGCACATGGAATGGGTACAGTCTGTCTCACTGTGTGTGTGTGGGATGGGTGCTGTCTGTCTCACTGTGTGCGCATGGGATGGGTACAGTCTGCCTCACTGTGTGTGTGTGGGATGGGTGCCGTCTGTCTCACTGTGTGTGTGTGGGATGGGTGCAGTCAATCTCACTGTGTGTGTGTGGGATGGATACAGTCTGTCTATGTGTGTGTACGGGATGGGTACTGTCTGTCTCACTGTGTGTGTGTGTGCAGGTTGGGTACTGTCTGTCTCTCTTGCTGGGTGTGGCACCATGGACTGTGCTGTGTTTTGTACCTTCTGTTCCCAGTCCCTGGGGCTGCCTTCCTGAGAAGGGAAGGGTGAGAGCAGGACCGAGCGCCGGGCGAGGAGCGGCAGAAGCAGAGTGCTGGTGGGACTGAGGAATGCCCAGCTCAGGGACAGGGCACTGCTGCCTGACCCCTCGATGAGTGGGCTGTACGGGAAGACCAGAGCTATCCAGTCCCAACTCCACTTCCCGGGATGCGTGAGGTTCAGTGCTGACACACGCTCCATGTATCCAAGGATTTGGTGGTGAACCAGAAGCCGGATGATCCACTAGGATCAGAGAGCTGCAGGAATTGATGGTAGATGATCCTTTCACAGCAAACTGTGGAAGTGACAGCCCCTTTGCATTTTGATGTGACTGGCTCTTGTTAGGCAGTGTTTGTTGAACTCTGTGTGGGATCTCTCTGTTGTTCTCCACAAATACAGCAGGTCAGTGCCCACATTCATCTGTGTGAGATCACACTGGGGTATCTCATTCCTTCTCGAGAGGGTCAGTGCTGCAGCCTGGGCAGGCGGGTTCGGAAACAGAGCTGGCTTCCCCCAGGAGTATAATGCAGGGCTTGGAAAGGGTTTATAGACAGGATATAGCCAAGGACAGGTAAACGTTTTGGCCTGCTGATTAAACAGCGAGTAGGATTCGAGAATGGGGATGTATGCGTGAGGGCGAGCCAGACTGTACCATGGGCAATGTGAAGTTGCTGTACCACAACGTTCTTGGTGGTGGCCGACGGCAGATTGCCAACATTTACTTGGTGAACAGCAGCCTTTCAGAGATGCCCTTTTGGTGAGTATACAAGTTGTTGTGGGAATGGCAGGTAGGGAGCTCCGGCTAGAGCCAGGCAAGGGAAGCAGGGTGGATCGTTAATGAGTGAGGTTGGTGAGATACAGTGAGAGATCTCACTTGACTGCGTGGACAGAATCCCTCCTGGAAACTGAACAAAACTGACACTTAGCAAAAAAAAAGTAAAGTTCAGCCTGTATTCTGATAGAAGGCCATTGACCGGAAACATTACCCCTTTCTCTCTACAAGCACCACCTGATCTGCTTGTTATTTCCATCTTTTTGTTTGGTTTTGCATAAAACAGCCTCAAACAGTTCTAGTCTGAGGGCAGGGAACTCCCTGATATTCATTTCTTAATTCTATTTTACCTCAAATTTGAATTAAAAAGACTGCCTCCAAACAAGTTGTTTTAAGACAGTAGACCTTTAAATCTGCAAAGATTTTGGTAAAATGTAAAATGTCTTCACAGCTTAAATTATAGGGGAGAGACAGGGGTTATTCCAAAGAATTATGCAAAGCATGAACTCACTTCTTTAGAAGTAACGTGCTTCAACTACTAAAAATATTTCTCACAGTAGGTTCCTCTTTTGGATTTTTTTTTGTGTGTTCTGTGGGGTTACCCCAGTTCAGAATCCTCAATTTTAGAGTTGGTGAGCATTGTTTTACATTTCCTATCACTAACCCTCTCCATGTACCTGGTCTCGGGTTCAGCACTGATACATGCTAGCTCACCTGTTCTGTCAGACTGGTTTGCTCAGTTGGGGCATGGTTAATGTGTGGATCAGAATAACACCAACATTATAAATTCAATTCCAGTTCTGTATTGTTAAACCTGGGACCTGCCTCTTTGCCGTGTAGCTGAGCCTGATGGCAACGCCAAATAATTCCTGAGAAAACAGTCCAGAAGCATCAGTTTTGGATGAAGCATCAGTGGACAATGAGCCAAGGTGACGTCTTGGTGTGGATGGGGTACAAATAGATTGATGAATAAACATCAGGAGGAATAGAAAAGTGAGAAAACTAACAAGCAATAAAAAAAACAAATAAATGATTGGGCTCATTTAATGTCCAATTACTTTTTTTAGTAAACCTGTGAGTCAGCTTCCAAAAGAAAAGGATTGGGAATTATACATTGGAACCAAGATATGAGTCTTTTTACCTTGAGCCAATCACCTTGTTTTACTGTAAATTTGACATTAGTGTTGTGATCTGGCTACGCTGTCAGATATTCACTTTTCAAAGAGGTTCAAGTCATTTGGATTCAACTGATCTAATTTCCAGATTATTTAGCACTGAGTTGGGTTATCAGTAAAAGAAAACTCCCATCAGCTTTCGGTGATGCCAAGGGCTAAAAGTTGAAAAACTATCTTCTCCAGCAATCCCACCCAAACAAATGCTTAAAAGAATGGATGATGAGTGATGCTGTCCATTCCAGTGAAATAAATCACTTTTAAGCCTTTCGTCAGCTCCTCAAAACATCTCTTTCAAGCTCTAACTTTTGCTTCAAACTCAATATGGGGTTGTAACCAGGATCCCGAAATCAGAAATTCGTAGCCAGAAGTGTGAGGAAATGATATATAAGTTCAGTTTTCAAAGACACCATCAGCTATTTTTTTAAAAGCCCACTACTGCTTTCTTTTCTAATGGCACTGATTCCTTGCTCAAATACATTTCCATCCAAGTTGGCCATCCTTGTGCTACCTCAGTCAGTCACATGCTACGGTGAGAGCCAAGGCAGTAACATTCGGAAGCTTATTCACTACAGCAGCATCCACAGACCAAATCAGCTTCCACAGAAGGGATCAATCAAAAACAACTGGACATGACCAAGAATCTTCTTCTCACTGATGTGCAGGGACACTGAGGGTCGTAATACTTCCCATAACAATTGCCCAGCTGGGAGTGCAGAGGGTTGAGATCATCCATGAAGATTCCTAGTTATAGGGCTAAACTGTTCTCTTGCCATGGAGGCAACTTTGCTAATTAACAAAAATAATGTTTGAAAAATAGAAATACAGAACGGTACATCTAATAGTCCAGGAACTGCATATGAAAAGGGGCAAATATCCATGGTTCCTTTGCTGATTTGAGCTTTAGGTTAGAGAATGCAAAGCTTTATCTCTGGCAGATTCCTACTCAGCCCCGAACAAACAACAGTTCCTACAGAATGAGACTGTATATCTGAAATGTGTTGCACTGAACTGTGATTTTCCCAATGTTCTCTGCTACTCTGTTTAAGTTAGGAACACCTGCTGGGCTGTTGCAAGCCTGGCAGTATCTCCCTGCTCCCAAAGGATTATTCCTCCTCCTGAGCGGTGAATAAAGGTGTACTGGGGTTTTAATCCCCTCACACATTCCAGCCAGCATCAGGTCCCTCACTTTTTGTCTCTGCATCTATCCACCTAATAACTAAAGTGCATTTTGGCAATCAAATCAGGTTCCTCGATTAAATACACACACCATGATTTCTCAATCTCAGGGATCTGGAGAAGGACGAAAGGCCTAAGATTTACACCCATGAAATAACTGAAGCCATATCAGTGTCTCCATTAGCTGGTTAAACAACAAAATGATGTGGCCTGCTGGCTTCTGACAGGCCATTGGCAGTCACATTTGCTTCTCGTGGGACACCAACACAAAGAAGCGACTGTCCAGATGAGTGCACTGCTTTCTCCAGTATTCTTTGATTTTATGACTGAGTTAGTGATTAAGCAGATGCGAGAGAGAATGTTGGAAGGGTTATACTAACCCTGAATGTACCAACTGCATCAAATTATCACTACGATCTGTCTTCTGAACAATAATACACTTTCTTCATCCCCTTTTTATCAAATTCACTCTCATCAGATTGAGGTGATAGGGTTTTTTGATGGGCACCTCCTTCCTTATTTCTGGTTTCTCCTTCCCTGGTGAAGATGTAATGTTGAGATCTTGACTTGAGAGAGCAAAATGACACTCAATTAACCACACTGCAAGACTTTACATTCTGCAGGTTTATATTCATCAGGCAGTTATAAATTACTTGGGGAACCACTCAGATGTCATTTCATGACAATATTTAGTATCAATGGACGAGGAGTTTCAAGGCTAAGTTGCAGCTGCTGAATACACCTTTCTACACAACAGGCCTGGGAAGGCCTTAATGAAATAAATGTGCCTAAAGTTGGCGAATCACCGCATTATAAGAAGGCCTTACTTACTTACAGGCTGTCTGGTCAATGGCTTGTGTTTCTGATCCACACAAGCTTTCTACACTCTAATTCATTAAACACAATTTCCCATGCACAAAGCCATATTGACAATCCCTAATCAGCCCTTACCTTTCCAAACACATGTAAAACCTGTCTCTCAGGATTCCCTCGAACAATTTGCCCACCACCTCAGGCTCAATGGTCTATAGCTCCCTGGCTTTCCTTTACCACCATTCTTAAATAGTGGCACCATGTTAGACAACATTCAATCTCCCAGCACCTCACCTGTGGCTATCGAGGACACAAATATCTCAGCAATCACTGCCTTTGTGTGTAGGAAATCATGTTTAATAAATTTAATAGGGTTTACATAGATAAGCTGCAGAGCTGGGCTGAGAGGTGGCAAATGGAGTTTAATGCAGACAAGTGTGAGGTGATGCACTTTGATAGGAGTAACCAGAAGGCAAAGTACAGGGCTAATGGTAAGATTCTTGGCAGTGTAGATGAGCAGAGAGATCTCGGTGTCCAGGTACATAGATCTTTGAAAGTTGCCACCCAGGTTGACAGGGCTGTTAAGAAGGCATACAGTGTTTTAGCTTTTATTAATAGACGGATCGGGTTCCGGAACCAAGAGGTTATGGTGAAGCTGTACAAAACTCTGGTGTGGCCGCACTTGGAGTATTGTGTACAGTTCTGGTCACCGCATTATAAGAAGGATGTGGAAGCTTTGGAAAGGGTGCAGAGGAGATTTACTAGGATGTTGCCTAGAATGGAGGGAAGGTCTTATGAGGAAAGGCTGAGGGACTTGAGGCTGTTTTCATTAGAGAGAAGAAGGTTGAGAGGTGACTTAATTGAAACATATAAAATAATCAGAGGGTTAGATAGGGTGGGATAGGAAGAGCCTTTTTCCTAGGATGGTAACGGCGAGCACGAGGGGGCACAGCTTTAAATTGAGGGGTGAAAGATATAGGACAGATGTCAGAGGTAGTTTCTTTACTCAGAGTGTAGTAAGGGAATGGAACGCTTTGCCTGCAACGGTAGTAGATTCGCCAACTTTAGGTACATTTAAGTCATCATTGGACAAGCATATGGACATACATGGAATAGTGTAGGTTACATGGGCTTGAGATCGGTATGACAGGTTGGCATAACATTGAGGGCCAAAGGGCCTGTACTGTGCTGTAATGTTCTATGTTCTATGTTCTATGTTCTATGTTTTATGTACTGAAGAAGTAACAAAGAGTATTGATAAGGGCAGAGTGGTGGACGCGATCTATATGAACTTGGAGGTGTGGCTCAGCAACAGGCAGCTGGGATCAAGGGAATCCCTAGAGGTATGTAAGGGATCCAGGAGTTTACCGAAGAAGGAAATCAGGAGGGCGGAAAGGGGACGCAAGATAGCTTTGGCTGAGAAGATTAAGGTGAATCGAAAGAGATTCTTTAAATATATTAAAGGAAAAAGAATAACTAGAGGGAGAATAGGACCCTTCAAGAACCCAAGTGGACACGTATGTGTGGAATTGCAAGAGATGGGTGAGGTCCTCAATGAATATTTCTCTTGTGATTACCATGGAGAAAGGCATGAGGACTTGGGAACTTGGGAAAGTTAGTGGCGGTATCTTGGGGACAGTGCCTGTCACAGTAGAGGAGCAATTGGATGTATTAGAATGTATGAAGGTGGATAAATCTCCTCGTTCTGATTAGATATATCCAAGAACCCTGCAAAAGGCTGGAGAAGAAGCCGGGCTGGTGGTGGTGGGTGTGGAGGGGTGAGGTGGCTGGCTGATATAGTGGCTTTATTGCTAGCCACAGATGAAGTTCTGGAAGACCAGACAGTGGTGAATATTGTGCCTTTATTCAAGAAGGCCTGCAAAGAAAAACATGGGATTATAGACCAGTAAGCTTAACGTCTGTGTTCGGTAAGTTACTTGATAAGATTTTGAGGGATAAGATCTACATGCATTTGGAAAGAAAGGGTTTGATTGGGAGTAGGCAGCATGGCTTTGTGTGTGGGACATCATGCCCCACATATTTGCTAGAGTTCTTTGATGAAGTGACCCAGAAGGTTGATGAGGGCAAGGCGATAGATATAGCTTACATGGATTTCCGCAAGGTTCCACATGGGAGGCTGCTCTAGAAGGTTAGATCACATGGAATCCAGGGAGAGCTGGCAAATTGGATACACAATTGGCTTGATGGTAGGAAGCAGAGACTAATGGTGGAAGGGTATTTTTCAGACTGTGTCTAGTGGTGTGCCTCAGGGTCAGTGCTAGGCCAATTACTGTTTGTTATCTATATCAATGATTTGGATGAGAATGTACAAGGCATGATTTTAGTAAGTTTGCACATGGCACTAAAATAAGTGGTATTGTGGACAGTGAAGAAGGTCATCAGGAATTGCAGCAGGATCTTGATCAGCTGGGGAACTGGGCTGAGAAATGGCAAATGGAATTTAATACAGATAAGTGTGAGGTGTGGCATTTTGGAAAGTCAGATCAAGGTAGGAGTTTCATGGCTGAAAGTGGAGTCACAGGTAGCCAGGGCAGTGAAGAAGGCATTTGGCACAATGACCTTGATCAGTCAGGGCACTGAGCACAGAAGTTGGGAAGTTTTGTTGCAGCTGTAGGCTGTTCAGCAAGGTTAGATCATATGGAATAGAGAGGAACTGACTACTTGGATACATAACTAGCTCAAAGGTAGAAGATAGGAGATGGTGGTGGAGGGTTGCTTTTCAGACTGGAGGCCTGGTACCAGCAGCGTGCCACAAGGATCAGTGCTGGGTCCATTGCTTTTTGTCATCTAATGAATGATTTGGATGTGAAGGTACAGTTAGTAAGTTTGCAGATGATAGCAAAATTGGAGATAAAGACAACAGCAATAAAGGTTACCTCAGAGTACAACAGGATCTTGATGAGGTTTGGCCAGCGGGCTGAAGAGTGGCCAATGGAGTTAATTTATATAAATATGAGGTACTGCATTTTGGAAAGGCAAATCAGAGTGGGACATATACACATAATGGTAAAGTCCTGGAGAGTGTTGCTGGACAAAGAGATCTTAGAATGCAGGTTCATAGTTCCTTGAAAGTACAGTTGCAGGTAGGCAGGTTGTGAAGAAGGTATTTAGTATTCTTGTCTTTATTGCTCAGTATATTGAGTATAGGTTTTGGGAAACCATGTGGCAGCTGTACAAGGTATTAGTTAAACCATTATTGGAATGCTGCATTCAATTCTGGTCTCCCCACTATAGGAAGGATGTTGTGAAACTTGAAAGGGTTCAGAAAAGATTTAATAGGATGTTTACAGGATTGGAGGATTTGAGTTGTAGGGAATAAATTGGGGCTATTTTCCCTGGAATTTCAGACACTGAGGGGTGACCTGATAGAGGTTTATTAAATCATGAAGAGCATGGATAGGGTGAATAGCCAAGGCCTTTTCCCTGGGGTGGGGGAGTCTAAAACTAGGGGGCATAGTATTAAGGTGGGAGGGGAAAGATTTAAAAGGGACCTAAGGGGCAACGTTTTCACACAGAGGATGGGGTGTGTGTGTGGAACTAGCTGCCAGAGGAAGTGGTGCAGGCTGGTACAATGACAACATTGAAAAGGCATCTGGAAGGGTTTATGAATAGGAAGGGTTTAGACAGATATGGGCCAAAAGCTGGCCAAGGGGACTAGATTTATTTAGGATATCTGATCACCATGGATGAGTTGGAGCGAACGGTCTGTTTCCGTGCTGTACAGCTCGATAATTCGATGACTCAATGACATCAATGACATCACTTTCCCTTGTGCACTTGAGGCAGGGAAGTGGCCTGGACTGCCAGATGTGGTTCTCCACACCCTCTGAATACCAATGCTATAGCAACACCATTTCCACTCCCAGCGCCTTCTCCAAAAATACTATCTACTGCCAAAGCACTACAATTTATATTCATCCACAACACAGTGAAGTGTCCCTAAGGCATGTCATAACACAAAACAGAGGTGACACATCTGAACCACATTTGAAGATCAAACGGTAAAAAGGATCTAAGGGTATGAGGGGAAAAGCAGGAGCAGAGGGCTGAGTGGGGTGACCAGCCGGGCTTGTGTTGAATGGCTGAACAGAGTTGAAGGGCTGAATGGCCTACTCCTGCTCCTGATTTCTCAGTTTTTAAGCTTCCTTGGACAAAAGTTTGGTAAAGTGTTGGATTTTAGTCACAGGAGGAAGTTGGCACATATTGCCAGGGAAGGAACCATGAGCAAAGGCAATGTGCCAAACCTAACCACCCACAAAGGTATGGAAGTGAAGTGCTGGAACTAGCTGCTAATGAACGAAGACGGCCCATTGGTGCAGGCAAGACGGGGAAAGGTCCCAAGGTGGGGAGGTCGTGCAGGACAATGTTTACAATCAATTAAAGAGAAGGGGAATGATGCCTGGACTGCTGCTATTAATGAGACATTGATGATCCCTGATTTGGAACCCTGTCATGCATCAGGAATGGAAGTGGGGCTGCATATTGGAATTTGTAAAACACAAAGAGAAGCTGCTCCCTATTCATGCGAGTGTGGATATTTGTCTCTGTGCAATAATCTCAAAATGTGAAGATTGCCCAAGCCATACCTTTCCTGGTATCCTGCTCGGGTACACCAACATCAGCTGCTGGCAAAGGTGACAAAAGTCAGGCACAATCCCTGAGCAGGAAACAAAATCTTCAGAGGGAACAGCCGCACTTCCCTGCTCTACACCAGCACCAGCTCAGAGACCACTGCCTTGCTGTAGAATTGTAGCTTAAACAAGGGGTGTTGTTCACAGACTGGTGAGTGGGCATCACAGTCACACCTGCAGCTGGCAGACACTGGCAAAGAACAAGCCGCTTAATGTCAGAGGAGAACGAGAAGCTGGCTCTCAGACAGATGACCCAACTTGGGCAGTCACTTGGAATGTAGCAAATAAGGGACAAAGTCTACAAAGAAGTGGGTCCTCTCTTGGGACTGTCAACCTCCCAATAAACAACCACCAGGAAGGACCGTCCAGAAGGAGGAAACATCTGGAGCGCTCTGCCAGATTGGTCTTGGCTCTGGTAACTGCTGCAGGATGGGCCCAGATGGGCAGTGGTTCTCACTGTATCTATGCTCAGGTTCAGTCCTAGGAGCACGAGCATATATTTAAGCCACTTCTTCAGATGCTTGACTCTGTCACCATGCAGCCAGTGTGCCAGTTCCTGCAAAACCTCTTGGGCCCCTGGGAGGGCAGGAGCATGGGAGAGGCATGGCTGCTCCCTGGTAACTTGCCCATGTCTGTAATTGGTAGACCAACTGCACCTCGATTGAGTGCTAGACCCGCCTGTTACCAACTGCCCCAGCTATCCAGGTACCTCGATGGCAGCATGGGAACAGGCCATGACTCCTTGTACCATCAAGAAGCATGGATTGGCGTGAAGCCTACGGCTATTTGTATCTGGTGTTAGTAGTCAGTGTAGAGGCAGTGAATTAAACATACCAGCAGCAAACACCTTCCTGTCACTGAGTACTCAGTGGGCAGCCTGCAGCAATTCTGATGTGGAAAGATCAGCTTGAATGCCACTGGTATGGGTTGGATGCAATCTCTGGGGTAAGAGTGTCACCCAGGGATGTTACAGGGGCTCTCAGCCCTGCCTTGCAGTGATCTGCAAGTGCATTATGCAACCCCTGCTTGCATGCCTGGCAGGGTACAGCCTCCAGCTGCTTCTCTGTGGTTGCTGCTGTCTGCGCTCTGCGGCCTGTCTTCTGCATCCACTTCCCGTGGTTCTTGCAGAAGTTCACCTCCTCCCTCCCCATTTCACTGGCAAAGATTTCTCCAGCAGAATGAACTGTGATTATTACTGGACTCAGCAGCAATGCTGCAAGGAGGGTGTCTTCCACCTTCTACCCAGTTGCAGGCAGATCATCACCCCAGGGGCTGATTCCTTCAGTTCAAAGCTTTGCCACTGTCAACTGCTTCTCTCAAGGCAAGTATAGACTCATTGATCAGGCACAGATATGACTCCAGGCCCATTAGGAATGAGTGCTGGCCGAGTTAGGGATATCCAAATTCTACGAATGAATTTTTTAAATGTATAATATGAAATCCTCATGTGTTTTATGTGCAGGTAACACACTATTGAGGACATGTGACAGTCAACTGGACTATTAATAAAATTACAGTCATAGGGCCATACAACATAGAAATTCACCCTTTGATCCAAACAGTCCATGCTGACTACATTCCCAAACTAACCTAGTCCCATTTGCTTGCATTTGGTCCATAACCCTGTAAAACTTTCTGATTCATGTATTTGTCTGAATGTCTTTTGGATGTTCTAACTGTGCCTGAATCCACACTTCCTCTGGTAGTTCATTCTACGAACAAACCACTCCCTGTGTAAAAAATCCTTCAGTGGTTGTTAATCGCTTACTTGAAAGTGGCAGTCAGACCCCAACCCCCGGGGTCTAGCTGCCCAATGTGTCATTGCCAAAGGGTATGATATTGGCCTGGCAGCATCACATCAGTATCAGTCAGCCAAGGAACACATTTTGGGGACTATTAGCATTGTTTTGGCCGTACAGACTTAATGGGCTGAAGGACCTCTTGTGAATTTCATGATTCTATGATTTTATCAAAAAAGGCCGAGTAAGAAATTGAATCGTCTTTGTGAAATGATTGCCTGCTTGCTGCTGAGTTTGTGGCCTGTATGTGACATTTGTTTTTGCCAATTCTCTCCGCATAGACAGTGGATCAGGCAGTTTGGGCTAAACTGAGAGTTGCAACCATGAGCTGCTAATCATTTCGCTTGTGTTGTCTTGGAGTGGGTGACAGGTTTGTGCTCAGCCAAGGGAGGAATATGTAACACCAAGTGCAAGTCAAAGCATGAAACCTGAGGAGTTTATGATGAAAATGGGAGGTTGTGCTTTAGGATTGAGCAAAGTCTAAATAAAAACTGACCAAGCTGGTAAACAACCTGATGTTTGGTTCAGGCCTCCATCCTTATGTTAGGGGGATCAAATTCAGCTCTAACTCAAATTTAATCGAAATTTATCTCAATCCTCAGTGTAAAGATTGGAGTAGGGAGTTACTAAGAGGGTTGGGAATGGGATTTGGGGGATGGCAGGGGAAAGAGGGCTGATATTTCTAGATGGAGCAGCAGTCGTCAAAAGGCAGCATATACCTCTCAAGTCTGAAACGGACTGCTGTTTCACATTGACCTATATCTTGCTCTTTAGTGTAGCACAGAACCTTAGAGAACAAATTAATTTACCCTGAACAATACAATCACAGGATGAGAACTTGTGGAAAATTGAAATTAATCATTTTTATTTGTGTTTACATTGCCTGTAATTTAACGATTGTTGAATACCCAGCCGGTAAACTGAGCCATTTTAAACAATGAGAGGATTAGTATTTGACATAGAGGGAATTGGTGTTTATTTGTTTGTATGTTCAGACTACATTTTGTTTTCAAGTTTATCATTAGGAGACAGAAACAACAGCAGATTAATTGAGTCAACACCCAGAAGATTAATCCTGTCAGGATGTTTTCTCAACTATTTTCTTCATTTCAGAATTCCAGCTGTTTTTCTATATGCTTTCAAGAAGATGTATTGCTACAATCCATTACTAAATTACCAATCCAGATTATATCATTGTTTTGATATTATTTATTAATTTTCTTGAATAGGTTCAGCCACAAATATTCACAATCTCATCTAAATTGGATTGCAGGAGTCACACAGCCAGACACTGTGAATTGGATAAATTAACATCAGTGTGGATCCAGCCATTACCCATGCATTTTGAGCAACCATGGGATATATTCCATCTATTTATGTTAATCGTGGTTACACAGTGTTCGTTTCAGTAAACCTCCCTCCCCCATCATCAACGCGACTTGATATTGAAAACAAATGGCTGGTAATCAGAATTCTTTGTTTGCGATTTGACTTTTTTTAAAAAAAAGTCATCATCTCAAACAGCTTTTAATCAAAAAGCATTTTTATTGAAGATCCACTCACACCAGCTCCCACAAGAATGAGTGGAAGTGAAAGGAACATCGTTTATTTTTTAATGAGCCACTGTCAAACCTCACGGGGCATGTCCAGTGGGTTTTTAAACAAAAATGAAAAGATGAGAAGCCTCTTGGAGCACCCAGATTTATCCCGTCCCCAAAAAGTGCTAAATCTTGCAGTCATTCTGGGGTCATGGTGTCAAATCACAGAGATCTACGGCACTGACAAAGGCCCTTCAGCCCATTGTGTCTGCATCAGTCAATAACCACCATCTAATTAATCTAACCCCAGTTTACAGCACTCGGCCCTTAGCTTTATGTGCCTTAGCATCATAAGTTTAGATCTAAACTTTTCTTCAATATGATGGGAGTTTCTGCCTCTCCCACTCTAGCAGGCAGTGAGTTCCAAATTCCCACCAGCCTCTGTATGAAAAGTTTTTTCCTCACAAGCATATGGACGTACATGGAATAGTGTAGGTTAGATGGGCTTGAGATCGGTATGACAGGTCGGCACAACATCGAGGGCCGAAGGGCCTGTACTGTGCTGTGTAATGTTCCATGTTCTATGTTCTATCCCCTGGACACATCTGTCCCTTACCTTAAACCAATGCCCCCTGGTCATTGAATCCTCCATCAAGGGGAAATTTTTTTTTCCTGTCTACACTATGTTGCTCATAACTGTATCCATCTCAAGCATGGCTCCCCTCAATCTCCTCTCCTCTAAGGAAAGCAACTCCAGCCTATCCAATAAGTGGATCTCTCCAGCCCGTGCAATATCTCAGTAAATCTCCTTTCTACAAATGCCAAAAGTACTACTTTACCTCCCAAGAGGATGTTTTTATTTTCCTAAGCAGTGAATAGGGATTTTTGCCAGGATATTAAGCCTCACAGAAAATAATACAGCCAAAACCAAACCTTTTTGGCCATACCCTCTACATAAATCTACTTATGAAAAAGACTGCAAGGTATTGGCCCATTCAGTTTAAACAGCATAACACAAACCCACCATCAGCTGGAACCTACAATACAGCTCCCAACTACTGTAATAACTTCAGCCCTTTAAATTCTGCACCACCCTTCTCTGGTAATACATCTCTCATTCCATTTACAGTCACAATAGTCTCACAGCTAATAACGGCACAAGACTTTTTTTAAGAAAAGTTGATAGGTTACACTGCTGTTAATTCAGTCAGAGGAATAATATGCTGCTCTGGCCTCTTGTACTAGATTGCTGTATTAGATTTTTATAATCTCCGTTAACAGAAAAAAGACTCATTTTTGTTATTTACCAAACATGTAAATTTCTTAATTTTTTCTAAGCACTAATGGGTTAACTGGATATTAGTCAGCCCTGGGAATACAGGCTGATCTATGTATCAAATAGGAAAGACGCTGAAATCAATGTCACATCCTTACAACACCTTGTATTTACGTAGCACCTAAATCACATGCTCAAATATTTCAAGGTTCTTCATACAGGTCTTCACTTGATGAAAGAGCAGTGCTCTGAGAGCTGCTGATTTCATACAAACCTGTTGGACTATAACCTGGTGATAATGGGAACTGCAGATGCTGGAGAATCCAAGATAATGAAATGTGAGGCTGGATGAACACAGCAAGCCCAGCAGCATCTCAGGAGCACAAAAGCTTCATGATGAAGGGTCTAGGCCCGAAACGTCAGCTTTTGTGCTCCTGAGATGCTGCTGGGCCTGCTGTGTTCATCCAGCCTCATATTTCATTATCTTGGACTATAACCTGGTGTCGTGTGACTTCTGACTTTGTCCAACCCAGTCCAACATCAGCACCTCCACTTCACAGGGGCAACTACCAACATTTTACAGTGAGGCAAATACGGCGACTGACTCCTTGGCAATGATTGTTTCAGAGCCCAGTTTATTTCCTTGTGTTGCTCAGTGTCATACCTTAGTTTGCAACGTTCGCATGAAACAAGCTCCATTATGCTGAAGACTCTGTATATGTTGTTGTTCCTCACCTTCTGAAATTGGAAGGAGAGGATGGGGAGTTCTGAAGAAACAGCTGAGATATTAACTTTGTTTCGCAACAAATTTGTCAGATTGGCTAACATTCCAATTAGTTTTCCTTTATTTTAAAATTCTCAGCCTTATTGCTTTCAAATCCTTCTGTCTCTGAAATCTCCAGCCCTATATCCCGTGAGACCGCTGTGTTCCTTTAAGTCCAGCCTCTGTGTCTCCACCCATTTCAATCTTTCCCCTGTTCTACCTTTAACTACCTTGGGACTGTCTCTCCAAACCTTTTCCTCGCTACTGCTTTAAAACACTCCTGAAAATCTATGTAGAAAAGCAAATCTTTCATCTCCTGGACTGATGTCTCTTTACATAATATCAAATCATGTTTTATAACAATTTTTTCCTTTAATTTCTTGTGGGATGTGAGCATCACTGGCTGGGCCAGCATTTCTTGCCCATCCCTAGTTGCCCTTGAGAAGGTGGGGGTGAGCTGCATTCTTGAAATGCTGCAGTCTACCTGCTGTAGGTAGATCCCAATGCCCTAAGGGAGGGAATTCCAGAATTTTGACCCAGTGACACTGAAGGAACTGCGATATTTTCAAGTCAGCATGGTGAATGGCTTGGAGGGAAACTTAAAGGTGTGGTGTTCCCATATATCTACTGTGCTTGTCTTTCTAGCTGGAAGAGGTCATGGTTTCGAAGCTGCTTCCTGAGGATCTTTAGTGATTTTTTTCAGTAGATAGTTCACCCTGCTGCTATTGAGCATCGATGGTGAAGGAAGTGGATGCTTGTGGGTGTGATGCCAACCTCGTGGGCTTCTTTGTCCTGGATGGCTTCCAGTTTCTGAGTGTTGTTGGGGCTACACCCATCCAAGCAAGTGGGGAGTATTCCATCACACTCCTGACTTGAGCCTTGCAGATGTTGGGCAGGCTTTGGAGAGTCTGGAGATGAGTTAATCACTGCAGTACTCCTCACCCCTTGTAACCTGCTCTTGTAATCACTATGTCTAAACAGCAAGCCCAGATGAGTTTCTAGTCAATGGTAACCCCATTAGTGATGGTAACAGCATTGAATGTCAAGGGATGGTAGTTAGACTGTCTCATATTGGAGATGGGCATTGCCTGGCATTTGTGTGGCATCAATGTTACTTGCCACTTGTCACTCAAAGCCTTGATCTTGTCAAGGTCTTGTTACATTTGGATATGGAGTGCCACTGTCAGACTGTATTCAACTTCATGCTCAACCTTTTCAAAACTATGCCAGGCACTGACTGCTCACATGGACAGCAAGTCTGACTGAGGCATATCGTGACCCTATGAAGCATCTCAAGATGCTTCACTACTTTGAATTGTGCTATGGAAATGAAAGTTGTTGTTATCCATCAAACAGTAAGTTCAGCAGATTTCTGATATAAGAAACAGTTTATCGTCATATTTAATTTACCCCTCCCCTCTCCTCTGCTCAGCTTGTCATGCCCCTCAGATTGATTGGCCTGTCAACACTCCCTCTGAACATCACCTGGGCTGGGTACCTGTTGGGGACTGACAGCACCTTTAGCCCAGTACTAAACGGTACCTTCATGAGAGAGGGGAACTAAAAACTTCAATTAAAAACAATCAGGATGCAGAGATGGGCTGAGAGGTGGCAGATGGAGTTCAACCTGGATAAATGCGAGGTGATGCATTTTGGAAGGTCGAATTTGAAAGCGGAGTACAGGATTAAGGATAGGATTCTTGGCAGCGTGGAGGAACAGAGGGATCTTGGTGTGCAGATACATAGATCCCTTAAAATGGCCACCCAAGTGGACAGTGTTGTTAAGAAAGCATATGGTGTTTTGGCTTTCATTAGCAGGGGGATTGAGTTTAAGAGTCGTGAGATCTTGTTGCAGCTCTATAAAACTTTGGTTAGACCGCACTTGGAATACTGCGTCCAGTTCTGGGCGCCCTATTATAGGAAAGATGTGGATGCTTTGGAGAGGGTTCAGAGGAGGTTTACCAGGATGCTGCCTGGACTGGAGGGCTTATCTTATGAAGAGAGGTTGACTGAGCTCGGTCTCTTTTCATTGGAGAAAAGGAGGAGGAGAGGGGACCTAATTGAGGTATACAAGATAATGAGAGGCATAGATAGAGTCGATAGCCAGAGACTATTTCCCAGGGCAGAAATGGCTAGCACGAGGGGTCATAGTTTTAAGCTGGTTGGTGGAAAGTATAGAGGGGATGTCAGAGGCAGGTTCTTTACGCAGAGAGTTGTGAGAGCATGGAATGCGTTGCCAGCAGCAGTTGTGGAAGCAAGGTCATTGGGGTCATTTAAGAGACTGCTGGACATGCATATGGTCACAGAAATTTGAGGGTGCATCCATGAGGATCAATGGTCGGCACAACATTGTGGGCTGAAGGGCCTGTTCTGTGCTGTACTGTTCTATGTTCTATGTTCTATGTTCTAATTTACTCCACAATTCTTCCCAGCCTCCAAGAAAGATGCTCAAGAGGGAACTGTATGAAAAATGAACACACTTTGTCTACATTAACCGAGAATGACATTTGGAACCTATTAATTAAACAAGAACACCAATGTCTTGGAACCTCAAGGCAGCGTCAGTAAAATTAGTATTGCCCAGTCAGTTTACCAGAGGCAATTACGCTAAAGATTGTTTGAAATTTCAAAATCACATTGATCATCCTGGATCGTTCTGTCAGCCCTCACTCTCCTGCACAATGATAGATTTATATTGTACAGAATGACAGAATGCATTGCTATTATTTTCTATTAATACTATTGTCAGTGCATATTTGGTTTTTTTTATTGTTTTAATACTCTATTAGATAAAGCCTTGATGTAAGAAGATCCAAATCATCTGACTACAAACAAAACATTCGTATGGAGTAACGTGGTTGGGATATTTTGGTAGATAAACCCATTGGATTTAATGAACAAAGACAGACTCTACAGCCTGAGGCAACAACAAAGAGACAGAAATGGTCAGATCACTGATAATGGGAACTGCAGATGCTTGAGAATCCAGGATAACAAAGTGTGGAGCTGAATGAACACAGCAGGCCAAGCAGCATCTCAGGAGCACAAAAGCTGACATTTTGGGCCGAGACCCTTCATCACAGAGGGGGATGAGGAGAGGGTTCTGGAATAAATAGGGAGAGAGGGGGAGGCGGACCGAAGATGGAGAGAAAAGAAGATAGGTGGAGAGGAGAGTTTAGGTGGGGAGGTAGGGAGGGGATAGGTCAGTCCAGGGAAGACGGACAGGTCAAGGAGGTGGGATGAGGTTAGTAGGTAGGAAATGGAGGTGCGGCTTGAGATGGGAGGAAGGGATGGGTGGAGAGGAAGAACAGGTTAGGGAGGCAGAGACAGGCTGGGCTGGTTGTGGGATGCGGTGAGGGAAGGGGAGATTTGGAAGCTGGTGAAGTCCACATTGATATCATTGGGCTGCAGGGTTCCCAAGCTGAATATGAGTTGCTGTTCCTGGAACCTTCGGGTGGCATCATTGTGGCACTGCAGGAGGCCCATGATGGACATGTCATCTAAAGAATGGGAGGGGGAGTTAAAATGGTTCGCGACTGGGAGGTGCAGTTGTTTATTGCGAACTGAGCGGAGGTGCTCTGCAAAGTGGTCCCCAAGCCTCTGCTTGGTTTCCCCAATGTAGAGGAAGCCACATCGGGTACAATGGACACAGTATACCACATTGGCGGATGTGCAGGTGAACCTCTGCTTAATATGGAAAGTCATCTTGGGGCCTGGGATGGGGGTGAGGGAGGAGGTGTGGGGGCAAGTGTAGCACTTCCTGCGGTTGCAGGGGAAGGTGCCAGGTGTGGTGGGGTTGGAGAGTAGTGTGGAGCGAACAAGGGAGTCACGGAAAGAGTGGTCTCTCCGGAAGGCAGACAAGGGTGGGGATGGAAAAACGTCTTGGGTGGTGGGGTCGGATTGTAGATGGCGGAAGTGTCGGAGGATGATGCATTGTATCCGGAGGTTGGTGGGGTGGTGTGTGAGAATGAGGGGGATCCTCTTTGGGGTTTGTGGCAGTGACAGGGTGTGAGGGATGTGTTGTGGCCCAGCCTGTCTCTGCCTCCCTAACCTGTTCTTCCTCTCACCCATCCCTTCCTCCCACCTCAAGCCGCACCTCCATTTCCTACCTACTAACCTCATCCCACCTCCTTGACCTGTCCGTCTTCCCTGGACTGACTTATCCCCTCCCTACCTCCTCACCTATACTCTCCTCTCCACCTATCTTCTTTTCTCTCCATCTTTGGTCAACCTCCCCCTCTCTCCCTATTTATTCCAGAACCCTCTCCCCATCCCCCTCTCTGATGCACGGTCTCGGCCCGAAACGTCAGCTTTTGTGCTCCTGAGATGCTGCTTGTCCTGCTGTGTTCATCCAGCTCCACACTTTGTTAACAGTCAGATCACTGTGTGCTTTAGGCAGACTTGCTGTCCATGTGAGCTGCCAACCCCTGGTATTGTTTTGAAAAGATTGAGCAAAAAATTGAATGTGGTCTGACAGTGATAGCAAAGTATGTCTGAGCTTCCTGAAAATGTGGATTTCTCTTTAAGTCTCAAGAAAAACTGCCCACTTAATGAATTCTTTTTAAACAGGATCGAACTCTTCAAATGTAAAGGGGAGAATAAAATTTCAATGATACAGTCCAGTCTCACAATCTAAAGCAACAGAGGGCAACTGTAGCATCGATCAGGTCTCAGACAAAATATCATCAACTGAACTAAACACTGAATAAACTGGAGGAGACTTCCTGAAATAGAATATTTTCATGTTCTCTCACAATTGGAATAGAAAGGAGTAGCCACATTAAACAAATAAATTGCCTTTTTAGCTTTAATTTTAAGTTCTCATTCATGCAACTCAATTTCCCGAAATAGTTTTTATCTCTGCTAATTTTTAAATTTTATTTATTTAAATTTTCAATCCTGTTTTTCGTGGAATGCACATAGACACTCTTTTCAGAGTTGTCCATTCTGTTTGGATGCATTTAGGGTCTGGAGTTCAACATCACTCAGTTATATATTTGTATGTGCTAATGTCAGTACTCCATGGCTGAAGTCTTCAAGGAGTGGCTTTTAATGTATACATTTCTAAATGAACCTGTGATTTTTCAACCAGCCTATGTATAATATCCTGTGGATTAATGTTTCATTCCTGGAGGCTTATGTAATCCTGAAGAAATGGCAACATTTATGTTCTGACAAAAGTCATTATCCATGCTGAATTTTGAAGTTATTGCCAGCCTTTTGGTTTTTTTTTGTTTATTCATCCACAATATGTGGCAGTTGCTGGCTGGGCCAGCATTTATTGCCCATCCCTAATTGCCCAGAGGGGTCAGTTAAGAGTGAGCCACATTGCTGTGGGTCTGCAATCACATGTAGGCCAGGCCCAGGTGAGGATGACATTTCCTTCCCTAAAGGACATTAGTGAATTAGATGGGTTTTCCCCAACAATCAACAATGGATTCACAGTCATCATTGGACCCTTAATTCCAGATTTCTATTGAATTCAAAATCCACCATCTGCAGTGGCTGGATTTGAACCCGGGTCCCTAGAGGTTTTGCTGGATCTCTGGATTAATCGTCTACTCATTAAGCCACTAGGTCATCACCAACCCCAATCCAATTCTCAGTCAATATCCAAATATAGATCCAAAGAGCCCCAGTAATGAAGGTTTAGAATGAGGACTTTGCAACAAATTCATCTCCCCCAGTTCAGAAACAGAGCAGTTCAAGGTAGAATGTGCATCAAACATCAACTCATCATGAAAAAGCTAGATTGTCCAGAGTTTCTGGAGGTATTTAGCTTAAATTTTAAAAACAATGAGGAAGAGACTAGTTTACCCAAAAAGTAATTGCTTTTTGGGATAAGAAAGAAGGAATAATGTTGTAATATTGCAATGATTTCTGGTGGAAGAAAGATCTTCCCAATTTTTCTTAAAATAGTAAAAAGGTAACAAATGAAATCCAACACGTATCCAGAGGCAGTTTTTATTTATCTGAAAGAACATGCAAGTATTCTTAGGGGCCCCATCCTTTCCCTCCTTGCTTTATGACATCTGACATCACTCAATATTGAGACAAGTTCACAGACTCTTAGGGCGAATTTAGACTTGATTCTTTTCATACTTTTTCTGGGAAAATGAATTTGGGATTTTTGCCAAATACTGAACAGAGAGGAACAGATCTATTGGCTCTTCAGATTTGGCCTGGATTTGACAGGAAGTCATTTGCAAATCCTCAACACAGACTACATTCACAGATTATCACTATGGGCAATTCTATTAGAAATGATCAGATTAACAAGGTCACTAGATTATTAAAACACATTATATTTCAATGCAGTTAATAATACGATGTAGTCCTCTGCTCAATCAACATTGCTTGATGTAAAATAAGTCTGAAATCGTGTATTGCAGGGTATCAAGGTGGATTTGCACTTTGCAGACAGGAATTGAAAGCAATCTTTAAATCAAACCGACAGATGTGATAGAGAAGGGAATCCTCCCTGGAGTTTGAATACTGTGAAGGAATACTGTTGGAATTGATGGGATATTGTATTTTTACTGTGTTTCAAGATCTTTCACTTTATATTATTTGCAAATGTTAGTATATTCTATTGTATTTTTTTTTCTTTATAATAAACTTCTGTTTTACTGTTAAAGCCAAGTCTGCATCATTGTATGCTTGTGTTTTAGCGAAAGACCATCGCATTAAATCAAGATCATTTCATTTATCAAGCCAGGGTTTCAATCTGGAGTTGACTTGCCCTGTAATCATTTCAGCTGAGATCATAACGTCATTCTTTCACACAGGAACAAAAGAAGTTCTGATCCATTCTGAGGTACGGTTTGAATGAAATCCCACTCACTCATTCTACCAAGGAGAATAGACACTCGTTGGTATATTTTTGAGTCTCAGAATGGAATTTGAAACACACCACTGGATGGCTGAGAGATGTAACGGATCTGATGACCAACCAGCCACACTGCACTTGCCACATTTGGTGGACTCTGAGTCATTACAAAGACAAGCAATTGCAATAATACTGGGTAAGGTACGGCCAAGTGAGTGGGCAGTGACACGGAAAATCCCAGTGACATAAATCTCTTAGCGGCATTTCTCTCAATACTTAAACAAACTAATCATCCATCTCATTTGCTACTGAATGGAAATTCATTGATTAGATGCAATATTTGCTTTACATTTCAAAAACTATTTTGTTAATTATGAAGCTATTAGTGATGGCTCAAGTTCATATTACTGCACAAGTCCTTTCTTTCCTTAGGAGATCCTGTTTGATGGTGTTTCTGGTGTAATGATTATTACTGAGCCAATGATTTGAAACCTCATGAACCTCAAATCTTGTCACAGCTGAACAAAAGTGCATGAAACAAATACATTTGTAAGATTGCAGGTTTAGTCCAAACCGAATTGCAATAATATCCACCAATTACTATGCATATGCTCGCAGGATACATCAAAGTCCATGGAATTTATTGGAGCATTTGTAGTCTGACAGCCTTGGTACAAACCACAACATTCTGCACAAGCTGTATCTTTCATTTAAGAACAGGCATTGCAAACTAAATTGCAACATGCTCAGGAAGAACCACCCACATTAATTTTATACTTGCATTCTGCATATGTTCATGCAGCACAGTTTTTGCAAAATGTGTCACATGCACCGACTAACAGACTTAATGTTACCAATCTGCTTTCAACACAGACATTTATTTCCTTGAGCTGGTTTAGTCACATAACGGGGTCCCAGCACCTACAAATTGGCTCCTGCTTCTTCGACCTGTCTGGTGGAGGGGTCCAGAGTTTTAACAACCGACTTCAGAATTCACATGACTTGAGTCGCTCAGAACTTGGATTGAATTATCAGCAAATAAAGAAAAGATCGAACTGAATCATTAATTTTGTTCTATAGTCAAGCGAATATTGTGTTCAACAGTTGTGATAAAATTAAGTTAGTTCACGCAAAAATAAAACGTAAATAGATGCTATGATACAAAAATAATGCATTTTTTCTCATATCCCACCACAAGTGGGTCACGCTAAGGAAAGAGAAGGGACCAGATAATGACTCATGCAGCACCGACATCTGGAGCTGCTTAGATTATAGGGTCCACAGGGTGGGCACAAGCTCTGGCTGAGAGCTCATTGCCCCTCATTGGATAGGAACAAAATATAGGAAACCATTTCAGACATTAGACATTGCATCTCCCAATAGGCAATGCACTCACTGTGATTCAAGGTTCAGAGCATTAATTATATTTTGGGATTTGGTTTTCAAAACAAAGGCAGATGGGTCAACTCTGTGAAGGCCATGTTCTTTTCAAACAGGCCAGAAAGATACCTGGAACTTGACTTATCTCATTTAAACTGTTTTCTGGATGGAATATATTCAACCTGTAGCAATTCGAGACATTCAGTCAGTTACTAAATGCCTCAAACTTCACTGAAGAGAAATATCAAATCTGCTTTAATTGCTTCAGCTGACAGGGTAAGAGAGAAATCTGGTGCTTGTTTAAGGTCTCTGGCCTGGAGATGCATAACCTTCACTGCAAACAGGGAGTGTGAAGGTAATATTCCCCAGAGAACATAATGCCTCTCTTTAGAGGCCTTCAGAATTTATAAATTCTTAAAGTTAAATGTCAGGTTATCATTCCAAGTATTACCTGTTATGATGTTCTCTGTGTACTGAATAAAATAAAACTAAACTGTTTGATCGATTTGACTAATGATTATCAATTATTACTGTGATTGTCTATGGATTCTCTGTTCGCCAGAGATGAATGGCACATGGAGTGACCCAAGATCAATATTCAACTCTCACTCTCTCAATTCTCACTCTTAGCTGAGGTGTTCAGGCCAAGCCTTCAGTCAGAACATCAGAACTAGGAGCAAGAGTAGATCATTCATCCCCTTGACCCTGCTCCACCATTTAATAAGATGTGGGTCTCATCTTGACAATAACTCTACTTTCCTGCTCGCTGTCCATAATCCTTCACAAATCAAGTAAAGCATAAGGCTCACTCAAACTAACTCAGATTAGATAGAAGCCAACATAAACAACTGCATAAAAACTGAAAGAGCTGGAAATCAGAAATAAAAACAGAAATTGCAGGAAGAGCTCAACAGGTCCGGCAGCATCTGTAGAGAGAAATCAGAGTTAATGCTTCAGGGAAAGTGGGAACTGCAGATGCTGGAGAATCCGAGATAACAAAGTGTGGAGCTGGATGAACACAGCTGGCCAAGTAGCATGCTGCTTGGCTTAATGTTTCAGGTCCAGAATTTCCAGTTCTGAGGAAGGGTCACTGGATCTGAAACATTAACTCTGATTTCCCTCCATAGACAACTGCATTTCTGGCTCTGATAGAGTTTGCCTAATATGCAAATGGCTGGTGTTCAGTAGTGTGACATTTGAGGCTGCTTCAAATGCATAGCATTACATCAGATATAATGTTCAGACGCAGACCATTAAGTCTGACCAGTCTATGCTTGCGTTCAGACCCTATTCAAGCCTCGTCCCTTCCCTTCTAACAAAACTGCATGGGCATATCCCCTAACTCTCCTCTCACACGTGCTTGTCTAGCTTCCCCTTCATTGTATCAATTCACTTCAGCCTTTTCCTGCGGGATAGGGCTCCACTTTCCCATCACTCTCTAGGTAAAGAAATCTCTGCTGAACTCGCTGTTGGGTTTGTTGGTATTTTTTGATCTGATATTTCGTATCAGCTGTCTTTATTTCTCCATCTATATTTTCTCTGGCTATAGTCTCTCAAAATCCTTCTTCAATTTAAAGACCTTTATCAGGTCGCCCTACAGCTTTCCTTTTTCAGCCCGTCCATTTGATCCTGATTAAATGTAACCTTACATTTCTAATTAATATCCCTGTGGATGTAATTTGTTTTTTGCCAGTGTTGCTGTGTCCATTTTGGAATTTGTTGATCAGAAGTGCTCCCAATTTCAAAACTGATCAAACCAAGGATGAATACAGGTAAAGGAATATCACAGCTAGGAGCTGGAGGAGGCCATTCGGCCTTGCGGTCTGCTCCGTCATTTAGTACAATCATGGTTGATCTCATCTTGGCTTCAACTCCACTTTCCATAACCTTTCATCCTATTGTTAATTAAAAATCTGACTATCTCCTCCTTAAATTTACTCAATGTCCCAGCATCCAACACTCACTCAGGTAATGAATTCCACAGTTAACTTGTTTTTCAGTTCTATCCTTTTAATAAGAAAAAATACGAGAGGTGGTTTACTTTATTTATGGCTTTATTGTTTTACAGTATCAATCAGGAAGGAAGATAAAGCATTATAAAAGTGAAGCTGCCTTTTAATGATTTATAGCACGGGCATAAGGTCCAAGAGTAAAGAATGATTGATAAATGTATATAAGGCAAGGCCCTGTTAGTGTGCAAATGTAGCTGTTTCCTTATAAACAAGATGATTAAGATCCTGGAACTCTCTGATGAAGGGTCTAGGCCCGAAACGTCAACTTTTGTGCTCCTGAGATGCTGCTGGGCCTGCTGTGTTCATCCAGCTCCACACTTTGTTATGTTGGATTCTCCAGCATCTGCAGTTCCCATTATTTCTGATTAAGATCCTGGAAGTGTACAGCACAAATTCACCAATCTGGTATCAGTTTCAATGTGAAGTTGCACTGTCCAGACCAGAAAAGACTGAGGAATGATTTATTAGTGAATTTTAAAATGGGATGGATATTGATGGCGTGTTTGGGAGTAATGAAGAGTAATCAACTTAAAATTGTCACTAAAAGATATTAAAAAGAGTTTCCTGGACATTATAAGAAGATCACAATCACATGAGATTAAAGACAGGGGTCTGTATCAGAGAGCATTCCCCTAATGATATCTGCAATGTGGGGCAGGGGAGGAGAATTCTAGGGGAGGGGAACCCACTGGATCAAGGATGTACCGGTCCGGCCCGCTTTATCAATGGGGCTTTATTGAATTTTTTTTCTTCTATTTTTCATTTTATGATAAACCACATTTTTTTATTCGTTTACAGGATGAGGGCATCGCTGGCTAGGCAGTATTTATTGCCCATTCTTAATTGCCCAGAGGACAGTTAAGAGTTGACCACATTGCTGTGAGGCTGGAGTCACATGTAGGCCAGACCAGGTAAGGAGGGCTGTTTCCCTCCCTAAAGGACATGAGTGAACCAGATGGGTTTTTCCTGACAAGCGACAATGATTCATGGCAATCGTTAGACTCTTAATTCCGGATTTCTTTCTTCTTAATTCAAATTCCTCCATCTGCCATGGTAGAATTCAATTTATATTTTAAAAGCAACTTTAACACAAAAAATATCCCAAGGTGCTTCAGAGGAGCATTAGAAAAAAGTGGTAGACTGGAGAGTTCGAAAGATAGGGCCATAACGTAATACAAGGTCAAATCACCAAAGATAACGGGAACTGCAGATGCTGGAGAATCCGAGATAACAAAGTGTGAAGTTGAATGAACACAGCAGGCCAAGCTGCATCTTCAGATGGCCTAGGCCCAAAACGCCAGCTTTTATGCTCCTAAGATGCTGCTTGGCCTGCTGTGTCCATCCAGCTCCACACTTTGTTATCTCAGATCACCAAAAGTCTGTTTAAGGAGGTAGCTCTACACAGCGTCTGAAAATAGCAAATAAGTGAGGCAGAGAGGCAGTGGTGTAGGGAAGATATTCCAGGACATAGTTATCAGACATTTTGAGGCATGTTATCGATGGTGAATCAAATAACATGGGTGATGCTTTAGAGAACAGATTTAGAGGGTGCAGGCATCTCCAGGCGTGTGTGGCTGCCGCAGGTTGCAGAGATAGGGAGGAGCAAGGCCATGAAGGCAACTGAAAACAAGGACAAAATGTTTGGAATAAAGGTCCAGTTTGAAAAGGAGGCCAACGCAGCGACAGTGTACGAACAGAGCCTGCTACAATTTCAGGCACGGGTACAATAGGTGTGAGGCCTTGTTTAAAATCTGTTCGTTTTTCAGTTTGGAGTCAGGCCGGTTTTATTTCTAAAATAGGAATTTAAAGAACGCCGCGTTGACTGACTGTCTATTAATTGTGTGTGTTTTTGAACAAAATGAAATGTATCTGCAAATACAAATTCATCCTGTGTGTGTGTGTGCGTGTGTGTGTGTATCATGTGATGGGGTCGCCTGCAGTGCAATATGAGCCCAAGATCCCAGTTGAGGCCGTCCTCACGGGGATCCTACTTGGCTATCAGCCAAGTGACTCTGCATTGTTGTGTATCCCAAAACCCATCTTGAAGGACATTTACCCAAAGATCTGAGACTGAATGTCCTTTCCTGGTGGAGTGTTCCCCCACTGAGAGGGAACATTCCTGTCTGGCAACTGTTGCTCAGTAAACATTCATCTGTTGTCATAATGTAGAGTGGGAAAACTTCTGCCAAAGATTCAAGGACTGAAGATGACGAAAGAGCAAGAGAGAGAAAGAGAGAGTTAGGCAGGGTGAAGGTGGTTGGGAGAAAAAGCTATCGGGGATGGGGCAGGGAGTAGTTTAAACCATGGGGGAGGTGGGTTTAGCTTGAAGGAGACCTCTGAGTTCAGAAGCAGTTCTGAAGAATCAGTAAGGCACCCACACACCTTCTTCTGAGAAGAATTTCATTCCATTCTCCCAGTTTCTCTACCTTAACAATACTCCACAATACTGCTTCCAACATGTTTTCCTTTAACTTCAAGAGCAAACTCCCTCCCACAACCATGTCTGACCCACTTCCTGCCCTCTGCCCTAACCCCTACCCCCACTTTCTTCTCTACAAACCATTATCACCCCCTTTTGTCCCATGATATTTGTCATCTCTAATCTCCCATGGTCTCTAACCTCTCTGGTTTTCTGAAATTCCTCACTCTCTAACTTCCCTCGCTCTGTAATCTCTCTCATTCTATGACCATACACTAACCAATCTTCTGTTCCACTTGCTAATCACACTGTTTTTTAACAATGTTGACTCTATTTTTTCTCTTCACAAATGCTGCCAGAACTGCTGAGTTTCTCCCGCAATTTATTTGTTTTGGAAAATTTGCCAGTATTTATTTTATTCTTTAAGTATCATGCGCATTTTGTCACAAAATACAAGGACATATTTTGTACAGTGTCACCAGTTGCTAGAACCAACTTAAAACATAGAAAAATAAACCAAAACATAGAACACAACAGCAGAAAAATGAAGAAATAAATAAATAGTGCTCAACTTTACAGTCCTTCTGGTTAAATGCTCCATCATGGGTCTGGTGGCCCGCCATGAATCTCTATCACCATCGCTGCTAGAATAAGAGTCACCTCTCTTTGGCTCCATCTCATCCCCATTGGCACCTATGCTGGACCTTGCCTATACAGCCAGGTACCGAACCTGCCCAAACTTGATTCCACTGCCGCCATCAGCCCACTTCAGGCCCACTCGCCGATGTAGTCACTGCTGGGTCCATCACAGTAACCATGAGTCAGCACTAGGACCACATCGTCGATGCAGAAGCGCTGGCATCATTTTAAGTCTCTGTTAAAGTTCATAGGTGATATGAACTAGGAGCAGGAGTAGCATATTCAGCCTGTTGGGGCTGCTCTAACATGTAATACAATCATCTCAGCATTAACTCCACATTCCTACCCACTCTCCATATTCCGTTAACCCAATACTAATTAAAACTTCGTCTATCTCCTCCTTAAATTTACCAATGTCCCAGCATCCACTGCACTCTGGCGCAGTGAATTCCACAAATTCATGACCCTTTGAGAGAGGCAGCTTTTCTTCACATCCATTTTAAATCTGTTGCTCCTTATCCTAAAGCAATGATGTTTTATTCTAGATTGTCCCAGATGAGGAAACATGCTTCTCTACATTTACTTTATCGATCCCTTTTATCCTCTAGCATATCTCAATTAGATCTCCGATCATTTTTCTAAGCTCCATATGGGTCCAGGTTGGGCCTGGTGAGGTCCAAATGGTTCTGGGAGATTGTGGATGGGTCCAGTTGGGTCTGGGTGAGTCTGAGGTACAATAATTCACAATTTCTGCAGCCGATAAGTGACTAAATTGTTTCAGAAAGTAACACCTAGCCATGTTGATGAAACACATTAGCTGAGTTTCTAAAATATTGTAGTAAGTTAGCAGTAAATCCTCAGGATGTTCACTGTGTCTCAAAGAAGGAGAAATCAAAATTTGATTCAGTAACATGGCAACATCTTTACCCTGTGAGACTGGCACAGGGACTAAACAGACCTTTGATGTTCATAGCAAATTGCTGCAGCTGGCAGTTCACCCTCCTAGTGTGTTCAGATGTTTATCTGTGAAGGTCGGATCTGATCTGGTTGACTGCAATGTAACACAGGCCCTATCAATGCCACAATTCTTCACTCTAAACATGAAACTTCTCCGAATATCAGAGCCAGCTTCGTGTTGTTTTCCACATTGTGAAATGCACCTCCAGGTATTCAAAGCAACAACATCAATACAATTGACAGTCTTCAGAGCAGGAAGCAGTAGATTGTAGATCTCAGTTCACAGTTAAACAGTTCCTCTTCAGGCATAACAGAAAATCAAAACATTGGGTTGAATTTTACACATCCTGGATGAAAAGTTATGACCAAAATTAAATTCAACAAATAATTTATGATCAAGAATAAGGATCAAAGTTGCTCAGATGTTGTAAACAGCCAATTAGAACACTAATGGAAGTGATCTTCAGCTGATCTGACCTATATGTAACTCCAGTCCCCAGGTGTTGGCTCTAGGTTGTCTACAAATTCACCCTGGAAGGTTAGCCCAGGATAAGACAAGGTCTCCAGGAGGTGAGGAGATTAAAGTGATATCATGGATGTCTCCAGTTACATTACCAAATCCTTTCCACTTCTGGTACCACATTGTTATCCATTCCTGTTACACATGAGAGTTAGCAGGAATCTCTATGCTTTCATCTAATTTCTGGTTGATAAGATCTCTGGAATTAATTCTGGAACTTGGCATCACTCATTATTTGTGTGGGAGTTCAAAACGAGGCGTTAATAAAGCACTCTTCGTATTCTTGGTTTCATCAGATGAATATACAACATTTGAATTCATTGACACAATCACCAAAATATTCTGGTTCACAGGTATGTAGGATTAAGCAGAAATGATCCTGAGAAACAAATTCCTATCACTCTGCATTATCTCAAAACTGCACAATGTTTTTCTCTGGGAAAAGAGATTTGATCAGTCTGCAAAACAGTGAATTATCACACTGACAATCTCATTTGCACTTGCATATTCATAAACTGGAAAATATATCTGGAAAATGTATAGGATGCAATTTATAGAACCAACCATGTAGCAAACATTGACCGAAACCTTTAGAACAGGATGTCATTGCCTTCTGAAATCTCACTTTTACGACAGGACCAGTCGTGACCTGGTGCATCATCCACAGTTAAATTATTGGGAAGCTGGAGTGGACGCGGACAGAGACACACACACAGTGATGCTGCTCAGAAACGATCTCAGATTTATACCACTGAGAGGCCACACCAAAGTGAATCCAAACCTGAACTGAGGAAAAGATGGGACACCATCTCAAAACTGTAATGCTTGGAAAGTGGAATATTATTCTATAGCTCTGCTGCTCAGAACTGGCAATCTGTTCTTCAAACAAGATTCAAGTTACTTCTAAATTGCCTATAGGGATGTGTTTGATTAAAACTACAAACAAAAATCAGTCACAAATTAATGAATTACCAGCCAGGTGTGAGAAGGACTATTTCTGCTTGGCTCCCAGGATGTGCAGATGAGGCTCAGTCACAATTCCCATTTTCAGATCATAGTCCAAAGACTTCAGATTTGTTCTGAAGAAAGGCCATTGACCTTCCATGTTAACTCTGGCTCTCGCTCCACAGATGCTGTCCGACCTGCTGGGATTCCCAGCATTTACTGTTTTTACATTAGATTTCCAGTATCTACAGTAACTCTGGAAAACTTGCACATGTGGATATTGTGTTGAGATGCTGTTAGGTTTGATTGCGATGTCCTCTCTTAATAATCAAACAGAGCCCTGAGACCTGCTCCCCAGAGGCTGGCTCTTCTGGAACATTCTAATACATCAGCATCGCACGGGGATAGAGTAAATAGGAGACTTAATAAAATAACCATTAACTTTTATTTATCAGTCACAAAACAGTCGATATAATTGCTCTTTATGTCTTCCAATCTACCCGATTAGAAATAAGTTTGTAAAAAGTGATAATTAAATTTAGGTAAAATTGATGTTGTTTTAATGCAGTTTATGTATAGTTGGACATTTGCCAATGGCGTGGAAAGTATGACTAATATCCCAGCTCAGCTTTCTTCTATTGGAAATGCCATAACTGCTGCGCCTCTGATGCTGTTTTATCATTGGAAGGAGCTTGAGCAAAAAGGACAATAAAAAGCAGGCAATTATCTCTTTTAAATTGATAAGGAAACAAATGGACTGAAGATACTAAATAGCTGCATCACACTGGGCAGCAAAGAACATGATGCTTTTGGGAGTGGTGCCTGCATCTACCATCTGAGACACACATCTACCAGACCTAATTCCAAACAGACAGGACCGTCGAGTACTCAAGGAATGTTGCCAAGGGAGACAGCTATTTACTGGTAGGATATAACAATGGGGGGAGATCCCTCCTAATTATTAAATATTTAAAAAGTGAGTGGAGAGAATCCTTTTTTAGTAAGAAATGAAATCAACATTTTGGAATTGATGTAGTGGTTAAGATCCCATCTGGAACACCTGAAGGCTGATGAAACACTAAAAGCTAATATGCAGGTGCAGCGAGTTATTAGGAAGGCTAATGGGATATAGGCCTTTATTGCAAGAGGGTTTGAGTAGAGAGCAGTGAAGCATTGTTTCAATTGTGTTGGAGTTTGGTTTGACTGAGCCTTGACTACTGTATGTAGTTCTGTCTCCTCGCGTCGGGAAGGATATTATTGGTGTAGCAAGGATGCGATAAGGATTCACTGTACTTGTTCCTGAGATGGTGGGACTATCCTCTGAAGCGAGACTGGGTAAACTAGGCCTGCATTCTCCAGAGTTTTGAAGAATGAGCAAGGGTCTCATTGAAGCCTACAAAATACTTAAAAGGAGAGTTAGAATATATGCAGGCAAGATGTGTACTCTTGTTAGGGAATCTAAAACTGGTGTTTCAATTTATAGGTAAGGGAGGTGCCACTTAGGTCTGAGATGAAGAGAAATGATTTTACTTAAAGGGCTGTGAACATTTGGAATTGCCTACCACAGAGGGTTGTGAAAGCTCAATCTTTAAGTCTGTTTAAATGTAGAGGTTGATAGATTTCTGACTACATGTGGTGCCCAGGGCTATAGGGGTTGGGAGAGGGGTTGGCGAAAGGAATTGATGTATTCGCTCAGTCATGGTTGTATTGATCGACATGGAGCCTTGATGTGCTGAATGGCCTATTCTTGGAGCTATGTTTCATAAACCAGAGATGAGGTTACATGAGATTAGCACTCCACGTGTAGGAGATGAAAGTAGGACAAGATGACACCAATCCCTCAATCCCTCGCTCTGCCTGCATCCCTTCACCGTCCATGAAAAAAAACCTCATTTTGCTGCCCTGCAAATTTAGCCCTTGCTTCATTAACCCTCTGTCAGTGTAAAAGCTGAAATCACTTCACAAGTATTGCGCTCAAATAATGCAAATACTTCTTTAAACATCATTACAGAAAAACTGTAACTGCAGAAATTTCTGTTCCATGAGAAGAACTTGAATCATTTTCAGCCAAACTCATTATGTTAATTACTATTCATTAACTCTAAGTGAAAGCTCCTTTCTAAGCTGGCCTTCATTTTACCATAGTGACAATTCCAATTACAGCAGTACATCCTCTCCAACCCATTGCCAAATGATTCATTATTCCAGATCTGACCTGTTGCAGCGAATGAAGGCAATAATTATGAAGCTGGATGAACACAGCAGGCCAAGCAGCATCTCAGGAGCACAAAAGCTGACGTTTCGGGCCTAGGCCCTATATCAGAAAAGGGGGATGGGGAGAGGGTACTGAAATACATATGAAGAGGGGGGAGGCAGATCGAAGATGCAGAGAGGAGAGGAGACAAACAACTTAGAGGGGCAGGGATGGAGCCTATAGAGGTGAGTATAGGTGGGGAGGTAGGAAGAGGATAGGTCAGTTCGGGGAGGATGGAAAGGTCAAGGGGACAGGATGAGGTTAGTAGGTAGGAAATGGATGTGCAGCTTGAGGTGGGAGGAGTGGATAGGTGAGAGGAAGAGCAGGTTAGGGAGGCGGGGATGAGCTGGGCTGGTTTTCGGATGCAGTAGGGGGAGGAGAGATTTTGAAGCTGGTGAAATCCACATTGATACCATTGGGCTGCAGGGTTCCCAAGCAGAATATGAGTTGCTGTTCCTCCAGCCTTCGGGTGACATCATTGTGGCACTGCAGGAGGCCCATGGTGGACATGTTGCCTAAGGAATGCGAGGGGGAGTTGAAATGGTTTGCGACTGGGAGGTGCAGTTGTTTATTGCGAACCGAGCAGAGGTGTTCTGCAAAGCGGTCCCCAAGCCTCCGCTTGGTTTCCCGAATGTAGAGGAAGCCACAATGGATACAGCGGATGCAGTATACCACATTGGCAGATGTGCAGGTGAACATCTGCTTGATGTGGAAAGTCTTCTTGGGGCCTGGGATGGGGGTGAGGGTGGAGGTGTGGGGGCAAATGTAGCACTTCCTGCGGTTGCAGGGGAAAGTGCCGGGTATGGTGGGGTTGGAGGGGAGTATGGAGCAGACAAGGGAGACACGGAGAGAGTGGTCTCTCCGGAAGGCAGACAAGGGTGGGGATGGAAAAATGTCTTTGGTGGTGGGGTCAGATTGTAGATGGTGGAAGTTTCGGACGATGGTGCGTTGTATCCGGAGGTTGGTGGGGTGGTATGTGAGGACGAGGGGGATTTTCTTTTGGCAGTTATTGCGGGGGTGGGGTGTGAGGGATGTGTTGCAGGAAATGTGGGAGACACAGTCAAGGCCGTGCTCGACCACTGCGGGGGAGATGTTGCAGTCCTTGAAGAACGTGGACATCTGGGATGTGCGGGAGTGGAAAGCCTCATCCTGGGAGCAGATGCAGCGGAGGCAAAGGAATTGGGAATAGGGGAAGGAATTTTTGCAGGAGGGTAGGTGGGAGGAGGTGTATTCTAGGTAGCTGTGGGAGTCGGTGGGCTTGAAATGGACATCAGTTTGTAGGTCGTAGCCTGAGATGGGGACAGAGAGGTCCAGAAGGTGACGGATGTGCTGGACATGGTCCAGGTGAACTTGAGGTTGGGGTGGAAGGTGTTGGTGAAGTGGATGAACTGTTCGAGCTCCTTATGGGAGCATGAGATGGCTCCGATACATTAATCAATATAACAAAGGAAGAGGTGGGGTTTGGGGCCAGTGTAGCGGAAGAGGGACTGTTCCATGTAACCTACAAAGAGGCAGGCATAACTTGGGCCAATGCAGGAACCCATGGCCACCCCCTTTGTCTGTAGTAAGTGGGAGGAATCGAAAGAGAAGTTGTTGAGGGTGAAGGCGAGTTCGGCTAGGCGGATGAGGGTGTCAGTGGAGGGGGACAGGAAGAAGTAAAGGGCCTTTAGGCCATCTGTATGGGGAATGCAGGTGATTAGGGACTGGAATTCCATAGTGAAAATGAGGTGTTGGGGGCCGGGGAATTTCTCCCCATCCCCCTTTTCTAATGAACAGCCTAGGCCTGAAACGTCAGCTTTTGTTCTCCTAAGATGCTGCTTGGCCTGTTATGTTCATCCATCTCCACACTTTGTTATCTCAGATTCTCCAGCATCTGCAGTTCCCATTATCTCTGAATAATTATGAAGCATTGACTTGTGGAACCTTTTCCATTCTAATTGCAGGTTTGATCTCAGGTCGGGCCAATATTAGTTGAACTGAAGCAAAAACCAATAAAACCAGCTGGCCCCTCAGGATGTGTGGAAATAGAAAGAGTTAATCGATGGAATTTACTCTCACTCATTGAAGAGGCTGTGGAACATGGAACATAGAATTGGCAAAGAAGGTCAAAGGGCCAGTATCAATCACCTCTTCCTGATTCTGTGAATAAGGTCAAAAATCGCACGACACCAGGCTCTAGTCCTACAGGATTATTGGAAAAAACAAACTTTCAGTTCGCAACCGCTTTGCAGAACACCTCCGCTCAGTTCGCAACCGCTTTGCAGAACACCTCCGCTCAGTTCGCAAAAAACAACTGCACCTCCCAGTCGCAAACCATTTCCACTCCCCCTCCCATTCTCTTGATGACATGTCCATCATGGGCCTCCTGCACTGCCACAATGATGCCACCCGAAGGTTGCAGGAACAGCAACTCATATTCCGCCTGGGAACCCTGCAGCCATATGGTATCAATGTGGACTTCACCAGTTTCAAAATCTCCCCTTCCCCTACTGCATCCCTCAACCAGCCCAGTTCGTCCCCTCCCCCCACTGCACCACACAACCAGCCCAGCTCTTCCCCCCCACCCACTGCATCCCAAAACCAGTCCAACCTGTCTCTGCCTCCCTAACCGGTTCTTCCTCTCACCCATCCCTTCCTCCCACCCCAAGCCGCACCCCCCGTTACCTACTAACCTCATCCCACCTCCTTGACCTGTCCGTCTTCCCTGGACTGACCTATCCCCTCCCTACCTCCCCACCTACACTCTCTCCACCTATCTTCTTTACTCTCCATCTTCGGTCCGCCTCCCCCCTCTCCCTATTTATTCCAGTTCCCTCCCCCCATCCCCCTCTCTGATGAAGGGTCTAGGCCCGAAACGTCAGCTTTTGTGCTCCTGAGATGCTGCTTGGCCTGCTGTGTTCATCCAGCCTCACATTTTATTAAACTTTCAGAGCCTTGCTCCTTCTTCAGGTGTTAGTGAGTGAGGTGGCATCAGACACAGAATTTAAAAGTAAAAGATCCAAGGCCCACAAAATTGATGTAAATGTGTTGAACAAACCTAAGATGGCTGTTAAATCTTTAACCAGTGCTTCCCGGTAGCAGAAAAACTACACCATGTTCTTTGCAGCCTTCATTACATTATCGGTGACAATAAGCACCTCACCAAGATCTTCCCCATGCCTCCACTTCTCTCCTTCAAACAACTGCCAGACCTTAAACAAACATTGTTCACAGCAAAATACCCAGCCTTCTGGGCACCATCGACCACAACACTATACAACTCTGTCATGGCAACCTCTTCAGGTCATCGACATGGACGCTACCATCACACGTGGGAACACCCCCACCTCGTACATGGCAGAGAGTCATGTGACATGGCCAACGTTGTCTACCTCACACGCTGCAGGCAAGGATGCCCTGAGGCATGGTATGTTGGTGAGACCACGCAGATGCTATGACAACGGATGAATGGACAAACACAACAGTTGCCATACAAGGATGTCCCCTCCCAGCCAGGGAACACTTCAGAGGGAAAGGACATTCAGCCTCGGATCTTTGCATAAACGTCCTCCAAGGCAGACTTTGGGATACACAGCAACGCAGATTCGCCGAGCAGAGGCTGATAGCCAGGTTCGGTATCCATGAGGACAGCCTCAACTGGGATCTCGTCGTACTGCAAGTGACCCCACCACACTATACACATTCATGGAATCATTCACAAACACGAATGCATGCGCTCACATGCACACCCTCTCTCTCAAGCACACAGTCATACATGCATACTCACACACCCACGCTCACACACACACATCCTCTATCTCTCTCTCACACATGGCTCTCTTACACACACATGCACACACATATTCTCACTCTGTCTCTCTCTCTCTCTCTCTCACACACAAAATTTGCAATTGCAGATTTGTATTTGCAGGTACATTGCATTTTGTTCAAAAAACACACAATTCATACAGCCAGTCAATGTGGCATTTTATAAATTCCTACCTTAGAAATAAAACCAGCCTGATGCCAAATTAATACACAGACAGGTTCTAAAAAAAGGCCTCACAACTAAACCTTCATCAGAAGGGGGATGGGGTGAGGGTTCTGGAATAAATAGAGAGAGGGGGGGAGGCGGACCGAAGATGGAGAGAAAAGAAGATAGGTGGAGAGGAGAGTATAGGTGGGGAGGTAGTGAGGGGATAGGTCAGTCTAGGGAAGACGGACAGGTCAAGGAGGTGGGATGAGGTTAGTAGGTAGGAGATGGAGGTGCGGCTTGGGGTGGGAGGAGGGGATGGGTGAGAGGAAGAACAGGTTAGGGAGGCAGAGACAGGTTGGACTGGTTTTGGGATGCAGTGGGTGGAGGGGAAGAGCTGGGATGGGTGTGTGGTGCAGTGGGGGGAGGGAACGAACTGGGCTGGTTTTGGATTGTGGTGGGGGAAAGGGAGATTTTGAAGCTGGTGAAGTCCACATTGATACCATTGGGGAGCAGGGTTCCCAAGCGGAATATGAGTTGCTGTTCCTGCAACCTTCGGGTGGCATCATTGTGGCACTGCAGGAGGCCCATGATGGACATGTCATCTAAAGAATGGGAGGGGGAGTGGAAATGGTTTGCGACTGGGAGGTGCAGTTGTTTATTGCAAACCGAGCGGAGGTGTTCTGCAAAGCGGTCTCCAAGCCTCCGCTTGGTTTCCCCAATGTAGAGAAAGCCACACCGGGTACAGTGGATGCAGTATTCCACATTGGCAGATGTGTAGGTGAACCTCTGCTTAATATGGAAAGTCATCTTGGGGCCTGGGATAGGGGTGAGGGAGGAGGTGTGGGATCAAGTGTAGCATTTCCTGCAGTTGCAGCTAAAGGTGCCGGGTGTGGTGGGGTTGGAGGGCAGTGTGGAGTGAAAAAGGGAGTCACGGAGAGAGTGGTCTCTCCGGAAAGCAGACAGGGGTGGGGATGGAAAAATGTCTTGGGTGTTGGGGTTGAATTGTAGATGGCGGAAGTGTTGGAGGATGATGCGTTGTATCCGGACGTTGGTGGGGTGGTGTGTGAGAATGAGGGGGATCCTCTTTGGGCGGTTGTGGAGGGGGCGGGGTGTGAGGGATGTGTTGCGGGAAATGCGGGAGACGCGGTCAAGGGCGTTCTCGACCACTGTGGGGGGAAAGTTGCGGTCCTTAAAGAACTTGGACATCTGGGATGTGCGGGAGTGGAATGCCTCATCGTGGGAGCAGATGCGGCGGAGGCGGAGGAAATGGGAATAGGGGATGGAATTCTTGCAGGAGGGTGGGTGGGAGGAGGTGTATTCTAGGTAGCTGTGGGAGTCGGTGGGCTTGAAATGGACATCAGTTACAAGCTGGTTGCCTGAGATGGAGACTGAGAGATCCAGGAAGGTAAGGGATATGCTGGAGATGGCCCAGCTGAACTGAAGGTTGGGGTGGAAGATGTTGGTGAAGTGGATGAACTGTTCGAGCTCCTCTGGGGGGCAAGAGGCGGCGCCGATACAGTCATCAATGTAACGGAGGAAGAGGTGGGGTTTGGGGCCTGTGTAGGTGCAGAAGAGGGACTGTTCCACGTAACCTACAAAGAGGCAGGCATAGCTGGGGCCCATCCGGGTGCCCATGGCCACCCCCTTAGTCTGTAGGAAGTGGGAGGAATCGAAAGAGAAGTTGTTGAGGGTGAGGACGAGTTCGGCTAGGCGGATGAGCTAGAACCTGGTGTTGTGTGGTTTCTCACCTTGTCCATCCCAGTCCAATACCAGCACATCCACATCATGATTCTGTGAAGTTATGTTATCGGCAGGGTTTTTGTAGTGTGATTTCACACGTACATCCAGAGGTTGGGTTCAGGAGACACTGAGTGAGGGGAAGGCGAGAAATGTCTTTGGTCTTGGGCTCCTTTATAACTCTATTTATTACAACATAAATACTACAACAGATGGTATTCAGAGATCTATCAGGCTCTAAACTTAGAGTTACACTATTGAAAGGCTATTCCATTAACCATATCATCTAATGCTAGTCAACCTACCCCATTTACTGACCTGCATGTGTTTCTAATTTCTCACTTTCCCTTAGCACTGCCATATTGTACTATTTGTGCTGAGTGAGGTGCCTCTCTGTCACATTGTCCAAATTTGTTCCAAACCTGAATCTAAACCCTTCCGTAAACTTTTAAACAGCTCATAAACCTTGGTTGATATTTATGTACATTCTCAAATGAGTTACCTAGATTTCTTCATTTTAGAACATTCACTGCATATTCTTCAGGTTGTATCTTCTCTCATTATTGGTATCTGGATAGGTAATTATTTCTCTGGGAAAAGAGTAAATAGATTATTGTTCCTCATACCGCATAAAGAATCTTATTCCATTTCAGCAATGACATTTTCTTCAAGATTCTATTGCAATTATTTGGAAATTATTTGGTTTGATCTTTAGTATGTTCCTTAGATGAGCACATCTTTGAGAAGTGAACTCTATTTTTTCATGAATATTTTGTTGTTATAAAACCAGGCGGTTTCTTCTTCACAGATGTCAGTTTTGGAATCACACCAATGATAAAGCGATAAGGCATTAGATTGTTTAAAATTTTCATTAATGTTGCCAGTCAAAATGTAATAATTTAAATAAGTAAAATTTTTCCTCTGTTTGAACGCTAAGGTGAGAGGGGAAAGATATAAAAGGAACCTAAGACACAACTTTTCACACAGGGTTGTGCATGTAGGGAATGAGCTCCCAGAGGAAGTGGTGGAGGCTTGTACAATTACAACATTTAAAAGGCACCTGGATGGATATATGAATAGGAAGGGTTTAGAGGCATGTGGGCCACAAGCTGCTAATTGAGACGAGATTAATTTAGGGTATCTGGTTGGCATGGATGTGTTGAACCAAAGGGTCTGTTTCCATGCTGCACAACTCTATGGCCTTATGGCTCTATGACTCTATTCTGTTTAATTAGTCAACAGTTCTGCATTGAATGCAACTTTTGTCTGCACGATGCTTCTTAAGCAATTTTCGCGATTCTTACACTATTATTTTGATTTTTTGTCCTGTCAGAAGCTGCCAGCCAAACAACTGCACGCTCTTTCTTTCGTATCTTTGCTGGATGTCCAGGCTTTAGGACCTGAACAGTGTGAAATGGTGGGGCTATCACAGGGTGAGGAATGTCACAGAGCGGGGGTCAACACAGATTTGGGAGGGGTAGTCATGATGTGGGGGTCATGGGGTGGGAGGGTCACACGTTGGAGTCATATGGTGGAGGTAGCAAGGTGGGGGTGTTCTCAAATAGATTGGGGTCAGGGGAATTGGAGGAAAGCGCAGCAAGGGGCTAGCCTTCGGTGTTTGCCTACAATTGGCCTCAAATTGTGACAAATGGAGGCACCCCACCCCCAAATCCGCAGCAGGCATGTGACCTGGCTTCCAAGGTGGGGAACCAATCAGTTTCTTTGCCTACTATTGACGAGTCAAGACTAAAAACTGGCCATTAATTTCTAAATCAGTGGTGATTTTAGAAATGTACCCAATGGTCTTCTCTGTCAGGACATCATGCTGAGTGCTGAGAATGGGTTGAATATCCGTCTGGGGCCAGCTCACCCAACTATTTTCCCTTTTTCATCCCCTTCCTTGGCACCTCTAGGGACAGGACAGTCACACCCACTGTCATTTATCAGGACTTCAGTGTGCAAAATTATTGCTCCTTTCATAATACAAATCAATCTTTCTTCCTTAGGATTCTGTCTTGAACCTTAACAAATACAGTCTTCCAGGCCCTGGCAAGGGTTTGCCAATGTTTTGGTGACAGCTATCAGCAAGCTGTGATTTGTATCTGGTTCATTTTGTTTTCCATAGCCCTGACAGGCTAATGATGAGAATGAGAAAGTGATTGTAGCTACTTGTAGGATCATGCCCCTAGAATTTTTGGAAGTTGCAGTGAAATATTTAATGTTGCCATCAATAAAAGTTTCAACCTTTAACAAGTTTCTTTTTCTGGAAAATACAACTGAACCTTCCATTTGGCAATAAAAGTGAGAAAATTTTGGACCATTAATAATTACAGGTGAACTTGAAATGAACTTTGCAACAGATATGTTTGCGGCTGTAACAAGTCTGTTTCAGATTCTGATCCCTTCTCTGTTACTCCGACAATGAGCTGTTCAGCAAAAAGCTCTTCCGCCAGTGGGGAAGCCATACAGATCCACAGACAGGGCCATGAACAGCTGGGCTCACTGTTAGGTTGCTGCAGCAGGAGGTGTGAAAGGCAAATGGTGTGTTGGCCCTGATAGTGAGAAAATTCAAGTACAGGAGCACAATTCATAAAATAACCAATTCAAGGAGCACACCAACTTTGTACTGCTTGGAGGAATTGACAAATGGTCTTTGATCAGTAGAAGTATTACCATAGAGAATGCACTCACTAATGATAACTGACAGCTGCCAACAGTTTAAAAGTTTTAAACCATGCGGATCAGCTCAGTTGACTCGCTTCATTGCCCTGAGAGATGAACCAGATGATGGCTGTCAGCTGGAAGAGAAGATTCAGTGAATTAGACATTCAAACAAAAACAAAATTTTGTGGATGCTGGAAATCTGAAACAGAAATGGAAAGTGCTGGAGAAACTTAGTAGGTTAGGCAGCTTAGTGAAGAGAGAAACAGAGTTACTGTTTCAAGTTCAATGACTTCTTCAGAACTGAAGAGAACAGAAAACTTCTTGTGAACTGTGCAAGACTAAAAGCTTTGACAAAATGTGTCTCTTTTTTAGCAATGCTCAAGTTCCATACTACTGAATGACTTTAAACATAAGATCCTGTCTGTCATTTTCTTGTGTAAACTGGTTTGGAAAATGACACTCAGTTGCAAGTTTTCATTGAAATAATTTTGTCAGATTGTGCAAATATAAGGTGTTCTTTATCAATCAAATTCATCAAGTCTCCTTCCTAGGGACCTCAGTCCAAACCGGAAGGAGCCTGAACAGACCAATTTCACTCAGAATGGAATGGCATTGAGTCCTGGTAATTGTCCCTATCTGTAAGCCTCCTGCAGTTTCCCTGTGACGCGTGATGGCTCCACTGATCACACAGAGGTATTAACCGAACAGTTCATTGTGAGAACAGCTATGAATGAATTAGAATGCGAAACAGATATGTTACACCTCCAAGTGCTGTTGCCTATTCTAATGAGTTGAAACAGGTAAAGTGAACGTGCATGTTCTTTCTGTCTGCAAAGAACAGCGACCAGTGCATTAATATATGCAGCTTCCAGAACATACAAGTGCGACATTGCAAGTGTAACGAACCATTGAGTCTATGGATTGCTCAGTTGGATAAGTGAATGATGTACTATTCAGAGTAACTCCGACAGTGTTGGTTCAATTCATATTCCAGATGAGGCACCAATGGAATCTGCCTCCCCATTCTGGCCCTAAGAGAGGATGGTGATAGCAAACACTATTGACAAAATTGCCAAGAAAACCGCACAGGATGAAATATCAGAGGGCAATGAGCTTTGGAGCTGTCTTAGGACTGATTACATTAAAATAATGAAGGCTCACAAGCACTTCATATTATTGTTTAGTGGAAGTAATCTATGGCCAACTATGGGGCAGCACAGTGGCTCAGTGGTCAGCACTGTTGCCTCACATTACCAGAGAAGTGCATTAAATCCCACCTTTTTGGGTAACTATCTGCATGCAATTTGCACATTTTCCCTGTGACTGCATGGCTTTCCCCCCACAGCCCAAAGGTGTGCAGTCTAGGTGAATTGGCCATGGAAAATGCAGAGTTTCAGACATAGGGTTGGCATGTCTGAGTGGGATACTCTTCTTTTCTGAAGAAGGGTCTAGGCCGGAAACGTCAGCTTTCCTGCTCCTCTGATGCTGCTTGGCCTGCTGTATTCATCCAGCTCTACACCTTGTTATCTCAGATTCTCCAGCATCCGCAGTTCCTACTACCTCAGAAAATGAATGCAAGTTGCCGACCATTATTTGGACGATGTCCCTAGTTTCTGTTGAACAACAAATGCTACCAAGGAAATCTATCATTTTCAGCCAGGCAACATTTCATGAAGCAGTTAATGTAAAATGGCAGACAGGCAGTGTTCATTCAGGCTTGAGTAGTAGATTTTTAAAAATCCCAGACAACAAAGATCAACCTGTGAGGCAGTTTAACTCAAATCAATCAACTTTGTGAATGATTAAAACCAACTATCATTTCAATGTGCAAAGAATTGATAAGCTTGGTAGTTCAAAGCTTTGTATTACATGGATTACTCACCTCATTTTTATTTCCTCAATATATCTGCACATTTGGATCATGAGTAATTTACAGCATTTTACAGCCCTCAATCATTTCAATAGAACAGGAACTAAGCCATACTTGTTGTGAATGGTTATCCCATTCACTGTAAGTCATCTCTCCAACTTGACAAAAAGAGACATTCAACCATTGAGACATTTGGTTAAGGATGTACTTCCAGCAAAATTGTTACCGAATCAATGACAATGTTGTCCTTCCACGGTCATCTCAATGGTCCTCTCTACTTTCCATTCTCACCCATTAACGTACATTGACAAACAGAATTTGTGCCACATTTTCTCCTTTGAGTTTATTTGAACTATTTACCTGTAAACTCCTCCTAAAACTGTTTGCGGGAAGCTGAGTGGGAACATTGAAATACACGGGAGCTGGCGAAACATCATTCTAGATTTATTGTAATGCATGAATCTTGCTCAACGTGCTCTAGTGCCACAACAATGGGAATGCATTCACTCATTGTATCAATCAACAGCATTTGGAGCTTTAATCTGAAATAAAAACGGAAAATATTGGTATTGCATAATAAATCGACTCCTTTCTGCAAAGATACAAACAAGATTCATGTTTCAGATCAGTACATCCATCTGACATTTTTTAATTTAATTTTGGTGCTGACCCACTGCCGAGGAATGTCATGGAATGAAGGATTGCTGTGGTTCCTGGAAAGGAGATGGAGGGAGCTGTGGTTAGCCCTATGCTCAGAAGTATCCTCCCAGTGGCCAAATTACCTAAATTTTGAATAAATTGCCAATTTGCAGAATTCTCCCAAAGTCTCCATGGGATCCCAATCCCGGATCTTCAAGTGGACATTGCTTCCAGCTGATCACCAGCCTTTGTTTGACTTGAGTGCTCCGTTCAATGCTCCTGACTGGGGCAGCCAGGGGCTACTTATCATGCACACCCCTCATCCAAGGCGAGGTTCCTTGCATCAGGATCCCAGTCTCAGTTGCATCCTTTCCAGTGGATTCCTTTAAATTGGGAGAGAGGTAAACCTTAAAGTAATGATGCTGTCAAGTAACATAATAAACAGTAGTGACTACACCTTTAAGATGATTAAAATACACTTTTCCCTTGTGACTCATTTAATATCTCAGTTATATCAGTGTGTGATTGTTTATGTGTCGCAATTTTGGAACAACCCTAGCTGGAGCTTTTCAAGCATCATACAGCAACTTTGTTACCTTGCAGATCACAAATAGCCTCTGACACAGGGAGAGCAGTCAGAATGAATGCTCACAAGTCTCATAGCAAGGTGCTGGATGATACTGAAGGATAGTCCAAGCACCAGTTACAGCCTCCATCATGTTACCTAGTTGCTCAGATGGAGACTGCTTAGCCTCAATCCCTGCCTTGACAAAACCACTTAGTGTTACTCAGTTGAACATGCAAATACCAGCTCTATGAGTCTTTGAACCAACCTCTGAAAAGTGTACAGTGGGCAGCAAGCCACCCACTGGTTCCTGGCATAACACTGAACACTTCTACTGACTACACGGAGGTGTAAACCCCATCTCTATTCTTACACCAGTTATAATATCAAACACTTTCAAAATTATTGATAACATGAACACGCTTCTGTGAAACTGCAAGCTCTTCATTTCTAATAGAGAAAAGTACAATTCTGATGGGCAGGTATAGTTTCAATATCACATGTCTTACCTTTAGATTCAAAACCCTACCGTGGTGATCATGCCACAATTCTTTTGCAAATATTATGAGTGACTCATCCCCATCACACTTTATCATGAACTGTAGGTGCCAGGTAGTTTTTCATCTATTGATGGAGCAATTAAATAAAGGCCTAAAATTTACATATCACTTTCAGGATATCCCAAACTGAAACATCAAAGAAGGCATCAAGTGTTGTTAATATTAAGAATAATAATTGTTGAGACAGCCATAAATTTAAGAAAGTAAGGGACAGTATAAAATAAAAAGAAAGGCCTTATACCCAACAGTACAGCTCCCCCAGAATGGCACAAAAGACCAGCAAAGATCCACAAAGAGGGTGATAAGACCAGGTAAAAGGATTGTGGAAGGAGAATTGCAGGGGAATGAAGGGCAATGAGAAGAGATTTTATGCTTGGGAATTTAAAGATTTTATAGCTATACAAAGGGAAAGTGGCTGGTGAAGTGAACTATTGACCCATTGAGGGCTGACAGTGGGGATATTGTCAGTGGCCATGGGGAAATGGCAATGTGAAATGCCCCTTTGTGAAATGCTATGACGTCTCGTAAAGTTGAACCAACCGGAATGCTCGGACACTGGTTTCCTTTTAAAGGCAGCACTGCGTAACAGAGCAGCACTCCCTCAGTGTCACACTGAATGATAATTTTGCTTCAGCATTCACAGCAGAAAAGGAGGTGAGCTTGCTGGAAATCCCAAATAAATTAACAGAGGTTCAGGGACAGGGTCTAAATCGAAAAGGCTAAAGTAAATCATCAATAGTGGGGAAATTAATGGAGCTGAAGAATGATAAATTCCCGGGAGCTGGTGGTTTCCACCCATGGGTGTTAAAGGAGGTAGGAGAGTGCACTGCCAATGCCCTCACCGTAATCTTTCAGAATTTGCTGGATTCAGGGGTTGTACCTCTGGATTGGAACTTTGTTCATGTCACTCCACTCATTAAGAAGAGTGATGGAGGGAAACCAGGGAATTAAAGACCTGTTGGGATAATGGCTGTGTTCAAACTGACAGGATATGACTAGTAGATAATGGCATAAAAGGTCAAACATCTAAATTTGCTGACAATATAACATTGGGCAGTATTGTAGACAGCATTGATGGCAATATCACAACAGGACATTGGTAGATTGGGGGAATAGGCAAAGCTATGGCTGATGGATTTTAATATAAGCAAGTGTGATGTTATCCATTTCAGACCGAAAGGGGATTAGATTAGATTAGATTCTCTACAGTGTGGAAACAGGCCCTTCAGCCCACACCACCCCTTAGAATATCCCACCCAGACCCATCCCCCTATAACCCACACACCCTAAACACTGCAGGCAATTTAGCATGGCCGATCCACCTGGCCTGCACATCTTTGGACTGTGGAAGGAAACTGGAGCACCCGGAGGAAACCCATGCAGACACAGGGAGAATGTGCAAACTCCGCACAGACAGTTACCCGAGGCTGGAATCGAACCTGGGTCCCTGGTGCTGTGAGGCTACATTGCTAACAACTGAGCCACCGTGCCGCCCTAAATATAGATCAGTCTATTTTTTAGAAGGATCAAAGTTAAATACAGAGGTAACAAAGTGTGAAGCTGGATGAACACAGCAGGCCAAGCAGCATCTTAGGAGCACAAAAGCTAACGTTTCGGGCCTAGACCCTTCATCAGAAAAGGGGAATGGGGAGAGGGTTCTGAAATGAATAGGGAGAGAGGGGGGGGTGGATCGAAGATGGATAGAGCAGAAGATAGGTGGAGAGGAGACAGACAAGTGTAAGGGGGTGGGGATGAAGCCTGTAGAGGTAAGTATAGGTGGGGAGGTAGGGAGGGGATAGGTCAGTCCGGGGAGGATGGACAGGTCAAGGGGGTGGGATGAGGTTAGTAGGTAGGAAATGGAGGTGCGGCTTGAGGTGGGAGGAGGGAATAGGTGAAACCAGGAACAGGTTAGGGAGGCGGGGACAAGCTGGGCTGATTTTGGGATGCAGTGAGGGGAGAGGAGACTTTGAAGCTTGTGAAATCCACATTGATACCATTGGGCTGCAGGGTTCCGAAGCAGAATATGAGTTGCTGTTCTTCTCCACCTATCTTCTCCTATATTCACCTTCAATCCGCCTCCCCCTCTCTCCCTATTTATTTCAGAACCCTCTCCCCATCCCCCTCTCTGATGAAGGGTCTAGACCCGAAACGTCAGCTTTTGTGCTCCTGAGATGCTGCTTGGCCTGCTGTGTTCATCCAGCCCCACACTTTGTTATCTCGGATTCTCCAGTACCTGCAGTTCCCATTATCTCTGCTCATCATAACTGTTCTGAGGGAGGGTCACCGTATCCAAAGTGTTAAGTCTGTCTTTCCCTTCACAGATGCTGCCAGACCTGCTGAGTTTTTCTGTTTTTGTTCCTGATTTACAGCATCCACTGTTCTTTCAGTTTTTACCCTTCCAAAGCTAAGGTATTGTTGCAGAGAGAAAGGATGGTCAGGAGAACACTTACCTCCCCTTTGTGAAATGCTATGACGTCTCGTAAAGTTGAACCAACCGGAATGCTCGGACACTGGTTTCCTTTTAAAGGCAGCACTGCGTAACAGAGCAGCACTCCCTCAGTGTCACACCGATGTGTCAATCGATTCTACACAGTCAGGCATCTGGAGATGGGCTTGATCCTGGAGAAACCAACTCACACCGATCACAGCTGGCATCCATGAATGGATCTGCACAAGTAGGAGGGATGTGATAGCACTGGAGATGGTGCAGAGGAAATTTACCAGAATGTTGTTTGGGCTTTAGATTTTCAGTTATGAAGGGAGATTGGACAGACTGGGGTTGTTTTCCATGGAATAGAGGAGATTGAGAGAGGAAACATAATTGAAATGGATAAAATTATGAGGAACCTAGAGAGGGTAGAAAGGAAGAAGCCTTTTCCCCTGGTGGAGCGATAAATGATGGAGGGAGCATAACTTTAAGGTAAGAGGAGAAAGTTTTGAGGAGGTAATTTTTTTTTCACCCAGAGAGTAGAACTCATTGCCTCTGAGGGTGGGAGAGGCAGAAAGCCTCATCACATTTAAGAAGCATTTAGTGTGCGCTTACGATACTAATGTATATAAGGCCATGGACCAACCAGGGAAATGGAATTAGAAGCACTAGATGAAGGTGATGCCCAATGTAGAGGAAGCCACACCGGGTACAGTGGATGCAGTATACCACATTGGCAGATGTGCAGGTGAACCTCTGCTTAATGTGGAATGTCATCTTGGGGCCTGGGATAGGGGTGAGGGAGGAGGTGTGGGGACAAGTGTAGCATTTCCTGCGGTTGCAGGGGAAGGTGCCGGGTGTGGTGGGGTTGGAGGGCAGTGTGGAGCGAACAAGGGAGTCACGGAGAGAGTGGTCTCTCCGGAAAGCAGACAGGGGAGGGGATGGAAAAATGTCTTGGGTGGTGGGGTCGGAGTGTAAATGGCGGAAGTGTCGGAGGATGATGCGTTGTATCCGGAGGTTGGTAGGGTGGTGTGTGAGAACGAGGGGGATCCTCTTAGGGCGGTTGTGGCGGGGGCGGGGTGTGAGGGATGTGTTGCGGGAAATGCGGGAGACGCGGTCAAGGGCGTTCTCGATCACTGTGGGGGGAAAGTTGCGGTCCTTAAAGAACTTGGACATCTGGGATGTGCGGGAGTGGAATGTCTTATCGTGGGAGCAGATGCGGCGGAGGCGGAGGAATTGGGAATAGGGGATGGAATTTTTGCAGGAGGGTGGGTGGGAGGAGGTGTATTCTAGGTAGCTGTGGGAGTCGGTGGGCTTGAAATGGACATCAGTTACAAGCTGGTTGCCTGAGATGGAGACTGAGAGGTCCAGGAAGGTGAGGGATGTGCTGGAGATGGCCCAGGTGAACTGAATGTTGGGGTGGAAGGTGTTGGTGAAGTGGATGAACTGTTCGAGCTCCTCTGGGGAGCAAGAGGCGGCGCCGGTACAGTCATCAATGTACTGGAGGAAGAGGTGGGGTTTGGGGCCTGTGTAGGTGCGGAAGAGGGACTGTTCCACGTAACCTACAAAGAGGCAGGCATAGCTGGGGCCCATGCGGGTGCCCATGGCCACCCCCTTAGTCTGTAGGAACCAAGCGGAGGCTTGGGGACCGCTTTGCAGCACACCTCCGCTCAGTTCGCAACAAACAACTGCACCTCCCAGTCGCAAACCATTTCCACTCCCCCTCCCATTCTCTAGATGACATGTCCATCATGGGCCTCCTGCACTGCCACAATGATGCCACCCGAAGGTTGCAGGAACAGCAACTCATATTCCGCCTGGGAACCCTGCAGCCATATGGTATCAATGTGGACTTCACCAGTTTCAAAATCTCCCCTTCCCCTACTGCATCCCTAAACCAGCCTACTTCGTCCCCTCCCCCCACTGCACCACACAACCAGCCCAGCTCTTCCCCCCCACCCACTGCATCCCAAAACCAGTCCAACCTGTCTCTGCCTCCCTAACCGGCTCTTCCTCTCACCCATCCCTTCCTCCCACCCCAAGCCGCACCCCCAGCTACCTACTAACCTCATCCCACCTCCTTGACCTGTCCGTCTTCCCTGGACTGACCTATCCCCTCCCTACCTCCCCACCTATACTCTCTCCACCTATCATCTTTACTCTCCATCTTCGGTCCGCCTCCCCCTCTCTCCCTATTTATTCCAGTTCCCTCTCCCCATCCCGCTCTCTGATGAAGGGTCTAGGCCCGAAACGTCAGCTTTTGTGCTCCTGTGATGCTGCTTGGCCTGATGTGTTCATCCAGCCTCACATTTTATTATCTTAGAGCACTAGATGGTTGTTTTTGACTGGTACAGACTCAATGGGCCAAAGTGTCTTTTTCCGAGCCATCATTCTCTGTGACGCTGCAACATTCTGCAGTGAGTGGGCATGACATGCAATATAACCTTCGGGGACAGCTGTACTGTTATATCCAGAGAGTGGGAGGGAATTACCCCCAGCAGAACTGAGACATGTACATGTTGAAAGGGAAATAATCAAACCTATTAATGGTTCGTTTGCTGACATGGGCGCTAGCTACCTGTTTTTATATTCCTGAAGCCAGCAACCTGAATCAACTGAAACATATCTGACTCTGATATCATTGGCCCACTTGGAGTCAGGTACTGATATTACAGCGTGGAACCAAGTCTTTACGCTCAGCAATTTCCTCATGTTTGTTCTCCTGCTGTTTAAATACATCTCACAAATAGAGAAGAGTGCATTTCCACACCATCTGTCACATTCTCAAGTTGTCCAAAAGTGTTATACAGGATTTAACTTACCTTACAACGACATTCACCAATGATTGGTAGGAAAAGAAATGTAACAGTTTTGCTCACAGCGAGCTCCCAGAAACAGCAGTGATGTAAATGGTTGGTTAATCTGTTGTTAGCGGTGTTGAATGGAGGTGAGTATTTGCCACAAAACCCCACTGTTCTTCTTTAAAGGAGGTTGTGGGACCAAGTAAATATTCCATATTCAGTTTAATATTTCAGTTGAAGACAGTGGTGAACTGCTCAACCTGCCTCTCCTCCAGCCCAGAGCCTAGACCACCCTAACCTCTGTCATCGAGCTGTGGTACAGAGATGATGTTCAAATGTGCTCACACTCAGATACTAGGTTCCAAACCATAGTCGGTACATTCATGGAGGCATGGGGGAGGGTGGGTCTTAGGCTCAATATCTTGAGGACCAGGGTCCTCTGCCAGCTGCTCCCACTGTGCAACACTCCCACTGGGCCCTATCTATCACAAGGAGCCACTGGACAATGTGGACCACTCCCCACTCCATGGAAGCAGCCCCCTCCACCCCCCAGAGTGGCAATTCAAAACTGGCTCCAGCATGGTCTTTGGAGCAGAGAGTTTAATGCCAAGAAACCTCAAACCTTTCACTAACTTCACAGTCCACTGGGCAGGTGTGCTATTGGCTGGCATCTGTGTGCTTCAGGGACATGGACAATATATAACTCTCATCTCAAACCCCACTTTCCCAGGCGATGCCTCTGCTGAGCCTGCAAACCCCCAGCAACATAAAAGCTCCAATATCAGTGACCTCTCTCAGGCCAACACCAAGATGTTGGTTCTCACACTGAGTACTTCATTTCCCATGTGCCCGACTCAAGATTCCTAAATAAAGCCCTTGATTCTAAGCTTCGTCATGGCAACCAGTTATCAAAAAGGCTGAGGAAACACCTGCGGGACAGCCTCAAATTGTCCAAGAAAAATGCAATACGTTCACTATCTCACAGGGATCTCCAACTCAACACCTGCCCATCCTGAGGCAGAGACTCGCACAAAGGAGAGACCATTTTGAGCATTGACATAGCCAGGTCGAGGCCAGGGAAAACCGGCTGAAGGAGTCGATGAGAACCGAGGCAGCCACCTCTTCAAACACAATGTGCCCCACCTGTGTGCAACTGGTATTGGGCTGTACAGTCACCTCAGTCTCGAAGTATTGCCTAATGAGCTTGGCTGTCTGGACAGTGGAGTTGACAACGGTGTTGAATGTGGTCATGAAGCACTCGATGTTTGAATAGCCTGTTGATACTGGCCGTTTTGACTCAATCTGGAAAGCAGCCTGGTTGCATGGAACTATACTGCCAACAATTGTTCTCAGAGAAGAGCTGGGCTGAGAAATGGCAGATGGAGTTCAACCTGGATAAATACAAAGTGAAGCATTTTGGAAGGTCGAACTTAAATGCTGAATATAGGATTAAAGGCAGGACTCTCGGCAGTGTGGAGGAACAATGGGATCTTGGTGTTCAGGTGCATAGTTCCCTCAAAGTTGCCACCCAAGTGGATAAGGTTGTTAAGAAAGCATATGGTGTTTTGGCTTTCATTAACAGGGGGGTCGGGTTTAAGAGCCGTGAGGTTTTGCTGCAGCTCTACAAAACCCTGGTGAGACCACACTGGGAATATTGTGTCCAGTTCTGGTCGCCTTATTATAGAAAAGATGTGGAGGCTTTGGAGAGGGCGCAAAGGAGGTTTACCAGGATGCTGCCTGGACTGGAGGCCTTGTCTTACGAGGAGAGGTTGACTGAGCTTGGACTTTTCTCTCTGGAGAGAAGGAGGAAGAGAGGTGACCTGATCGAGGTGTACAAGGTAATGAGAGGCATGAATAGAGTCGATAGCCAGAGACTTTTCCCCAGGGCAGGATTGACTCCCTCGAGGGGTCATAGTTTTAAGGTGTTAGGAGGAAGGTATAGAGGAGACGTCAGAGGGAGGTTCTTCACCCAGAGAGTTGTGAGCGCATGGAATACTTTGCCAGTGGAAGTCGTGGAAGCAGAGTCATTAGTGACATTTAAGCGACTGCTGGACATGGACATGGACAGCAGTGAATTGAGGGGAATGGAGGTTAGGTTATTTTATTTTGGATTAGGATTATTCCATGACACAACATTGTGGGCCAAAGGGCCTGTACTGTGCTGTACTTTTGTATGTTCTATGTTCTATGTTCTATTTCTCACTACCATGTTTGGTTAAAATTTTGATCCTTATCAAAATGACCACCTCCCCTAAAGCAGTTTCTTGTTTCTACTATTTCTATGCAATGTCTTGAAGTATTGGTATGTGAAAGGAGATCAGTAAACATTGCTGTCAGTGATAGTTACATTTAGCAAGTAGCTTTTGAAATCTCCACAAAGTGAATGAAAATACATGTGTATTGCTGGAAATGATTCGGCTTGAATAGTCAAAGGATTAGAATAAAGTTTTAACTTGTTCAAATGATACTAGAACAATAAAAGAGAATGTTAATTAATGTGAGTGGAGCAGGTTCTTGAAACCTTATCTGGAACAGCAGGCCAAATCTGAGTAGGTGGGTTAACAGAATGTTGTGTACTTGTAATCTGATATCATTCACAATCAGTAACAAGATAATATTTTGGAGGAGTCAGCGAGGCTACACTGTATCTATACTCGGACAACTGGACCCATAGGTCACCCCAGAAAACATTGTTTGTCACTGTAGCAAAACCGGCATGTGCCCAACTGTCTTTCCCTTCCCAAGATTTACAAAGATGTCAAAACAGATTGGATTTATCAGTGATTTGGTCAAATGACCCTCAGTGTATGTAATGGGGAAGACACTTGAATTCCATGCAGTTGGTTTAAAGTTAGCTTGTCCTGAGCTATTGGCCCCATAACTAGGATCCACACTGTGCCGCGTCAATCTCAATGTCTCTCTAAGACGGCACTACACAAACTCCTTGCCAATGTGACCCCATCTCAAGTCTTGAAAATTGTCACAACCCCTCAGTGATATCTGTGAGACGGAGGGCCTGTTAGAACAGGAAGACAACTGGTAGGCTGAAATCTACACCAACCTTTAATACCCGACTTTGCACAATCCCTGACTCGAAACCAGATTAGGTCCCGAGCCCTACTTTCGAAACCACTGACCAAAGAGATTGTGACTGAGAGATAGGATCTGTAGTTGGTGCAAGCTGAAATGAATGGATAAAGGAGAGTGGGCCAAGCAGCATCTCAGGAGCACAAAAGCAGACGTTTTGGGCCTAGACCCTTCATCAGAGAGGGGGATGGGGGGGGGGTCTGGAATAAATAGGGAGAGAGGGGGAGGCGGACCAAAGGTGGAGAGAAAAGAAGATAGGTGGAGAGGAGAGTATAGGTGGGGAGGTAGAGAGGGGATAGGTCAGTCCGGGGAAGATGGACAGGTCAAGGAGGTGGGATGAGATAGTAGGTAGGAGATGGAGGTGCAGCTTGATGTGGGAGGAAGGGATGGGTGAGAGGAAGAACAGGTTAGGGAGGCAGAAACAGGCAGGGCTGGTTTTGGGATGCAGTGGGTGGAGGGGAAGAGCTGGGCTGGGTGTGTGGTGCAGTGGGGGGAGGGGACGAACTGGGCTGGTTTTGGGATGCGGTGGGGGAAGGGGAGATTTTGAAGCTGGTGAAGTGCACATTGATACCATTGGGCTGCAGGGTTCCCAAGCGGAATATGAGTTGCTGTTCCTGCAACCTTTGGGTGGCATCTTTGTGGCACTGCAGGAGGCCCATGATGGACATGTCATCTAAAGAATGGGAGGGGGAGTTAAAATGGTTTGCGACTGGGAGGTGCAGTTGTTTATTGCGAACCGAATGGAGGTGTTCTGCAAAGCGGTCCCCAAGCCTCCGCTTGGTTTCCCTGACACTTCCGCCATCTACAATCCGATCCCACCACCCAAGCCATTTTTCCATCCCCACCCTTGTTTGCCTTCCGTAGAGACAACTTTCTCCGTGACTCCCTTGTCCACTCCACACTCCCGCCCAACCCCACCACACCCGGCAGCTTCCCCTGCAACTGCAGGAAGTGCTACACTTGCCCCCACACCTCCTCCCTCACCCCCATCCCATGCCCCAAGATGACCTTCCATATTAAGCAGATGTTCACCTGCACATCTGCCAATGTGGTATACTGTATCCATTGTACCCGGTGTGGCTTCCTCTACATTGGGGAAACCAAGCGGAGGCTTGGGGACCGCTTTGCAGAACACCTCCGCTCGGATTGCAATAAACAACTGCACCTCCCAGTCGCGAACCATTTTAACTCCCCCTCCCATTCTTCAGAAGACTTGTCCATCATGGGCCTCATGCAGTGCCACAATGATGCCACACGAAGGTTGCAAGGACAGTAACTCATATTCCGCTTGGGAACCCTGCAGCCCAATGGTATCAATGTGGACTTCACAAGCTTCAAAATGTCCCCTTCCCCCCCACTGAATCCCAAAACCAGCCCAGCTCGTCCCCTCCCCCCACTGCATCCCAAAACCAGCCCAGCCTGTCTCTGCTTCCCTAGCCTGTTCTTCCTCTCACCTATCCCTTCCTCTCACCTCAAGCCGCACCTCCATTTCCTACCTACTAACCTCATCCCGCCTCCTTAACCTGTCCGTCTTCCCAGGACTGACCTATCCCCTCCCTATCTCCCCACCTGTACTCTCCTCCCCACCTATCTTCTTTTCTCTCCATCTTCGGTCTGCCTCCCCCTCTCTCCCTATTTATTCCAGAACCCTCTCCCCATCCCCCTTTCTGATGAAGGGTCTAGGCCCAAAACGTCAGCTTTTGTGCTCCTGAGATGCTGCTGGGCCTGCTGTGTTCATCCAGCTCCACACTTTGTTATCTTGGATTCTCCAGCATCTGCAGTTCCCATTATCACTGATACAATTTTATCCTCAGAGCATAGGCGCTGATGGGTTCCATTAAATTCAGCAGCACCTGTGGGAAAGCCATTCTTTTCAGTTTCTGAATGTCAGAGGAACCTGATCCCTCCCCGTCCAGCCAGGAACTCATATCCCACTGCTGGTCTCAGGTCAGGCTGTGCAATGTGATTTTGAGAGGAGCAGGAGGGCAGTTTTGCAGCTGGTCCCTGCAATCCCTCCTCTTTCGGGAGGAACACTGTGAAAACATTCAAGCATTTTTGAAATGCCCCCTCACTCCCCAGCACGTGCATGAGGGAAATGACACAATTCACTCCCCACCATTAAGGCCTCTTATCCACTGTAAAGCCTCAATGCAGAACCTCGTGGTTTCAAAGGGAACGCGCAGTCCACCAAAGCTATCATTGATATTTGATGGCCCTTTCCTGCCTAGTTTGGTGCCAGTGGTGAATGGCCTCCCACCAGTAGGGGAGGTTGGTAGCTACTGGGATTTGCCCTCCTGTGCTGGGGGCATCACAGCCAGGGGGTCCATGGCCAAAGGAGGGGGCAAATGTCAGCCAATGCTAGCCCCAAATCTTCCCATTGATTTGATTTGATTTGCTTTATTATTGTCAGAATAACCAAGACACAGTGAAAAGTAGTTTTGCACGCTATCCAGACAAATCATACCTTAGATAAGTACATCAGGGCAATAGAACAGAATGTTGAATATATTGTTACAGCCACAGGGAACGTGCAGAGAAAGGTCAACTTTAATATATGAGAGTTTTGTCCATAAGTCTGATAACAGCAGGGGAGAAGCTGTTCCTGAATGTGTTGGGACAAGTTTTCAAACTTCTGTATCTGCTGCCCGATGAAAGAGGGTAGAAGGGAATATAACTGGGGTTGGAGAGATCTTTGATGATGTTGGTTGCTTTCTCGAGGCAGCGGGAAGTGTAGATGGAGCTAGTGGATGGAAGGCTGGTTTGTGGGATGGGCTGGGCTGTGTTCACAACTCTCGCAACTTCTTGTGGTCTTGGGCAGAGCAGTTGCTTTACCGAGCGGAGATGCATCCTGATAGGATGTTTTCTACGGTGCATCTATAAAAATTAGTTAGACTTATTGTGGACATGCCACATTTTTTTCCTTAGCCTCCTGAGCAAGTAGAGGTGATGGTGTGCCTTCTTGACCATAACATCAATGTGGATGGACCAGCATGGATTGTTGGTGATATTTGCCCCTCGGAATGCAATGTTTTTGACCCACTCCACCTCGCACCATTGGTACAGACAGGGGAATGTCTTCCACTCTGCTTCCTGAAATTGATGGCCAGCACCTTCGTTTTGTTGACATTGAGGAAGAAATTGTTGGCTTTACACTCTGCCTCCAAGCCCTCAATTTCTTTCCTGTTCTCAGTCTCACCGTTGTTTGGGATCTGACTCATTGCGGTGGAATCATCAGCAAATTTGTAAATGAGCTTGAGCTGAATTAGGGCACACAGTCATGAGTGTATGAGGTGCGTAGTGAGGGGCTGAGCATGCAGCCCTGTGGGACACCAGTGTTGAGGATTATGGTGAAGGAGTTGGTGTTGCTTATCCCTATTGATATGGTCTGTTGGTCAGGAGGGCGAAGAACTAGTTGCAGCTGAGAGAGCAGAGTCATAGAGATGGGTTTGTTTGGAATTATGATGTTGAAGCAGAACTAAAATCAGTAAATTGGAGTCTAGTGCAGGTGTCCTTGTTATCCAGATGTTCAAAGGATGAGTGTAGCGTCTGGGAGACAGTGTCTGCCATGTAGTGGTTGTGACAGCAGGTGAATTGTAGTGGATCAGGGCACCCTGGCTGGCTGGAGTTGATGTGAGCCATGACTAACCTCTTGAGGCACTTCACACGATGGATGTTAGAGCCCGTGGGTGGTAGTCAGTGAGGCACCCTGCTTGATTTTCCTTTGGCACTGGGATGATGGTGGTCTTCTTGAAGCAGGTGGGAACCTCACGTCAGTGTAAGGGGAGGTTAAAGATGTTAGTGAATCCTCCCACCAGCTGGTCCCCGCAGGATCTGAGTGCACAGTCAGGGAGCCCATCTTGGCCAATCGCTTCGTGTGAGTTCACCCTCAGGAAGGTCGATCTGACGTTGGTGACCGTGGGTACAGGTACACCTGAGGCTGATGGGATAGGTGACATCGTTTCACTGACCTTCTGTTCAAAACGAGCACAGAATGCATTGAGCTCATTGGGGAGAGATTGCATTGTTGTCAGCAATTCTACTCAACTTCACCCTGTAACCTGTTACATCGTGTAAGCCCTGCCACAGCCAATGTGTGCCCATGTGGTTAGTCTGGATCTCGAGCTTAGTCTGGTGCTGTGTCTTGTCATCTCTGATGGCTTCATGAAGGTCGTACCTGGATTTCTTGTATAGGTCAGGGTCACCCCGACTTGAACGCCTCAGACCTGGACTTGAGGAGGGAGTGAATCTCCCAATTCATCCATGGTTTCTGGTTGGGGAACACTCGGGTTAACTTCTTTGGCACGCAGTCTCCTACACACTTACTGATGAAGTCTGTAACAGTAGGGCCACACTCATTTAGGTTGGCTGCTGAGTTTTTGAAGATGGACCAGTCCACCGACTCAAAGCAGTCACGTAGGAGCTCGTCCGTCTCTTCAGACCAGCACTGTACGACTCTCTGTACTGGGTTTTCCTGCTTCAGTTTCTGCTTGTAAGCTGGGAGAAGGAACACAGCGTTACGGTCTGAGTTTCCAAAATGTGGGCGAGGTATGGAGCAGTAGGCATCTTTGACAGTTGTGTAGCAATGGTCAAGAATGCTTGCACCTCTGGTGGGACAGGAGACGTGTTGATGGTATTTTAGAACATAGAACATAGAACATAGAACAGTACAGCACAGAACAGGCCCTTCAGCCCACGATGTTGTGCCAACCATTGATCCTCATGTAAGCACCCTCAAATTTCTGTGACCATATGCATGTCCAGCAGTCTCTTAAATGACCCCAATGACCTTGCTTCCACAACTGCTGCTGGCAACGCATTCCATGCTCTCACAACTCTCTGTGTAAAGAACCCGCCTCTGACATCCCCTCCATACTTTCCTCCAACCAGCTTAAAACTATGACCCCTCGTGTTAGCCTTTTCTGCCCTGGGAAAAATTTTGGTAGAACACTTTTGAGTTTGGCCTGGTTGAAGTCACCAGCTATGATGAACAAGGCCTCGGGGCATTTCGTCTCGAAACTATTTGTAACTGTGTATATTTCGTCAAGTGCACTCTTGACTTCTGCATGGGGTGGGATGTAAACTACTGTCAGAATAACGCAGGTGAACTCCCGTGGCAGGTAATAGGGACGGCATTTCACCATTAGATATTCTAGGTCCTGGGAGCAGTAACTCAGCAGGGTGGCCACATCTGAGCACCAAGAGTTATTGACTAGGACCCCTCCACCCCTTGCTTTTCCTGAGGACACTATGCAGTCCATGCAATGTATAGAGAAGCCCTCAGGTTGTAAGGCACTGTCAGGTGCGGGAATAAGCCAAGTCTCTGTGAAACAGAGCATATAGCAGTCTGATTGTTCTGATTGGTACATTCTTAAGGTCACCTCTGTGTTTCCCTAAGTACACCACTGAGATGCCAGCTTTCTGATTGGACAGGCAGCACATAGACCTCACTATCTATCTTTCATTGGACACCTGCTAACAATCAGTTAGGAAGCCTCTTGAAGGAAAATTGTCAATGGGATCTGGCTGGCTGTCAATCCGGATCTGGTCCTGGATCTGCTCCTGGACCTCTTTCCCTCAGAAAATTCCACCTCACACTTAACCAATCAATTGTAGAACTGTACAGGGCAGAAGCCCCTTTGTTTGATTCCTGACGTACTGGAGATATTGGGTATATTTCATGCAGCTTCAGTGAGAGAGAGATAAACATGGACTAGGGGTCGGGCAGCTTCATGTTATCACACACTCTCTATGTCAGGTGCCTAGCGTTGAGGACAGCCGTACAATGGTACTTATGTTGGAGCAGGTAACTCTGTCAAAGCCAAACCAGGAGTTTGTCCTGCAGGCAGCCAGGAGTGCATGCTGTCACCGTTGGAAGGAAGTGGGAAGAGAATTTTTAAGAAGGAGCACAGCAGTGTAACATTTACAGCGAGCTTGGTCCTACCCATGGGATCAGAGATCACAATCATCAATGACTGAATTTCGTCCCCGTTCCCGCATCCACTTCCACTCCGACAGGAGACTGCACTTTTTCAATTTACAAATGTCATTAATGAGAAAAGGCTGCCCTTATCCCTTTTGTTACTCTAGTTCTGAACGTGGTGCAGCATTAACCCTGTGAACAAGCCACACCTACAGCTGCAATCCCAGACAGTGTGTACATCATGATAAAAGCTGCACAGGAAACTCTGCACATTTCATCCCACCCACTTCAGGTCATTTCTCTTGAATGTCACTACATATCAATATTTAGATCACATGACAAGGCTGAAAGCATTTTTTGCCAAGCCCATTGCTCTCCTTGCTGAGCAGATTTTTTGGCCGTAGCAATGTGCAAGGACACGTGGAATTGTAATTACTAAACTGCCAATACAGCACATAGGAAATCTTCGCAATAAAAGGCCATATGAAGCTTCTTTTAAGTCTGATTGTGAGTTTTGAGTTCCCAAGTCTAATGTTGTGGAATAGGCAAATGGTTCAGAGAAGATTAAAAAAATCTGTTGATGTCCTAGTTTTCCAAATCCTCCTTGATCTTACCGAATAAAACTGAAATACTTTTGCCAATGAGTTTTGAAAACCTTGACTGGATTATTTTAATATCAGAACAATTAAATCTGAACAAATCTGTAATCTGGCATAAAAGTGCCATTAATCCAAAACCAGACGAGTAACCTCAGTGGATGTGAGTTTGCTTGCTGAGCTGGAAGGTTAGTTTTCAGACGTTTCGTCACCATTCTAGGTAACATCATCAGTGAGCCTCCGACGAAGCACTCGTGTTATGTCCCGCTTTCTATTTATCTGGTTAGGTTTCCTTGGGTTGGTGATGTCATTTCCTGTTCTTTTTCTCAGGGGATGGTAGATTGGCTCCAAATCAATGTGTTTGTTGATGGAGTTCCGGTTGGAATGCCATGCTCCTAGGAATTCTCGTGCATGTCTCTGTTTGGCTTGTCCTAGGATGGATATGTTGTCCCAATCAAAGTGGTGTCCTTCCTCATCTGTATGTAAGGATACGAGTGATAGTGGGTCATGTCGTTTTGTGGCTAGTTGATGTTCATGTATCCTGGTGGCTAGCTTTCTGCCTGTTTGTCCAATGTAGTGTTTGTCACAGTTCTTGCAAGGTATTTTGTAAATGACGTTCGTTTTGCTTGTTGTCTGTATAGAGTCTTTAAAGTTCATTAGCTGCTGTTTTAGTGTGTTGGTGGGTTTGTGGGCTACCCTGATGCCAAGAGGTCCGAGTAGTCTGGCAGTCATTTCGGAAATGTCTTTGATGTAGGGGAGAGTGGTTATGGTTTCTGGGCCCGTTTTGTCTGTTTGTTTGGGTTTGTTGCTGAGGAATCGGCGGACTGTGTTCATAGGGTACCCATTCTTTTTGAATACGCTGTATAGGTGATTTTCCTCTGCTCTTCGTAGTTCCTCTGTGCTGCAGTGTGTGGTGGCTCGTTGGAATAATGTTCTCATGCAGCTTCGTTTGTGGGCGTTGGGATGGTTGCTCCTGCAGTTCAGTATTTGGTCCGTATGTGTTGTTTTCCTGTAGACGCTGGTTTGAAGTTCCCCATTGACTGTTCGCTCTACTGTGACATCTAGGAATAGCAGTTTGTTGTTTTCCTCCTCTTTTGTGAATGTTATGCCAGTAAAGGGTATTATTGTGAATTCACAAAAGAGGAGGAAAACAACAAACTGCCATTCCTAGATGTCACAGTAGAGCGAACAGTCAATGGGGAACTTCAAACCAGCGTCTACAGGAAAACAACACATACGGACCAAATACTGAACTACAGGAGCAACCATCCCAACACCCACAAACGAAGCTGCATTAGAACATTATTCCAACGAGCCACCACACACTGCAGCACAGAGGAACTACGAAGAGCAGAAGAAAATCACCTATACAGCGTATTCAAAAAGAACGGGTACCCTATGAACACAGTCCGCCGATTCCTCAGCAATAAACCCAAACAAACAGACAAAACGGGCTCAGAAACCATAACCACTCTCCCCTACATCAAAGACATTTCTGAAATGACTGCCAGACTACTCGGACCTCTTGGCATCAGGGTAGCCCACAAACCCACCAACACACTAAAACAGCAGCTAATGAACTTAAAAGACTCTATACAGACAACAAGCAAAACGAACGTCATCTACAAAATACCTTGCAAGAACTGTGACAAACACTACATTGGACAAACAGGCAGAAAGCTAGCCACCAGGATACATGAACATCAACTAGCCACAAAACGACATGACCCACTATCACTCATATCATAACATACAGATGAGGAAGGACACCACTTTGATTGGGACAACACATCCATCCTAGGACAAGCCAAACAGAGACATGCACGAGAATTCCTAGAAGCATGGCATTCCAACCGGAACTCCATCAACAAACACGTTGGTTTGGAGCCAATCTACCATCCTCTGAGAAAAAGTACAGGAAATGACATCACCAACGCAGGAAATGACATCACCAACCCAAGGAAACCTAACCAGATAAATAGAAAGCAGGACATAACACCAGTGTTTCATCAGAGGCTCACTGATGATGTTACCTAGAATGGTGACAAAACGTCTGAAAACTAACCTTCCAGCTCAGTGAGCAAACTCACATCCAGAACCTCAACCTGAGCTACAAATCTTCTCAAAACTCGCTAGTAACCTCAGTGTTTTTAACAAAGGCTTGAAAAGGGGAAACAGCAAATGAAATGGCACATGAACACTTTTCTTTTTTGACAATCAGTTTTAGTCAGCAGGTGTTAGGGACCTTGGTTTATTCCAAAGGTAGACTTGGAGATTTTAGCAGAATATGAGATGACTTTACTGAAACCCTGGCCACTGGGGCTCTGTACAGTTTTGAGAATTCAATGGGAAAATGGTGTGGTGACAATTGGGAAACTCCAGGGCAGTTTACAGATGCCAGGCCTGCAGTAGGGTTAGTGTTAGGACTAGGTTTAGGGATATAAGGTTGTGTCATAAGAATATAACAAATAGAGGCAAGTATAGGTCATATTGCCCCCACTGAGCTTTCTCCCTAATCCAACATGGTCATTCCTGTTTAATGTCCTGGCTTCGACATGGACTGTGTTTTTACTGAAATAAACACATGAAACTAACCCAACAAGACACGTGGTGCTTTTGTACCATGTGGAGTGGAGTACAAACTAGGAAAGCCCCATTGAAATACCACCCCCCCCCTTAGTTGCTGATCACTGAGCTTCCTTTCCCAGTTACCGCATTAGCTGCTATTATTAAAGGGGCTTTTTATTTTTCTGTCCCTCAAATCTGCTGTCAATACTCCCTCCTCAAAAGACAAAATTTGATCTCTTCATCTTTTATTCATTCCCAGGATGTGAGCATCATTGGCAAAGCAGCATTTATTGCCCATCCTAAATGCTCAGAGGGCAATTAAGAATCAATGACATTGTCATAAAGTAATCCTACCCTAAAAAACAGCAGTGAACTAGATGGGGTTCTCTGACAATGGCTTCCTGGTTATCATTAGACCTGTAATTCCAGATTTGTTATATTAATTCACGTTCAACCATCTATCATGGCAGGGTTACAAGTGTGAGTCCCTAGAACATTACCTGTACCATTGTGATTAAGACTCTAGTGATAATACCAACAGGCCATCACCTCCCCAAGTCAACATAAAATCCTTATAGTGTGAAAGCAGGCCATTTGACCCACTGAGTCCACAACAACCTTCTAAAGACTGTACCACCCAGACCAACGCCCCTACCTTATCCCTGTAGCCCTGCAATTCCCATGGCTAACACACCGAACCTGCACCTTGCTGGGCCTAGCATGGCCAATCCACCTAACTTGCACATCTTTGGACTATTGTCTCATTTCCAACTTTCCATCCCTCTGTAAAGGGCTTAAATGAGTTGACCCCTCCTAAATTCACGATAATTTTTCGTGAGACTTTAAGTTCCAATCATTCCAATTAGTTGTCCGCCACATCACTATTCTGAAACAACTCCTATCAAAGTAGAAAAGGACACTCTATTTGTCCCTGACAAAGCTAAACTTTCCCTCCCTGTTCTTCTCAATCCATCTATAACCTTTTGACATGGTGACTATATCCTCCACCTCTACTATTGTCCAGCTGCTTGGAATGCTCTGCCTCATGTTATTCTCATTCATCTAGTCACAGCCACTGCATCTCCTGCAATGGCTTATTTTCTTGCTCCTGCACTGTTTTCTATCTTTGACCCCATCCTACTTCCCACTTTTATGTTGCCCCTTGGTGAGACCATCCAAAGACACACTAGCTTTCATGTGAACACTGACAGCATCCAGAGGCAGATCGCCAGCTGCTCTCTCCAATCCCCAACTGGTGCTAAATTCTCAGACTGCTGCTGACGTTCACACCCAGAAATGTCAAAATCTCCTGCAAGTGAATGTTGGGAACAGCAGAGTGACTGCCCCTAGACCTCACCATGATTTCCATTCTTGAACATGTCACTCTAGCAACCAACAAAATAAATTATATTCATACCAAGCCTTTAATGTAATAAATATCCCAAAATGTTTTGTGGCAGAATTATAAACAAAACTTAACGCCAAGCCAGCTAAGGTGATGCAAGAGAAAATGACCAGAAGTTTGATTTAAAAGCTACTTTATATAAGTGTTTCTTTAAAAAGAGAGAAATGTAAAGAACTAGAAGTTTAGGGAGAGAATTCCAGGGCTTAGGGCCTTAGCTGCTGAAGGCATGGTGAGGCCATTAAAGTCAGAAGCTCTCAAGAAGGCAGACTTAAAGCAGCAGAGAGATGATAGAGGGGCTGCTGGAGGGAACAGAGATAGGGAAAGGTGAGACCACAGAGGGCTTCGAAACTTCACCCCTTTTCCTGAGGCTGAACCTGTTCACAAAGCTAGTGCTATATTTGACCTGGAGATGAGCCTCTGAACACTATCCACACCATTCTGACTGCCACCTGCTGCCGCTCCCATCTCATCACCCATCTTTGCCCCTGCTTAATCTCATCAACTGTTGAAACCCTCATCTGAGCCTTTAGCTGGGCTATTGACTTGACTGTTCCAATACATTTCTGGCCTTCCACATTCTTCCTCTCAATTTACTTGACATAATTCTGGTATCTCTTTCTTAACTCCAAATACCAACTCACAAATCCCATCCACCCATCACTCCTATACTTACTGAGCCAGTTCGCTCTAGTTAAGCTACACCTTCTGGGATCTCTGTTCTCCTTCAATTCTGACCTTTTGGATCTTCCCAGATGTGAGTTTGCTTGCTGAGCTGGAAAGTTAGTTTTCAAACGTTTCGCCGTCATTCTAGGTAACACCATCAGTGAGCCTCCAATGAAGTTTTAGTGTGTTGGTGGGTTTGTGAGCTACCCAGATGCCAAGAGGTCTGAGTAGTCTGGCAGTCATTTCGGAAATGTCTTTGATGTAGGGGAGAGTGAAATCACTGCCAAACTACTCTGACCTCTTGGCATCAGGGTAGCCCACAAACCCGCCAACACACTAAAACAGCAGCTAATGAACTTAAAAGACTCTATACAGACAACAAGCAAAACGAACGTCATCTACAAAATACCTTGCAAGAACTGTGACAAACACAACATTGGACAAACTGGCAGAAAGCTAGCCACCAGGTTACATGAACATCAACTAGCCACAATACGACATGACCCACTATCACTCGTATCCTTACATACAGATGAGGAAGGACACCACTTTGATTGGGACAACACATCCATCCTAGGACAAGCCAAACAAAGACACGCACGAGAATTCCTAGAAGCATGGCATTCCAACCGGAACTCCATCAACAAACACATTGATTTGGAGCCAATCTACCATCCTCTGAGAAAAAGTACAGGAAATGACATCACCAACGCAGGAAATGACATTACCAACCCAAGGAAACCTAACCAGATAAATAGAAAGCAGGACATAACACCAGCGCTTCATCAGAGGCTCACTGATGATGTTACCTAGAATGGTGACGAAACGTCTGAAAACAAACCTTCCAGCTCAGCGAGCAAACTCACATCCAGAACCTCAACCTGAGCTACAAATCTTCTCAAAACTCGCTAGGATCTTCCCAGCTTTAACCACCCAAGGTGAGCATGATTTCAGGCCCCACGGCCATACGGTTTTCGAACGTACCTTTCTGACCACAGGATTTGTGTTATTTGGCCTCATGCAGAGCAATGATTACATTTCAAGAGGACTTCTCTGAGAAGACCTATCACTGGGCTGATGTTGGTGTAATGTGGTGGTCACTAGGCCAGCAGCCCACACTTATGCTCTTAGGGCACAGGTTCAAGTCCTTATGCAGCAGTTGAGGAATTTGAGGATTAGAGGATTTGCTTCATGGGTCTAGAATTGAAAACTCAAGTCTTTCAGTGACTGTGCAAGTGTATTAATTGTTTTCAAAACTAAGCTGGATTATAAAATCTGTAGTGGGAGGGGCCAAGCTGTTTAACCTCACTCAATGTTGTTCAATTTTATTCTAATATATGTAATTTCATTCTCTTAGTGTATATTTCTTCACATTATTTCAGTAATTGAGGCAAAGGTCAGAGTGATTTGATGTTTATGTGTGTAAGGTATAAAACTGATTGCAAAAGATATAATCCAACCTGTTGGTTTAATTGTTGTGCAACTTTGTAATTAATTCAGGTTGTTTCTGTTTCTAGTTCTACATGGAAAGAACCATTACAGGAAGTGGTAGAGGTGTGTACAATTACAGCGTTTAAAAGCATTTGGACAGGTATATGGACAGGAAATGTTTAGAGGGATATGAGCCAAATAGAGGCAAATGGGATTAGTTTAGTTTCGGAAACCTGGTCAGGTTGGCCGAGTTGGCCAAAGAGCCTGTTTCCATGCTATATACCTCAATGATAACAAAGTGTGGAGCTGGATAACCACAGCAGGCCAAGCAGCATCTCAGGAGCACAAAAGCTGACATTTTGGACATAGACCCTTCATCCCTGTCTGTCTCCCCTGGACTGACCTATCCCCTCCCCACCTCCCCACCTATACTCTCTCCACCTATCTTCTTTTCTCTCCATCTTCGGTCCACCTCCCCCTCTCTCCCTATTTATTCCAGTTCCCTTTCCCCATCCCCTTTCTGATGAAGGGTCTAGGCCCGAAACATCAGCTTTTGTGCTCCTGAGATGCTGCTTGGCCTGCTGTGTTCATCCAGCTCCACACTTTGTTATCTCGGATTCTCCAGCATCTGCAGTTCCCATTATCTCTATATACCTCAATGACCCCAGTTTCATGGAAATTTGGCTCACCTGAAATAGTTGAGGAAACTGCTCAGTTTAAAGGATGGGGAACAGACACAGGAATTTCCAGTATCACCCACAAGGCAGTCTACAGAAGCATAGGGGAAGATGCTTTTTGTTTTTTCTTCTTTACTATCAGCCCTAATATCTGTTTATTGTTTCATAACACTCCTCAAAACACAGTGGGGTGTTTATTACCTGAAGAGCACAGTGGCTCAGTGTTTGGCACCGCTGCCTCACAGCGCCAGGGGCCCAGTTTGAATCTACCATCAGGTGACTGTGTGGAGTTTGCACATTCTCCCTGTGTCTGTGTGGGTGTGCTCTGGTTTCACCCACAGTCCAAAGATGTGTAGGTTAAGAGGATTGGCCATGGGGAATGCGGGGTTGTAAGATAATGGGGTGCTCTTCAGATGGTTGGCATGAACTTGATGGGCTGAATGGCTTGTTTCCACACTGCAGGAACTCTATTTTATTTAAATGAAATTGTGACAGTTGAAATTCCTACCTTGGACTGAACACAACAATGGATATTCATACAAAATCAAAAATTGTGAGAAAAACTTAGCAGGTTTGGCAAAGACAGAGATGCAACCAGACCTGCTGAGATTTTTTAACAATTTCTGATTTGGATTCTGAGTTCCAGCATTTTTATTTTTGTTTAATGAGTATTAGTTTCCCGAGACAGAGGAAGAGAAAAATTGGCCATCTAGGTCCTTGTTATTCAGTCATACCAAATGAAAAGGGGATAGTGAGAAAAAAAAACACTTTAAAAACCATCAGTGTTACATTCAGCATCCAGACTATACCAAGGATCACCACTGAGAGATGTAAGGACAGACAGCTGCCTCTCCTGGAACTGGATCTAAACATAATTTATAGTTTTCAACAGAAATATCTAAATGCCAGTGAGCATGAATTAAATTTTGCAGGACTGTCCGTGCTGCTAAACAGAACTGATTATCATGTTTTTGTAGATTCTGCAGTGTGTGAACAGACAAGGGAGATTTCATTTGGAATTGAATTGAACTGCTATTTGCACACATGGGGAGAACAATGCTCCTGTTAATAGAGTAATATCTTCATGATTTGCCTCTATTTATACAGAAGGCCAGCTTTGTCCCTGAAGACTGTTCTAATCAAGTAGCCAAAATGGATTTGATTTAAATTACGCTATCCAGTGCTGTTCACAATGTAAATTTTAATCTGACTCTGTAGTCTAACATTCACACTAGTAAGCGCTTTCTGCAAATGGAACCCAGGACAGTTGACAAGTCTCTAAAATGATGTTTCTCAATTCAGCGCTCTAAACACCCAGAAAACTAATCCTGTTTATCCCATTTTGTAAAGCTTTTTAATTCAGATTGGAACATATTTTGCAGACTAATCTGAATCTAAGAATAAATCCTGCCAGTACCAGATTGTGTTAACCCTTTGAGCTTCTCAATGTCACATCTGGATTAAAACCCATTCATGAACCCAGGTGATAACCCATAAACAACAGAGCTGGCTTTGTAACTAACCCTCATGGCTACTCTCCATGTGGTTTCCTTTCACTGTCCCTTTTCCAATGAGTGAATGCCATGAAGCTAGTGGTAAATCCTGGTCGAAGTTGGAAATTCAATTTTGGTACCAAACCAGTGTCTTAATCTTCACAGCATTCTCTGCCTGCACTAATAAAAATGACGTCTGGACTTACAATAGGAAGTAGCCGATTCCCTTCCCTGGTCCTTGTACTCATTGACAACTTGAACCTTCTGGGATGCCGAACCTTGACTTCCAAACTACAGTAATAACCTCAGAACAAAAGCCATGCCCTCCCTTCGAAATTAACTTCTCACAACACTGTCCGACCATTCCCAGCACCTCCTTCCTCTCCCAAGTCCTGGAACTTGATTGCCGGGCTGGTGTCCAAGCCCAGCTCGATGTTCATCAGTTTTCTATGCTGCCACTGAAACAGCTCTGATCAAACTCACAAATGACATCCTCTTTGATTTTGACAGAGATAGGCCCTCTCTCCTTGAGGTCTCTGCAGTCTTTCCTACAGCTAACCACAATAACCTGGCCTCACATCTTCCTCCTTTATCCAGCCAATGCTGGTTTTCAATCCTTCCAGCACTCCAGGAATGGTAATGTATCCACCTCTTCTGGAATTTCAGAAGGCTTTGGATAGGGTCCCACATATAGGGAGAGCATGCATAATTAATGAACCTGGGACTGGGGGCAGCGTACTGACATGGATAGAGAACTGGTTGGCAGACAGGAAACACAGAGTAGGAATAAACTGGTGTTTTCCAAGTCGCAGGCAGTAACGAGTGGAGTACCACAAGGACTCCAGCTCGAATCCCAGGCTTTTGATAAAGTGATGTACTGAAAGGTTAATACACAAGATAAGGTAACATGGGGTTAGGGTGATTAATTAGCTTGGTTAAAGGATTGGCTAACCGACAGAAAGCAGAACATCGCGATACGTGGGTTGTCTTCTAGTATGCATGATGTAGCTAGTCAGGTGGCACAGGGTTCAGTCCAGGGGCCTCAACTATTCACAATCTGTATTAGTGTCTTGATGCAGGAATAGCAAGTACTATGGCCAAATTTGCAGATGATGCTTCAGTGGGTGGGAAAGTTTGCAACCGCAGGAAATGCTACACTTGTCCCCACACCTCCTCCCTCACCCCCATCCCAGGCCCCAAGATGACATTCCACATCAAGCAGAGGTTCACCTGCACATCTGCCAATGTGGTATACTGCATCCACTGTACCCGGTGCGGCTTCCTCTACATTGGGGAAACCAAGCGGAGGCTTGGGGACCGCTTTGCAGAACACCTCCGCTCAGTTCGCAAAAAACAACTGCACCTCCCAGTCGCAAACCATTTCCACTCCCCCTCCCATTCTCTTGATGACATGTCCATCATGGGCCTCCTGCACTGCCACAATGATGCCACCCGAAGGTTGCAGGAACAGCAACTCATATTCCGCTTGGGAACCCTGCAGCCATATGGTATCAATGTGGACTTCACCAGTTTCAAAATCTCCCCTTCCCCTACTGCATCCCTCAACCAGCCCAGTTTGTCCCCTCCCCCCACTGCACCACACAACCAGCCCAGCTCTTCCCCCCCACCCACTGCATCCCAAAACCAGTCCAACCTGTCTCTGCCTCCCTAACCGGTTCTTCCTCTCACCCATCCCTTCCTCCCACCCCAAGCCGCACCCCCCGCTACCTACTAACCTCATCCCACCTCCTTGACCTGTCCGTCTTCCCTGGACTGATCTATCCCCTCCCTACCTCCCCACCTATACTCTCCTCTCCACCTATCTTCTTTACTCTCCATCTTCGGTCCGCCTCCCCCTCTCTCCCTATTTATTCCAGTTCCCTCCCCCCATCCCCCTCTCTGATGAAGGGTCTAGGCCCGAAACGTCAGCTTTTGTGCTCCTGAGATGCTGCTTGGCCTGCTGTGTTCGTCCAGCCTCACATTTTATTATCTTGGTGCTGGGCCCATTACTTTTCATCACTGATATAAATGATTTGGGTGTGAGAATAGGAGCTATGGTTAGTAAGTTTGCAGATGACACTAAAATTGGAGGTGTAGTGGACAATAATTAAGGTTACCTTAGAGTACAACAGGATCTTAATCAGATGAGCCAGTGGGCCGAGGAGTGGCAAATGGAGTTTAACTTAGATAAATGTGAGGTGCTGCATTTTGGAAAGGCAAATCAGGGCAAGAACTTATACACTTAACAGTAAGGTCCTGTTGCCAAATGAAGAGATCTTGGAGTGCAGGTTCGTAGCTCCTTGAAAGTGGGCAGGACGACGAAGAATGTGTTTGGTATGCTTGGCTTTATTGGCCAGTGCATTGAGTATAGGATTTGGGAGGTCATGTTGCTGCTGTATAGGACATTGGTTAGGGCCATTTTTGAAATACTGCGTTCGGCTCCGGTCTCCCTGCTATAAGAAGGATGTTGTGAAACTTGAAAGGATTCAGAAAAGATTTACAAGGATGTTGCCAGGGTTGGAGGGTTTGAGCTATAAAAAGAGACTGAATAGGCTGGGGCCATATTCCCTGGAGCATTGGAGGCTGAGGGGTGACCTTATAGAGATTTATAAAATCATGAGGGACATGGATAGAGTAAATAGACAAGGTCTTTTCCTGAGGTGGGGGAGTCCAAAACTAGAGGGCATAAGTTTAAGATGAGAGGGAAAAGATTTAAAAGTGATCTAAGGGGCAAAATTCCCACACAGAGGGTGGTGTGTGTATGGAGTGAGCTGCCAGAGGAAGTGGTGGAGGCTGGTACAATTACAACATTTAAAAGGCATCTGGATGGGTACATGAATAGGAAGGGCTGACAAGGATATGGGCAAATGCTGGCAAATGGGACTAGATTTATTTAGGATATCTGGTCAGCTTGGAAAAGTTGGACTGAGGGATCTGTTTCCATGTTTTTCATCTCTATAACTTTATGGTGGGACTGTTACATGGGGAGAGTCTACATTAGGTAGGACTATATTCATTAGGGTTTAGGACAATGATGGGGATCTCATCAAAACCTAACCTAACTCATTTCCCTCCACAGGCTAAAGCCAGTCATTAATAACCTCAGCATCCTCCCCGAACCAAACTCCATCTCCTCTGTATTTCACAATGTGTCTACCTCTACTCCTGTAGTCACCTAGTTGCAACCTTCTCTGGGCTAAATATAATCTAAATTCAACCACTCCTATTCCGCACATTCTGTAAACCCGAGTTTAGCCAACGCTCTGTGATCTGTGCCTTACAGTGCATCAAGTCCCACCCTCTCATTGTACATACTCTAGTAGCTCCACCCAATGCATAAAATCTTAAATCCTCATTCTTTTATTTAAATTGGTCTACCTCTATAATTCCTCCAATTGTCCAACCTCCCACTCCAAAGCGTTAGCTCTAACGCCGTGAGCATCATCCCATCAGCTCATCACTAATGACAATAGCTTTGAATGCTGCTGTCTTAATCCCTTTGTCTCTCCACTTCTCTCTACTTGTTTAAAAATGATCTTTACATACCACAGCTATTTTCAAACTCCCCTCACTCCTCTTAGAATCCCTATAGGGCTGAGAGAGGCCATTCAGCCCCTTGAATCTTCACCAACTCTCTGAAGACCATCCCACACCCCAGTCCCATCAACCAGCATTTCCCATGGCTGGCCTACCTTGCCTGCATACTATGGGTAATTTAACATGGCCAACCCACCCGACCTGCATATCTCTGGACTGTGAGAGGAAACCAGAGCACCCAGAGGAAACCCACACAAGGTCTGAGGGTGGAATCAAACCTGAGCCCCTGGCACTGTAAGGCAGCAGTGCTAACCACAGAGCCACCATGCTACTGCTTCACACTCCTCTCTTTACCATAAGTTCGCTCTTCTATGAATATGTAAACTTTTCTCCAAAAAATATAGGTGCAGGTTCTACGGATTGGCCATGCTAAATTACCCATAATGTTCAGGGATGTGCAGGCCAGGAGAATTGGCCATGGAAATGTGGGTTTATGGGGCTAGAGTGCAGTGCGGGTTGGGATGCTCTTTGGAAGCTCAGTGCAGTCTCAAGGGGCTGAATGGCCTCTGTCTGCACTGTTGGGATTCTGAGAGAATTGAGCAGGGCGTGAGGGAAGTTTGAAAAGAGCTGTTGCTGATTTCAACAATATAAGTTCATCTGTTTCATTTTGATTGTAACATACATTCAGATCCAGAGCCTTTAATTTGACATTATATTATTTTTGAAACCTCTCACCTTATCTGTTGATTTTCTCCTAGATTAGTACTTGCTATCACCTTCCTATCAGGGTTTGATTATTATTCCCATTTTCATTTCATCCTCTCTTTTCCTGTTCTTTGATTTACCACGAGTTAAGAGTGATGACTCAAGGCAGGAGCTAAGTGGTAAGTTTCAGAAAGGTTGTGGAAGGAACAGCGAGAGTACACACAGCAGATTCATCCAGGGAAGGGGGATATAAGTCTCTGTGAAGGGAAATAGTGCAAGGTCGAGGCAAGTTATAATATCAAGAGCACAAGAATCAATCTGAAAGCAATCCTTGAGGGTTTCACAGCGCATGGATAGCTTTTAAAATCAATGCGCAAAGATGGTCATCCAATGAGAGTTAAGGGGTCAGGATTGAAAGGGGTGCAGAACTGTGTGGCACAGAACTACAGTCCTTCAAGAGGCCAGGAAGTTAACATAGCGGTGAAGTACAACCTACTACAAGCAGATGTTGATAATGTTGCAAAGCAAGAGCCAGATGGTTACCATGGTAACTGGGATGTGGGATTAAAGGCGAACATATATTAACAATGTGAGAGTGAACAAGCCCAACCACAGCTTTAAGCAAATATAAAACTCTGTGTGAAAAAGAGTTGTTGCATTTCCAAAGCAAACAAAACCCTTTGCAAATTTGAAATAGTCCACAGCAAAACAAATCATACTCTTAATTATTATTATCTCGCTGCCTTATAAAATACCTTTCCATAAAATACCTAGTAGCTTCATGTTAGTTTAATACTGCAATAGTGCTGAGGCTGCTGTTGTTTTAATGTAGAATAATTTCAGTCTGCAATCCTTTGGAGATCATAAGACTGGAAACAAAAGTCAAACTTAAAACCTCAGGGTACAACGCAAATGGATCCTCATTGCAATCCATTTAGAGACAGAGATACTGCTATGTCCATCAATTTTCTGCTTAACATGTCAAACCCTGAAACAGTCACACTAATAGAAGCTTCTCAGTGTAACATCAAATACCAGATCTTTACTATAATTTTACTACAGATGAAGTTATTACAATTTCCATATAATTATTCCAGAGGAGAGTAAAATTCGGGCATGGTCAATCAAACTCAACGAACCATGTACGTGTGTATTTATACATGAACCCTCCTTCTCTTGTCTGTGATTGGGTCTGGTTCTCTGTGTATGGGCTGTCATTTAGGATTTCATAATTCTCAAGTGGTGATGAGGGGGAAGGGGAGTTGAGCATAACCCTATCTCTGTCTGACACCCATACACGTAAACAAGTTCCAGTTTCTACATGCTGACCAGAGACATTCTGAACCCAAACTCAATCAAGACAATTGTACCATTTAAACCAGCACCCTGGCTGAAGCAACAAATTCAACCAGGCTCCAGATCACACCATCCTCATCTGAAAGTGGGCAACCATTTTATTCACCTCCATAAAATCAGAGTAATTGTGGAACTAATTCATCTGATTTTTGAAGGTGCTCATTGATTGTGGTATCTTGAATTAAAGTTGTATTTTTCAAATATGTTCCTACTCCTGGTTTCAACATCAGATCAAGATCCAGTTTAAGCAGCCCACTCTTCCTTCATCAATCCCATGACGAATAGAATCTAAGTGGCATTTAAGTCTTTTAGCTTTCAATGTATTCACTTAACAATCAGCCTTCATGATCAACATGTACCCTCACATCTTCAGAGACTCAAGTCCCTCACTCGAGAGGCAGATGAATTGAGTTGGCACATCTGCCATCTTAAAGCAAACGTCAGCTTGTCTGAGATAACAAAATGTGGAGCTGGATGAACACAGCAGGCCAAGCAGCATCTTAGGAGCAGGAAAGTTTGCCGTTTTGGGCCTCGACCCTTCATCAGAGGACTGAGGTGTCTAGGCCCGAAATGTCAGCTTTTGTGCTCCTCTGATGCTGCTTGGCCTGCTGTGTTCATCCAGCTCCACACTTTGTTATCTTGAATTCTCCAGCATCAGCAGTTCCCATTATCTCTATCAGCTTGTCTGACCCAGATCGGTGCTGACGCCTCCAGATTAACACTTAGGTGGGAATTGAAAGGAAATATACTTAGAAACATATCTCTACCTGCACACACAAGGAATGTGGTTCTTAAAGTGAAATGCATGAGGCCATCTTCTCCTTGCTTTGTTTTCCTTTCTTGTTACATTCTAAGCCTGGTAGAATCGACAGAGGCTATTTGCTTCCAGGTTTCTGGCAGTGCCCCTGGGATTTTACTAGTGGCACAGTTTCAATCAACCCTCATTTCATCTCATAGTGGGATTTTCTCAGTTTGCTGCTGTGTTCCAATGAAGTCAGGAAATTGATGCCTAAGTGCGTTTAAACCTGCTGAAAGAACAAGTCCTTCCATTAGATCCTGAGATTATGTGATGAGCCACAGGCTTTGTCATTCATTTGCACTGTGCATTACAGTCACTAAAGGTTGCATCTTTCCACTGAATGTGTCAGTGTATGCATCTTGCACACGTACTCATACACACATCTTAGTTTTATACAAAGAAGCATAGATATTGGATCTGCCCATCTTTCTGAGTGAATTTAAAAGCTGTTGTTTAGTTACAATAAAAACAGGAGATTTTTTCACTCACATTTATTCAGTGTTGTAGCATCAGGCTTGTGTAATCGTTGTATCCAATTACACTGATGACAAAAGCACTCACAATATATTCAAGAAAAACAGTGAGCTGCCTCAGTTTTTTTTTTCTTTTCTCCATTCCTGAAACCTTAATTTCTGTTGGAAGGGGTATTCTTCCTGGCAGTGAGGGTCCCTGCCTGATAGTTAGCTAGAGCTGTGGCAGCTGCCAATCTGCAGTTTCACAGGGTCATTAATGACCAGGGACACCTGGGTGATTCCTTCACCCAGATTGAGAAGATTGAGATGTGATCTTATTGAAGAATATAAGATTTTTAGGGGAAAGGGTAGGCGCAGCAACGTTGTTTCACCTTGGTGGAGAATCTAGGGCCAGAGGACGTGGTCATAGAATAAGGGGTTGCACATTTAAGACAGAGATGTGGAGGATGATTTTCCCTCCGTAGAATTCTTTACTACAGAGGGCTGTCAAGGCTGTGTGATGAAGTATATTGAAGGCTGAGATAGAGACTTTTCAATCAGAAAAGGAATCAAGGATTGTGAGGAAAGACAAGAAAGAAGGAAGGAATGATCGGATTGACCATGACCTCATTGAATAGTAGATCAGACTCAATGGGCTGAATGGCCTACTTTATTTTATGATCTTATGGTCTAGATCATAGGAAGGCAATTTTAGCAGTTAGCTTACCACACCTTTTCAGAGGCGATTAAGGGAGGAAGGGCAGGCAACGCTGGAATTTCCAGCCTTGAAAGTTTTCAGAAGTGACCTTATTGGAATGCAAAAGGTAAATCTACTTTAACTTAATCTGAAAGAATATGTTGAGGAGCCTTGAGTGAAAATAATTGGATACCGCAATGGAGAGATTGGGCTTTGGGTTATCACTAAGGAGGCAGTGCTGGGCAAGTTAATGGGGCTAAAGGTAGACAAGTCTCATGGCCCTGATGAAATGCATCCCAGGGTACTAAAAGAGGTCTTAGGGGAAATAGCAAATGCACTAGTAATTATTTACCAAAATTCACTGGACCCTGGGGTGCTTCCCGCAGATTGGAAAACAGCCAATGTGACGCCACTGTTTAAAAAAGGAAGTCAACAAAAAGCAGGTAACTATAGGCTTAACGTCGGTCGTGGGGAAAATGCTTGAATCTATTATTAAGGAAGAAACAGCAAGACATCTGGATATAAATTGTCCCACTGGGAACACCCAGCATGGGTTCATGAAGGGTAGGTCATGTTTAACTAATTTAATGGAATTCTTTGAGGACATTATTTGCTTGGTGGACAATGGAGAACCTGTGGATGTGGTGTATCTGGATTTCCAGAAGGCATTTGACATGGTGCCACACCAAAGGCTGCTACAGAAGATAACATTGCACGGTATTACAGGTAATGTATTAGTATGGATAGAGGATTGGTTGACCAGTAGAAAGCAAAGAATAGCGGAAAATGGGTGTTTTTCTGGTTGGTGGTCAGTGGCTAGTGGTGTGCCTCAGGGATCAGTGTTGAGACCTCAATTGTTTACAATTTATATAGAAGATTTGGAGTTGCGGACTAAGTCAAAATTTGCAGATGGCACTAAGATGAGTGGTAGATCAAAGTGTGCAGAAGGCACTGAAAGTCTGCAGAGGGATATAGATAGTCTAAGCGAGTGGGCAAAGGTCTGGTAGATGGAGTACAATGTTGATAGGTGGGAGGTCATCTATTTTGGTAGGAATAACAGCAAAATGGACTGTGTTTTATATAGTAAAAAGTTGCAGTACGCTACTATGCAGAGAGACTTGGGTGTCCTTGTGCATGAATCGCTAAAAGTAGGATTGCAGGTGCAGCAGGTAATTAACAAGGCAAATGGAATTTTGTCTGCCATTGCTAGAGGGATGGAATTTAAATACAGGGAGGCTATGCTGCAGCTGTGTAGGGTCCTGGTGAGGCCACACCTGCAGTACTGTGTGCAGTTTTGGTCTACTTATTTGAGAAGAGATATACTAGAACAGTAGGGACTGTAGAGGAGATTCACTCGGTTGATTCCAGAGTTGAGAGGGTTGGATTATGAGGAGAGACTGAGTAGGCTGGGATTATATTCATTGGAATTCAGAAGAATAAGGGGAGATCTTATAGAAACATATAAGATTATGAAGGAAATAGATAAGGTGGAGGCAGGGAGGTTGTTTCCACTAGCAGGTGAATCTAGGACTGGGGGCATAACCTCAAAATAAAGGGAAGCAGATGTAGGACTGAGGTCAGGAGGAACTTCTTCCCCGAAAGGGTTGTGAATCTGTGGAATTCCCTGCCCAGTGAAGCGGTTGAAGCTACCTCGCTGAATGTATTTAAGGCAAGGCTAGATAAATTTTTGAACAGTAAAGGAATTAAGGGCTCTGGTGAGTGGGCGAGTAAGTGTAACTGAGTCTCACAAAGATCAGCCATTATCTTATTAAATGGTGGGGCAGGCTCGAGGGGCCGGATGGCCTACTCCTACTCCTAGTTCTTATGTTCTTATGGATTATTCTTGATGAGCTGAATGGTCTTGTGTCTGTGACTACATTCCTCTGTTAGTATTTCCTCCTTCTAGATACTTTTCTAATCAACCTGTTCAGGAGTGTCATTACACACTTCTTGAGCAGGTGGTTCTTGGCCCTCCTAGACCAGAGGTAGGAACACTATTACTGTACCAGCTCTACTTTTCCTTTCAATTGTCTCTGATACTGGTACTTTAGCTTGGTTGGCGTGAGTTTAATATGAAAACTGAACTAACTCCTTTCCCCACAATATAGAGTGTGACTGTAGCATTGATATGATCTAGAATAGGTTGACAAACAGATGAGATAAGCGCAGCTGCTTTGAGAAGCTATTCTCATTGCTGTGTTTACCAGCTTTAGACTCTGAACAAGCCACTGACAGAGTTATATTGTCAGATTAAGGACCTGATCAACATATCAAAGAGGAAATGAGCCCTCCTTGTGAAAGATGACACCAAGTTGACCTAATGTGACTAGACCAAAAGAGGAATCAGGAGCAATAAGAAACACAAATGCAATTAACAAACAATAGACAACTGAGTAGCTACAACAAACACTACAGAAATAAAATTGCAATCATCAGGTGATCACGTGACTGTGCAGTATACACCGAAAAGGGAAGGCCTCAAGTGGACAGGGATTGCACATGCTCCTTCTTCATTGGAACCAAGGTATGGACAATGTCACAGAGTCGCAGAGACCATCCTGAGTGTATAAGCTGCCATTTTCACCAGATCGATAAACAGACTTACAGGAAAGCGGTCCATCAAACACACAACAAAGAAAGAACAGTGGATGCTGGAAATCTGAAACAATACTGAAGGAAGGTCACTGGACCTGAAATACCAACTCTCCTTTTTCTCCACGAATACTGCCAGACCTGCTAAGTTCCTCTAGCAATTCCTGTTTTTGCATCAAACTCACACCATTCCCATTAAATGACCAAAGTGTAAAGAGTGTGGAGCCAAAGTGTAATGTAAAATGGAGGTGAGAACATTTCAGGGAACAATTGCAGGACCAGACCTTTCACACTCTTCATAACATCGACATAGACTGCTCTCGATAACAAAAGTCATGTGATCTTTGAAGATGCTTTAGTGATGGTGAGAATTCAGGACCTTCAACCCAGCTTATTGTCATTCATTCAGCAATAAAAACCTAAAGAACTGCGGATGCTGTAAATCAGGAACAAAAACAAAGTTGCTGGAAAAGCTCAGCAGGTCCTGCAGCATCTGTGGAGGAGAAAACAGAGCTAATGCTTCAGGTCTGGTGACTCTTCCTCATAACTGTACTTGCTGTACTTCCCCAGTTGTGAGGAAGGGCCACCAGACCCGAAACGTTAACTCTGTTTTTTCCTTCACAGATGATGCCAGAACTGCTGAGCTTTTCCAGCAACTTTGTTTTTGTGTCATTCATTCAGTGTTAGCTATAATATAGTTAAATTGTGCTTGGGATAGTAGTTAAATGATAATCAGCCAAGTTAGTCTGATACTTACAGAGAGCACATCTTTCGAAGAAGTTCTATTATATTTGCTTTATTAATTTTTCTGCTCTAGTACATCAACATAACTGTGACCACCAACAATCCTTTCAGGAGTGCTGTTTGCAATGCTCCCCTTTTCAAACTCAATATAAAGACCCTTTTTAAAAATGTTTTTAAAAATCTATTTTGTTTAACCCTCTTTTACTCTCTGACAATATTCTGATATTTTTATTTCATTTTCAGGTATTTATCACTCCATATTTAAATATTTTGAAAAGATTTTGCTGTGAGTGCATTTGGTCCTGGGTGTCAGCAAATACATCATTAGTACACTTTCTGATGTGTAAGCTGGAATAAATGACCAGTGTCAATGTTTCACACATTGGAATGCTTTATAATAAACATCGACGATTCTCACAAATACTAACATAATCCATAAACTTGCTCAGAGACTCAGCTGGACCAGTCAATAATTATGATTGTGACATGAACATAGAACATAGGACATAGAACATTACAACACAGTACAGGCCCTTCAGCCCTCGATGTCGTGCCAACCTGTCATACCGATCTCAAGCCCATCTAATCTACACTATTCCATGTACGTCCATATGCTTATCCAATGACAACTTAAATGTACCTAAAATTGGCGAATCTACTACTGTCTTAAGAAATACAGTCTATAAACTTATTGGAAAATAGCAACTCTGCAAATTTTGAAGAAATCCCAAAACAAAATTAAAGAAGAATCATTGTCATTTTGCACAAAGTCTCCATTAATTTGAATCTAACCCATGTGTGCCTTATCCACTGATGCAGTTCTCATTGTTATTGATCACACAAAGAGGGAAGAGAATACAAGTCTCAAGTTACCCAGAAAAGCACTTTGTTCTGACCCGATGTTCACCTTACGAACATCAGCCAAGTTATCCCTCAAATTTAATGGAAATGGGAAAGTGGAAGGTATATGGTATCATGGTTCATATGAATGCAGAATGGATTTGAGATTCTGGAGGTCAAACTCTAACACATCGCAACAGGTATAGATTCATATCACACAGGGTCAGGAAACAAATGAAACAATTATTTCCTGACACGACTGAGACGTTGGAAACAACATTCAATATCTGCGCTATAAACTCCTTGGAAATGCCAAAGGTTTGCGTCCAGCTGGAATGGAAGACAGCACAGCAGCAAGTAATTCATTTGAGGATTATATCATTCAATTCTCTAATCACTGCAACTCATTTTCAGTTTTCAAAATTCACGTGCATGCTTACACACTGATATTTCCCTCAAGCATTTTTCCAGGTTCGTTTAATGGTGGTGATGGGGGTTGATGGTTCTAAGTTTTGACATTTTCTTTTCAGTCTAACCCAAGAAACTAGCATGTCCTAAATCAATGACCAATATGATTTTGGATGAAGAAAAGCAGTGCCCACCTGATGCTATTTTTCTGTCAAGGTTTATGGCTAGTTCCCTCCCTGTGCAATGTAATTCTTCAAGGGCAAATGTACTGCCTCAATACTCAAAATCAAGTCTTCACAAAGTAAATCTTGAACTTGTATTTTACCAGTTTGGATATATAGATCCTCACTTTGCAATTGTAGTGTGACAATTGCTTTGAATTTACCTTTACTTTTCCTCATTAAGTTCTCCACTTTTGTTGCCCGCCACAGCCTCAAGTTTGTTTACTCTATTTTGTCAGTCTTTTTCTCTTTTCTACGACTTTTATTTGTCCTTTGCATCTCTGGAACAACTGTTCTGCCATACTGAATAAATGGCCTGAGTAGAGCTCACTGTAGTTTTAGCACAATGGCTGCAGGGTTCGATGGTATAGGTACGGAAGACAGCTGAATATTCTGAGCTCCTCCATCACTGAATCAGCCCAACCAGCACAGTCCTGCCGGAGACCTTCCCGTTCTGTGGGGCCCAGTGGCAGTTCACATAATTTCACAGAAACCAGGAACTCTGCAGAAATCTGTCGTGAATTACTTTGATGCAATAGTTGTTTTCTGTTGACATCCATTACCAAGACAAACAGATGAACAGCCAGACAGTTTCCTTCGTCACAATAGTGATGATTCCCCAGTGGGATTCCCAGGAAGCAGAGACACACATAAAACAGAGTTCACAAGATCACAGAATGATTAAAGCACAGAAGAAGGGCTTTTGGCCCATCGTGTCCATGCTGGTTCTATTCAAGACAAGATAGGCCAATAAGTCCAAGCTACTGTGTTGAATTCTACAAATCCTAAGTTTGAGAGTTTGTGGAGACTGCACCAAAGTACCCTGCATTCTATTCCTAAATTAGTAGTCAAGCTAATTCAGTAAGGTCCCTCATGGGTATGACAGACTTTTGGTGCTGCTCACCTGTAGGGTGAGGTCCCGGAGGACTGGAGAATTGCTAATGTTGTCCCCTTGTTTAAGAAGGGTAGCAGGGATAATCCAGGTAATTATCGATCGGTGAGCCTGGCGTCAGTGGTAGGGAAGCTGCTGGAGAAGATACTGAGGGATAGGATCTATTCCCATTTGGAAGAAGATGGGCTTATCAGTGATAGATAACATGGTTTTGTGCAGGGGAGGTCATGTCTTATCAACTTAATAGAACTCTTTGAGGATGTGACAAAGTTGATTGATGAGGGAAAGGCTGTAGATGTCATATACATGGACTTCAGTAAGGCGTTTGAAAATGTTCCCCATGGCAGGCTGATGGAGAAAGTGAAGTCATTTGGGGTCCAGGGTGTGCTAGCTAGATGAATAAAAATTAGCTAGGCAACAGGAGACAGAGAGTTGTAGTGGAAGGGGGTTTGTCAAATTGGAGACCTATGACCAGTGGTGTTCCACATGGAACTGTGCTGGGACCACTGTTGTTTGTGATATATGTAAATGATTTGGAGGAAGGTATAGGTGGTCTGATTAGCAGGTTTTCAGATGACACGAAGATTGGTGGAGTAGCAGATAGTGACGGGGACTGTCAGAGATTACAGCAGAATATAGATAGATTGGAGAGTTGGGCAGATAAATGGCAGATGGAGTTCAATCCGGGTAAATGTGAGGTGATGCATTTTGGAAGATCTAATTCAAGGGTGAACTTTACAGTAAATGGAAAAGTCCTAGGGAAAATTGATGAACAGAGAGATCTGGGTGTTCAGGTCCATTGTTCCCTGAAGGTAGCAACGCAGGTCAATAGGGTGGTCAAGAAGGCATATGGATGCTTTCCTTCATCGGACAGGGTATTGAGTACAAGTGTTGGCAGGTCATGTTGCAGTTGTATAAGACTTTGGTTCGGCCACATTTAGAGTACTGCGAACAGTTCTGTTCGCCACATTACCAAAAGGATGTGGATGCTTTGGAGACGGTGCAGAGGAGATTCACCAGGATGTTGCCTGGTATGGAGGGTGCTAGCTATGAAGAAAGGTTGAGTAGATTAGGATTATTTTCATTAGAAAGACAAAGATTGAGGGGGGACCTGATTGAGGTCTACAAAATCATGAGGGGTATAGACAAGGTGGATAGCAAGAAGCTTTTTCCCAGAGTGGGGGACTCAATTAGTAGGTGTCATGAGTTCAAAGTGAGAGGAGGAAAGTTTATGGGAAAGTTCTTTACACAGAGGGTGGTGGGTGCCTGGAACACGTTGCCAGCGGAGGTAGTAGACGCAGACACGATAGTGTCTTTTAAGATGTATCTGGACGGGTACATGGATGAGCCAGAGGCAAAGGGATACAGGCCCTTAGGAAATAGGTGACAGGTGTAGACAGAGGATCTCGATCAGCGCAGGCTTGGAGGGCTGAAGGGCCTGTTCCTGTGCTGTAATTTTCTTTGTTCTTAGTTCTTTTGTATAAGGTGATTTTTGAATTGATTTATTATTGTCGCATGTACCTAGGTAAAATGAAAACTTTTATTTTGTGTATAGTTCAGGGAGATTGTACCACACAAAGATCACAGGGTAATAGAACAGGGCAAGGAATACAACATGATGGCTGCAGAAAAGGTCCACAATAAGCAAGATCAATGTTGGATTTGGAACTTGAGGTACCCATTTTGAATACTAATGTCAGCGGGAAAGACGATGTTCTTTAACTTGTTGGTAAGTGTGTTTAAGCTTTTGTATCTTCTGCCAGATGGAAGAGGCTGGAGGAGATTACAGTATGGGGAGGAGGGGTGTTTGATGATGTTCGCTGCCTTTCTGAGGAAGTGAGAAGTCTGGATGGAGACAATGGATGGAGCTATTTGGGCTCAATGTTCCTCATTCCTCAATCTGTGCTAAAGTCTTTAACATCAGGTGTCAGGAACAGTTCACTCAGTCTGGTTCAGCCAGGCATATAGTTCTACAAACCTTCCTAATTAATTTCTGTTAATCTTGCTGTGTAAGGAGGGGTCTTTTTCATCCGGAAAAGGCAAGAAGGCGTATGGTAAAATCTTTACAATTATAAAATGCTTGGACAAGGTGGACTGAAAGATACCTTTCAGCCTTTTTCAGAGTTTAAGCACAATTGATCAATTATAGACAAAAGAAAGCCAAATGCTCAGAAGGGACATATATGTGAATAGGGGAGCAAGTTAAGTCAAACAGATTACCAGTGGATCAAGAAAATGTACTGAGTTTCAAGACACAACCAGTTAGAATCTCAACCACAAGCGGCTTTAAGAGTGATAACTAAGAGAACGTTGCGGAGAGACAACCTACAAAGGCTGATACTCATCTCCTGCCTGCTATTGTTTTTACTTATTCATTCACAGGATGAGGGTGTCACTTTTCAGCAGCATTTATTGCCCATCCCTAATTGCCCAGAAGGCATCTGAGAGTCAACCACATTGCTGTGGATCTGGAGTCACATGTAGGCCAGACCAGGTAAGGATGGCAGGTTCCTTCCCTAAAGGACATTAGTGAACCGAAAGGGTTTTTCCCGACAATTGATTCATGGTCATCATTAGATTTTTAATTCCAGATATTTATTGAACTCAAATTCCGCCAACTGCCCTGGCAGGATTCGAACCCGGGTCCTCAGAATGTTACCTGGGTCAACAATCCAGTGATAATACCATGAGCCCATCACCTCCTCCTCTCCAAAAGGAACCAACTCTGCATACTGTAGCACTGACGCTTTACAACAGTCTTACATTCACATAGCACCTTTTAGGGTGTCTTAAATCACTTCACAGTCAATGAACTATTTTTGAAATATAGCTACTATTGTAATACAGGAAATTTGACAGTAAATTTGCAGAGGCAAGATCTCACAAACGCAGATGTGAAAATAACTAATTAATACTGCAGTTAAAAGATGTTGGTTGTGGATAAATATTAGATAGGACATGTACAAACCCCTGCTCTTCTTCAAAGTCACCATCTCCAGTGTCACATTCCTGCTATATGCATTGGAAAATTTATATGAATCTTGATGATTTTGGAATTGAATGTTAAACTGCATTGTTACTGTAATTTACTCCATTATCTTCCTTTCCTTGTTGAGATTTCTCACTTAATGTGACAATGACGAACAGTCATTTTGGACTGTCTAATAAAGTAAAGAAATGCTGGCGATCTGAAACAAAAACAGAAATTGCTGGAGAAAAATCAGCAGGTCTAACAGCATCTGTGAGAAGAAAGTAAAGTTAACATTTTGAGTTCTGTGAGTCTTCGTCAAAACAGGCCTGGGCAGCATTGTTATGAGGCACATTGCATTTGGAAATATACAGTCAGTCTTCTTGTTGAAGACTCTTATTGGCTTCCTTTATTGTCACAAAAGCCTTCCAACTCAATAAATCAAACTGCCTTTTGAAAGAACTGTGGTATCAGATCTGACACTAAATTCTCAGTGTATTGGATAATGGTTTTCTCCCTGCTTCTCAATGGTGATGAAGCTTGAGCAACTTTTTGATGCAACAGTGAGGCCCTAGAAAGCATCAACAACCCTGTCTTGGAAAGATTTTAGACATCAAATGGGAGGATGAAACAGCCAAAGTGAGTATTCTCTAAGACACCGATGTTCTAAGGACAGCAGCCATGGTAATCTCCCATCAATTGAGATGACATGGACAAGACATTAGAAATCCCAAACAGGAGCTCAACTCAGGACTACACCAGAGAGCCTGCTCAGATGGGAGCCAAAAGTATAATGTTTCAAAAACAACCTTAAAGCCTCCGGAAGGTCAGCTCTATCCACATCAACACATGGGAAGTACATGCCAACTCCTAACCAACATGCTGATTCATTCTCAAAAACGATGTCAAAACCTTCCAACGGACAACCACAGCTACAGAGAGAGAACCCTGGAGAGAAACAAAGATGGCAGCTGCTCAAATCTACAAGGCATCACCAACACAATACCAGAGTAACCTGTCACATTACAGCAGCACTAATTTAGCTGTCAGAGAATCGACAGCCATCATGGACACCTCATAGCCACTTATTCATCTCCAGGAAGAATTATCCTCAGTGTGAGGAATTGTCAATAGACAGGTAGATGGTATCTGCCTAGGCATTGAGTCTGATTTTGATTTTTTGTTGTCATGTGTACAGAGATAAACAAAAATTGTTGTTTTACATACTCTACAGGTAGATCATACCATACAAAGTGCATCAGGATAGCAGAATAAAGTGCCGAATACAGAGTTACAGTTGCAGAGAAGGTGCAGAGAGAGAGAGAGAGAGAGGGAGAGAGAGAGAGAGATTAGAATTGACATTTGAGAGTTCTGCAAAATCTGACAACTGCAGGAAGAAGCTGTACTTGAATCTGATCTTACCTGTGATCAAACTTTTATATCTTCTGCCCAAAAGGGGGAGTGGAAGAGAGTATAACTAAGGTGGGAGGCGTCTTTGATTATGTTTGTTGTTTTAGTGAGGCAGCGGGAAGTATAGATGGAATCAATGGAAGGAAACTGGTTTGGATGATGGACTGAGCTGTGTTCACAACTCTGTCCAGTTTCTTGCGGTCTTGGGAAGACCTGTTGCCAGGCCACACTGTGCTGTATTTGGATAGGATGCATTCTACAGTGCATCTATAAAAATGGATAACAGTCTTTGTGGACATGCCAAAATTCCTTATCCTCCTGAGGAAGTAGAGGTAATACTGTGCCTTCTTGACCATTACGTGGGTATGGGTGGACCAGGACAGATTATTGGTGATCATCATTCCAAGGAATGTGAAGGGCTTGATCGTCTTTATCTCAGCACCATTGATACCGACAGGGCATGTCCTCCACTCTGCTTCCTGAAGTCGCTAAGTAGCTCCTCCATTTTGCCCAAGTTGATGGAGAGAGTGTTGTTTTTACACCATGCCACTAAGCACTCAATCTCTTTCCTGTATTCTCTCTCATCAATGTTTAAGATCCAACCTACAACAGTGGTGTCATCAGCAAACTTGTAAATGGAGTTCTGCAGAATTTGGCTGCACAGTTATGAGTGTCTAAGGAATATAGTAGGGGGCTGAGTATACAGAGTTACAGAGCACTGGTGTTAAGGATCATTGTGAAGTCAGTGTTGTTCCCCATTCTTACCGATTGCAATCTGTGGGTCAGGGAGTTAACGATCCAGTTACAGAGTAGGGAACCAAGACCTAGGTCTTGGAGTTTAGAGATGAGTTTATTTGGAATAATGGTGTTAAAGGTGGAACTACAGTCATTCAATGGAAGCCTGGCACAGGTATCCTTGTTATCCAGGTGTTCCAGAGATGAGTTTAAGGACAGGGCAATGGCATCTGTTGTGGATCTGTTGTGCCAGTAAGTGAACTGCAAAGAATCAAGGCAATCTGGTAGGTTGGAGTTGATGTGAGCCATGACTAACCTCTTGAATCTCATCATAATGGTAGCGGCCAGAGCCACCCAGGCAGTTATTATCGAGGGACCCTGCATGATTTTTCTTTGGCACTGGGATGATGGTGGCCTTCTTGAAGCACATAGTGGCTTCAGATCTTAGTAAGGAGAGATTAAAGCTGGTCCTCATGTCTCCAGAGTGGAACTTGAATCACAACCATCTGGGGGTAGAGATGAGTCCTACCTACTAGATTGTACCACACACTATTAACTGAAAAGCTCCAGGGTAGAATCTATGATTAAAAGATATTAAGGTTCTAGTGAAGAATAAGAAAGAATCATATGTTAGATATAGACAATTGGGATTAACCATATCTCTTGGACAGAATAAAGAGTGTAGGGGCATTCCTAAGATGGAAATCAGGAGGGCAAAGAGGGGACATGAGACAGTCTTGGTAGATAAGGCTAAAGACAATCTAAAGATATTTGACTAGTACATTAAGAGCAAAAGAGCAACTGGACAGAGAATGGAGCTCCTTAAAGATCAATGACATTGCCTATGTGTTGAACCTAAGGAGATGGAAGAGAGATGAATAAATATTTTGTGTCAGATTTTACTGTTGAGAAAGAAATGGAGCCCAGAGAACTTGGGGAATAAATATTACAGAAGAGGGAGTGCTGGAAATCTTAGAAAACATAAAGGTGGATAAATCTCCAGAACCTGATCAAGTGTATCTCAGGACATCATGAGAAGTTAGGGAAGAAATTGTAGGGTCTGTATCAGAAATATTTCTATTATCTATGGCTACTGGTGAGGCGTTGGAGGACTGGAGGGTGCCTAATGTTGTGCCTTTATTTAAGGAAGGCTGCAAAGAGAAGCTGGGGACTGTAGAGCTGTGAGCCTGACATCGGTGATGGGTACATTGTTGGAGGTGATTCTCAAAGATAGGATTTACATGCATGTGGAGAAACGAGGAATGATTAGGGATAGTCAGCATGGTTTTATGCATGAGAAATCATGCCTCATAAACCTGGTCGTGTTTTATGAGGAAGAAACCAAAGAGATTGATGAAGGCAGAGTGGTAGACATTGTTTACGTAGGCTTCAGTAAAACCTCTGACAAGGTGCCACATGGTAAATTGATTAGTAAAGTTAGATTACAAGGGATCCAGGGAAAGCTTGCTAATTGGAAACAAAATCGGCTTAATAGTAGGAGGCAGAGGGTGGTGGTGGAGGGTTGTTTTTTGGACTGGAGCACTGGGACCAGTGGTGTTCCATAGGGATCAGTGCTGGGTCCACTTTTGTTTGCCACTCAGAAGAGAATTTAGGATGCATGTTTACTAAATTTGCAAATGACACCCAAATTGATGGTGTAGTGGACTGTGAAGAAGGTTATCTAAGATTACAAAGGGATCTTGACCTATTAGGTCAATGGCCTGAGGAATGACTGATGGGGTTTAATTTGGATACATGAGAAGTATTGCATTTGGCCAAACAAATAAGGGCAGGACTTATACAATCAAAAGAAGATCCTTGGGTATTTTTGTAGAACAAAGACCTAGGGGTTCATAGAAATCATAGAAATGTAGAAGATAGGAGAAGAGGACGTCATTCGGCCCTTTGAGCCTGTTCCTCCTTTGGTCCTGGCCAAGGCTGATTAACTAACTCAATAGCCTAATCCTGCTTTCTCCCCATTACCTTTAATCCCATTCACCCCAAGAGCTATAATCTAGTCGCCTCTTGAATACATTCAATGTTTTGGCATCAACTACTTCCTGTGATAATGAATTCCACAGGCTCACCACTCTATGGGTGTAGAAATGTCTCCTCATCTCCATCCTAAATGGTCTACCCCGAATCCTTATACTGTGATAACACAGTCTGGAGCTGGAGCAACACAGCAGGCCAGGCTGCATCAGAGGAGGAGGAAAGTTGATGTTTCGGGTCAGGGCACTTCTTCAGAAATGGAGCTTTTGGAGGATCTGGGCATGTATGTAGAGGTTGTCACGGTCAGGGCCAAATTGGGATGGCCGGAATATAGATTGCAGTCCATTTGGAATGATCCAGTTCCGAAGGCAGGTACTGAGACAGGCAATGTGGTTGTAGTACCTGGTTTGCTTCAGTATGTGGTCGAGCAGTATCAGGTCCGAAGAGATTCCCAGACGGATGCAGTGGGAGAGAGATCCAATGAGGTCTTTCCAGAGAGAGGAGGATAACTTCCTCAAGGTGGGCATCCCTAGATGAGGCTTCGCAGTGAGGTTAAAACTCACTAAGAAGTGCTGATTCTGGAGTAAGAGATAACTCAGTGCGGAGCTGGAGGAACACAGCAGGCCGAGTCTCCCAACCCCAAGCGTCAGCTTTCCTTCTCCTCTGATGCTGCCTGGCCTGCTGTGTTCCTCCAGCTTCACACTGTGTTATCGCTGACTTCAACATCGGCCATTCTTACTATTTCCTCAGACTGTGAATCCTAGTTCTAGACACATTCACCATTGGGAACATCCTCCTTGCATCTACCCCGTCCAATGTTGTTAGAATTTTATAAGTCTCTATGAGATCCCCCTTCATTCAGGTACATAATTCTTTGAAATTTGTGTCACAGGTAGACAGTGTGTTTAAGAAGTTGTTTAGCACATCTGCCTTCATTGCTCAGATCATTGAATATATGAGTGGGTCATTATATTAAAGTTCTACATGACATTGGTGAGGCCTCTTCTGTAGTACTATGTCCAGTTCTGGTCACCCTTCTTTAGGAAGGGTATTATTAAATTGGAAAGGATTCAGAAAAGATTTGACAGGATGTTGTTGGGAATGGAGGGTTTGAGTTATAAAAATAGGATGGATCACTGGGCCTTTTCTCACTAGAGCGTAGGGGTAAACATAAATGGTTTATAAAATCAGAAGGGGCATAGATAAGGTGAATGGCAAAGGTCTTGTCCTTGGATTGGGGCAAGTTCAAAATTAGATGGCATATTTTTAAGGTGAGAGGAGAAAGTTTCAAAGAACATGGGGTGTCACTTTTTTACACAGAGATTGGTTTGTGTTGGAATGAACTGTCGGAGGAAGTGATGGATGCAGCTACAGTTACAACATCTAAAAGAAATTTGAAAAAATACATGAATAGTAAAGGTTTAGAGGGATATGGGCTAAATACAGACATATGACTAGTTTAGTTTGGGAACACAGTTGATGTGGACTAGTTGGACCAAAGGATCTGTTTCCTCTGAGCTGGGTCCCCTGCCATGTTGACAAGTGAATGTTATTGACAGATGGACATTTGGTTTTTGTAACACGTATCTATCTCATCAAGCTGGAAGGAAAATAATGTCAATCAAAGGAGAACATTAGGTCAGACAGCATCCAAGAAGCAGGAAAGTCAATGCTTTGGGCCAAACACCTTTGTCAGCCCTTCCCCTCCTCCTCACATCCCTGACCTGACCTAACCTGTCCGTCTTCCTATTCACCTATCCACTCCACCTTTCCCACTGACCAATCACTATAACCTCCCTACCAGCAAACACCTATCACCATCCGACCTACCCTTACCCCAGCTCCACTCCATCCCTCTATTTACTTTGAGGTTCATCTCTCCCTCCACGGTCCTGACAAAGGAGTTTGGCCGAAGCATTGACTTTCTTCTTGGATGCTGTCTGACCTGCTGCGCTTTTCCAGCTTCATATCTATTGACGCTGGCTTCCAACATTGGCAGCTCTTACTGTGCCCAAGAGAGAACATTGCTCAGAAAAATTCCACTTTGACCCTGTGAGGTGCTCAAATCAGCCCAGACAAAACTATTGATTTCTGAGTAAGTCATAAATTCCCAATGATTGTTGTAGAGTATCTGAGAGTGTTACACTGGTTATTAATATTATTAATTAATAGTTAATGAGCAGCATTGACCCCTGCCAAGGGGAAGAGATGGTCTGGGCAGAGGGGTGCAATTATTTACTTTGAGGTCTGAGCGAAACTAACTTGGAGGGAGGGGCTCAAAGTCTCTGCTTCCATTCCTTTTGGGAAGAGCCCGTTTGGCTTATCCAGGGAAGACTAAAAAGACAGGCATTGTTCGGAGGAAAATGTTGGCTGTCATCTAGATTCCACTAATTCATGGCACACGGTAGCGGACCAGGTGAGACAACAGTTTGTAGCACTCCCCACACAACACACACCGCCCCCTCCTCCCACAACCAGAAAAACAGAAAATCATTCTAGGATCTGTTGTACAGTACACCCTCATCTAACTGATACTGAGACATCCCTCAGCAGCCCCCCCTCCCCCACTGGAAGGGACAATCTACATGTGCTGAATCTGCCAGGACTGGGATTAGGGGCTGTGGGGGTGTGAAAGGCACGTTTGATCCGTGTTTGTCTGTGTGACTACGTGCAACGAAGGAGTTGTGATGCAGAAAGTGTAGAAATATTCTTCTCTCTCTGGTTAAAAAAGGTCACCCATTCTGTCAGCTTCAAGAGCTACCAGTTCGTACACCATGGTAACCCAGCTGCAGGAGCAGATGGGAAGGAAAGACGCAGGCTGCCAATTCACAACAAATAGTTCACAACGCCGCACAGAAAAAAAAACGGAAAGCGTTATTTCTTGAGCTGGATAAAGAATGCAATGTTTGCAGCCTTTTACAGCTTTTGGCTGAGAAACTTAGTGCTGAAAACATTAAAAACCTTGACAGCAGCTGAGCACAGAGCAAGGAATTCATTTGATTCGAGTCGACAAGGGGACGTCTGCATCTGACTCTAGGGAGTAGTCTGTAATCCTTTCATTTTCCGAGAGGCTGCTACCTCTCCTCCTGGTTCGCTGACACTCTCTAAACAACATGAAGAAAACAGCAGCAGCTGCTGCCTGAAACCCAAACCGGCAGTCCCCTTACGGCATTGTTCTCAAGTACAGACGCTGCATTGATTTAGTCCCCAATATCCCATCGCTGTCCCTGCTTCATTGAGTCATAGAGACTCATTGACAGTTCAGTAAAATATTGTCACGGTCCTGGTTTGAGGCAGTGACCGTGGCGGTGCTGGGACAATTTCTTACACAGTCAAAAGGAAATGCTGAACAGAATAAAGGGGCAGTTCCATTGAAAGCTGGAGTAAGGGGTTGTTGCGGGGGGGAGGGGAAATTGCAAGCAAGGCAGCAGAGAATAGAAGGGCTGGGGGTGGGGAAGGAGGTGTCTGCTTTACCAAGGTTGTGTGTGTTACATGTGAAAGCAAATGTAGTTCTTTTATTTACTCTGGGTTTCAGGCAAAGGTGGGAAACAGCTACCTGCAACACGGAAACAGCAGTAATCTCAATGTGCATTAATACCAGACAGCAAAGTCATTTATATTCTATTGTTTGAGTGTTCAGTGTCAACCTAGAAGGTTGGGGGTGGGGAATGAACAGACCCTTAGTGAGCAGTAGCCACTGGGGATGAAAAATGTTTATTCATGTTCAGTCTGATGAAGCAGCCAATCTAAAATCATGCGGAATCGAAACAGCATCAACCAGGCAAATTCAGCGGGGCAAATTTTGAATTAATTCGAAACCAATTTGCATCCCAAAACCAGTTTTGGTGCTGACGACTTTGCAGTGGGGGAGGGGAAGCCTGTCACTGTCTTTCACCGCATCTCAGTTTTGTCTCCAGTGTCACCAAGCTAACGAGGAGAGAGCTGACAAAGAGCAGATTTCAGGTTGGAGATGATCAGGAGGAGCTAGCAAGGAAGGGCGAAAACTGATGACCCATCCAGGGAGCAAATCACAATTGGAAACGTGGCTACATTTTAAGATTACAATCTATTAAATCTTATTTTGCTGTAGGGGCAGAGACTTCACGTTGTAGAAATGTTCAATAAATTGAGTTAATGACATATTTTTGTAAGATTTCCCATTCTCACAAAGCTATCCCGAACTTCCAGTTATTTCTTAGAAGCTAGAAATATTTGTTTTATGAATTGTCATGAAAAAAACAAGTTGCAAACGTACCATAAGCTTAAAATGTGGAAGTAATCTTAACCGATAAAGTAGCATGCTTTTACAATTGAACACAGCCGTTTTTGAGACCAATATTTCAAATGAAACAGGCAGGTTGCGGGTGGGGGTTGTCAGTCCTGCCGAGGGTCTGTTCCAATTCTGATGGAAGGTCATTAACTCGGTATGTTTCTCTCATCGCAATGACTGCCAGACCTGCTGAACATTTCTGGCTTTTTCTGTTTTAATTTTGGATTTCCAGAATCCACATTGTTACACCTTTGTTCATCTCTGTCTTATTATTATCATATGCAATTAGAACTTCACATCTTTATTCATTAAAAGCTGAAAAAATATCCAAATGTTTTGATTCAGAGTATATATCAAAATAATACTCTCTGGAATTAATGCAGCAAATGTGGCAGCTGTTACATTGGGAACCAACCAATGCCCAGCCTGGTCTGAGGGTGCCCCTCCCCTGGGTCCGTGCAGTCTCTGTGTCTGGAGGAATGCCCAGTACTGCAGGGAGAAGGCCAATGTCCTTCTCTACTCTGCCAGGGTAAGTGCCACCATCTTCTCTCTCATGCCTCACCCTCACTCTCTCTCTGTCACTGTGCCCACCTCCCACCAAGGCTCATGCTCTCCCTCTCTCACTATCACCTGTACCATCCTCCCTCACTCACCCTCACCCAACCCAAACCCCAACACCACTCCACCTGTATACCCTCTGTGCTGCCCGCTCTCTCTCTCAGGACCCCTGCCCCCTGCACCAACATTAACAGCCTCTTTCATCTCCCTCAATACCTGCTGCACTCTCATTCTAGGAGGAAAACGGTCCACAATTGGGCAGAAACAGTCAAGATGGGTGGCTGCCCTCCATTCAGCTCCTCACCCTGTTATCAGCAGACCGTCCTGACTTTGACCACCCCGAGCAGGCTCTGGGCTGGTATAGGGGCCTGCCCTTGGCTTCCTGTGCCAGGACCCCCCTGAGTGAAGGCTATTCCCCCTTGGCCTGACTGAGACCTGCTGAGAACCAGGAGAAGCTTCTTGCTGATGTAGCTGTGCTCCAGGACACAGTCATAGGGCATCAGTGTGAGCCTGGTACCTCTGGCTGAGGGGGCAATGCCCATAAAGACAAGACAAGGCAGGGATGCTGTGAGTAACCAGGAACACTCAGAGTGAGTGAGTGAAGATCCCGGAGATACAACCTGGTGCAGTCCCTGAGCTGGGGGGAGGTGTCCCTGAGCACACAGTGACCTTGCTGCAGCGTTACAGTGAGAGTTACCAGGGCAACATTGAAGGGCAGAGTGTCCTGTGAGTGGGTCAGAGATGAGCCATGAAGGTTCCTAGAGGCTGGCACAGGACAGGTGCCAGTGTCATTGGCTATAGGGTGCATGTGGCTCGTACCCATGGAGCGTGTGCTGAGCTGTTGATGCTCAGGGTCTAACATTAAGATCTTTTGGAGTGAGCAGTGAGTTGAACTTACCAAGATCCTGAAGAATGCTACAGAAACTCAGCAGGTTTAGCATCTGTGGGGTTGAAAATAGATTTAACATTTCTAGTCTGGTTTGTCTTGTTTGGAAATATTAACTCTGTTTTCTCTCCACCAATACTGCCAGACCTGTGGAGTTTCTCCAGCAATTTCTGTTTTTGTTTGTTTCTGGTATGACTCTTCTTCATTCCAGTTTCTGTGTCAAGCTTTCAGGAGCTATTATTATCCCATCATTTGACACTAAGGTACTCCCCAGCTTTCATCCCTCTGTCAGGAAGCAGATGTTTCAATCTCCACAAGGTTGAATTCTGCCATCTGTCCTGTTTCCCACTTCAAGTATTTTCTGAAGACACCATCCATGGAGTTAGTGGCAGAATTATGTTACCAGCTCCAGAATTACGGCGTGCATTCTCACTGTGAGTTGTATTGATCCTGTTTTTATCTGATAGGATTTCTCTGCCATACTGAGTAAGTCATCAACAGAGAACGTACATCAAATATTACTTCCCACAATGAACACTGACTGTCATCATTGAGGCAAAATCCCGCTCAAATCAGAAAAGACAAAATTAAGGAGACATAATTGAGCTGAAATAAACAATAAACCTCAAAGTTTCTGCGAGGACAGTAAAGTTTTGGTCTGGTGACCTTTCATCAGACAAGGGGATTGATATCGGAACTTACACAATTTCTAATGGACTTATTGGGATCAGAAAGCAATGCAAAATGATCAGGTTAGCTGGTGATACTGAACAAGGAGGAGAATCAGCTTCAAAATTACAGAATGAAATTATTACAGTAGCAACGTTGAAACAGGTGGAATAATACAAATGATAGCAGATGGAATTTAATGCAAACAAATTTAACATACCATACATTGGAAAAAAATGGACAATAATCCTACAATAATCCTACTCCAATAACAGGCCTGAAATAACTAGGATTGAAATTTTAAAATCTAGGAATTTTAGCAATGCTTTGAAGAGGCAGAATCAATAAAGTCAGAATGTGGAACTACAAAGTCTAAACAGTAGAATAAAGACCTAGAGAGGCCTAACTAGACATTGGTCTGATTATTAAGCCTTTACTTTTATTTAGTTTTTAATCACTCGTTTTCCATCCATGGATGTGGAAACGCTATTATAGTGTCAACATAAAATAAAGGCCTAATTAGCAGTTATGTTCACACAGGCTATATATTTGTGAAATTAGTAATTCCACTGTCAAGAATGTGCATTAAGGAATCAGCAGTCCTTTAATAACTTCTGCATGTGAACTTCAATTTGAGAGAATTCAACCCATGATGAAGTTCACCATGTTAATGTGGCCAGCAATTACAACCTACTGTCGTTTGAACATGATTTCACTGGACCACACCCTGTAAGGGACATTAATCAGGACTTCACTTTGCTATACAGATCAGTAATAATCACCAGGTCGTGACCAGGGCACCCCGGGTCATGCTGAAATCGTCTCAATGTGGTTCCAGTGTAATTACTACAGATGGATCCTGGGTCTTCAGACTGCAATAATTGTCATTTCAAAAGCCTTCAGTGCATTCTGATATAGAGCTCTTTAGATCTATCCTGATTCATTCACTTAATCATGTTTTCTCTTCCAGTGACTCACTGAACTTAAAGATCGAAAACATTATGTTCTTTTATCAAAAATTTAAATGACACCTTAAATTATTGTTACATAGCATTCAGCTCTGGGTAGATTAAAGCACAATAACTATCTTTTCAAAATTCTACGGCATAGTTTTTGTATCAGTTAAGATCTCTGCTGTGAAAATTTTCAATTGACAGCATATTGAATGCCTATTAAATCATATATAGAGATAATCTTAGGATTTTTTTGTCCAACGTGAATAATCATATTTATCAAAGTAAGAAACAGGGAGCATATTCTTTCACGTCAGGAATATTGGCCTCCCTGGCTGGGATAACATTTACTGCCCATCCTTAGTTGCCCCTTGAGAAAGTGGTGGCAAGCTGCCTTTTTGAACCACTGCACGCCATGTGCCCTTAGGAAAGGAGTTCCAGGACTCCGTGGTCTTTTTATAATTTATAATTCGACCAAAACTGTACAGGTACAAAGGTTACAGGGGGCCCTGCGAACCCCACTCTTGGCTTCTGAGATACAAGAGTCGTGGTTAAAACTGGCTCATGTTTCCTCTTGAGTGGAAAAGGAGTAGTGTGCAGCAATGTCAGTGAACCAGTTCACTCGACTTGCTGTGCAGTATACCATAGTCAATGTTCAAACAGCTGGCACAGTGCCTTTTCACAGGTCTGAGTGATTCCAGATTCCGGTTACACCTTGTGTCCTTTTTCTCCTTTTGAAGACGGAAGATTCTGCACATGCACAGCATTTTCCCAACCTTTTTCCAGATGACATGTTGCCGAGGAGAGTACTTTATAGAAACCCCAATAAAACTGGATTGAAGACAATTCACTTGGGACACTGTATACTTCAACAGCCAAGATGTGATTTGAGTTCCCTCTCCTAATTTTAATCTCCATTCTGCAGATCTCAGCAGGCCCAGATGTTGCCCATTCAGAGGCTGTTCTCCTAAAATATTACACCAAGTGTATCAATTTCGACTTGAAATGACAGGATTATGAATTGTGACAACTAGGGTATCACAAATAATTCCTGCAGCAAGTCCACTGTTGTGCATGATGTGGTCTTCTTGCTCTGTTACAACTTAGGCAATGAGTGATTGCAAACCTTGCCAAATCCTGAGGGAGGCTTCCAGTCCGGAGGGGCATGTTACCATGAGGAACGTCAATGGCTACACGGGTGTTGCAGACAATCTTGTGCATGTGAGGAGCCTGTCCTCATAATTGACGCTATCCTGCTGATACAACAGTCCTACATAAAGAAAGACAAATTATTGTCCTTAACAAAAGTGCTTGTGTGTGATTCATACCTGTTTGTACAACAGTGTACTGGGCGTGGAAGGGACAGTTTTGGAACAATTTACGAATGTGTAAGCTTCATTATGCTATAGTCTACATTTCTACAGAAATGGTATCACTCAGTTGTTGAGATAATAAGGTGTGGAGCTGGATGAACACAGCAGGCCAAGCAGCATCTTAGGAACACAAAAGGTGACGTTTCGGGTCGAGACGCTTCATCAGAAATGGGGAAGGGGAAGAGGATCCTGAAATAAATAGGGAGAGAGGGGGAGGTGGATCGAAGATGGATAGAGGAGAAGATACGTGGAGAGGAGACAGATAAGTTAAAGAGGCGGGGATGGAGACAGTAAAAGTGAGTGTAGGTGGGGAGGTAGGGAGAGGATAGGTCAGCCCAGGGAGGATGGACAGGTCAAGGGGGCGGGATGAGTTTAGTAGGTAGGAAATGGGGGTGCGGCTTGAGGGGGGAGGAGGGGATAGGTGAGAGGAAGAACAGGTTAGAGAGGCGGGGACGAGCTGGGCTGGTTTTGGGATGCAGTGGGGGAAGGGGAGATTTTGAAGCTTGTGAAATCCACATTGATACCATAGGGCTGCAGGGTTCCCAAGCGGAATGTGAGTTGCTGTTCCTGCAACCTTCGGTGGCATCATTGTGGCACTGCAGGAGGCCCAGGATGGACATGTCGTCTGAGGAATGGGAGGGGGATTTTCGCATCATCCTCCAACACTTCCATCATCTACAATCCGACCCCACCACCAAAGACATTTTGCCCTCCCCACCCTTGTCTACCTTCCGGAGGGACCACTCTCCGCGACTCCCTTGTCCGCTCCACACTCCCCTCCAACCCCACCACACCCGGCACCTTCCCCTGCAACCGCAGGAAGTGCCACACCCCCTCCCTCAGCCTCATCCTAGGCCCCAAGAAGACTTTCCACATCAAGCAGATGTTCACCTGCACATCTGCCAATGTGGTATACTGTATCCACTGTACCCGTTGTGGCCTCCTCTACATCAGGGAAACCAAGCGGAGGCTTGGGGACCGCTTTGCAGAACACCTATGCTCGGTTCACAACAAACAACTGCACCTCCCAGTCGCAAACCATTTCAAATCTCCCTTGTTAGCTCTACACCTTGTTATCTCGAGGAATATTGAGGCTCTGGTCAGGAAAAAGAAGGTGGCATACATTGGGTTTAAGCTGTTGGGCTCAAATGAAACCCTAAATGAATATAGAAAGTGTAGAAGCACATTTAAGAGAAATAAAAAGAGTGAGAAAAGGGTATTAGATGGATCTGGCACCTAAGGTTAAGGATAATCCCAAGCGGTTCTCTAGGTATATTAAGAGTTAAAGGGCGGCTATGGAGAGACTGGGTCCTGCTCAGCATAGCCATCTGTGAGTGGAGCCATAGGAGACTGGAGAGATTTTTAATGAATATATCTCCTTAGTGTCTACTGAGGAGAGAATCATGGATGCTATGGGAACAAGGAAAACAAGTGAGGCTGTTTTGGACCGCATACATATTACCAGAGAGGTGGTGTTTGCAGCTTTAGATCGCATTAAGGTGGATAAATCCCTTGGGCCTGATCAAGTCCATTCTCTGATGATGTGGGAGGCTAGGGAAGAAATTGCAGAGGCCCTTGCAGAGATTTTTGCTTCATCTTTAGCCACTGGTGAAGTCCTGGGAGACTGGAGGGTGGTTAATGTCATTCCATTGTGTAAGAAAGGGAGCAAAGTCAAGCCAGGGAATTACAGGATAGTGAGCGTGACATTAGTGGTAGGCATGTTATTGGGGAGGATACTGAGGGACAGGATCAACCTACATTAGGAATAGCCAGCATGGATTTGTGTGTGGGAAGTCATGTCTGAGAAATCTTTTACAGTTTTTTGAAGAAGTAGCCAAGGGGATGGACGAGGGTAGGGCAGTGGATGTTGTCTATCTGGACTTTAGTAAGGCCTTTGACAAAGTCCCACACGGCAGGCTAGTTATGAAGGTTTGATCACATGGTATCCAGGGAGAGCTAACTAGTTGGCTCAGTGGCAGGAAGCAGAGGGTGATGGTTGAAGGTTGTTTCTCAGACTGGAGGCCTGTGACTAGTGATGTCTCACAGGGGTCAGTGCTGGGACCTTTGTTATTTGTTATCCACATAAATAATCTGGATGTGAATGTATAAGGCATGATTAGTAAGTTTGAGGATGATACAAAATTAGGAGGTATTGTTAATAGCAAAGAAGGTTATCCAAAATTACAGGGGGATATTGATTAAATTGGGAAGCTGAAGATTGGCAAATGTAATTCAATATAGATAAGTGTGAGGTGTTCCATTTTGGAAAGTAAAACGAAGGTGTAACAGAAAGACATGGAATACAAGTACATAATTCATTGAAAGTGACGTCACAGGTGGACAGGCTGGTGAAGAAGATATTTCGCATGCTGGCCTTCATCAGTCGAGGCACTGAGTATAGGAGTTGGGACATTGTGTTACAGTTGTATAAGTCATTGGTGAGGCTGCACTTGGAGTATTGTGTACAGTTTTGGTCACCCTGTTATTGGAAAGACATAGTAAACCGAAAAGTGTGCGAGGAAGATTACTGAGGATGTTGCCAGGACTAGTAGGCCATAGTTATAGGAAGAAGTTGGCCAGGACAGGACTTTATTCCTTGGAATGTTGGAGAATGAGGGGTGACCTTACTGAGGTGTATAAAATCAGGAGGGGCATAGATAGGATGAAAGCATATAGTCTTTTTTCCCAGGGATGGGGAATTGAAAACTAGAGGGTGTAGGTTTAAGATGTGAGGGGGAAGATTTAAGAAGGGCCTGAGGGGCAACTTCTTCACGCAAAGAGTGGTGTGTGTATGGAATTTGCTGCCAGAGAAAGTGGTTGAGGCAGGTACAATAGCAACATTTAAAGTATATTTGGACAGGTAAATGGATGGGAAGGGTTTAGAGGGATATGTACCAAATGTGGGCAATTGAAACTAGCTAAGTGTGCACCATGGTCAGCATGGACCAACTTGGGCCGAAGGGCCTGTTTCCATGCTGTATTAATCTGTGACTCTGTGACGCTATGACTGTTCTACTTGTGTTCAATTGGAACCAAATATTTCTAACTTCGTGTAACAACTAATGAACGTACACAATAACATTTCTGATAAGACTAACTTAACAACATTGATGCGGGATTGACCGTTCAGGCCCTGCTTCAACGTCAAAGAGCACTAGTTAGATTCTCACTTGTCAGAAGCAATTATTGTAGGGTCTCACTACCTCACACCTTTTTAACAAATAAACATCTTTGGGCCCCATGTGGCTGACTCCATTTCTGCTCACAGTTGGAAGGGGATTAAAGACTTTTCAATGGAATGGGTGTGAGGGGGTTTTCAATTGCCCAGACAAATAATGAATTAATCATTATTTACAGTTTTGGGAAAGCAAGTTTTCTTTTGTCTATTAACCACCTTAACATAGGGACTTTCCTGTGGCCGGAACCTGCAAGGATTTAAAAACCAGACTTTGAAAACCAGTTTTTTTACCCCTTTCAAATGCTCCTGGTAGGAAATTATCATAAAGTAAAACTGGTGTGACTTAAAAATAAGCTTGTTGAATTTCTGTTTTAAAAAAACAGCACATGCCACATTCAGAATTTCACTTCCATTTTGTGCAAGTGATGTGCCCAGTTTGTTAGAGCACAACAGAACACCACTAAATGTTCAGTTCCCCCCCCAGGCGCTGAGCCACATTCTTTGGTGTATGTTCAGCTGAAGCTGAAACTTTACTTCCATCATTTGAGTCATCAAATCCAGAAAATTATTGGAATCTTTGAAGAAACAGAAAGATATGTTTGGGGTTGGGGAGGGAGCACGCGGAGGTGTTGGGTTTATTTAGAGTCAGACTTGTTCACTTTGGTTTAAAAATGTGCCCTATTTTGCTGCTTCTCATATCTAACCAATTATACCCTACACAGGTAACAAAGTGTGGAGCTGGATGAACACAGCAGGCCAAGCAGCATCTCAGGAGCACAAAAGCTGACGTTTCAGGCCTAGACCCTTCATCCAGCTTCACACTTTGTTATCTTGGATTCTCCAGCATCTGCAGTTCCCATTATTTCTGATACCTTACACAGGTTATTGATCTGTAAAACTGTGACTAAAATCTTGCTGAGTTTCCTCTAGAACTGAGCTGAAGAAACATAAAACTTTCTGGAAAACAACTTCTGGCTTCAGGTGCAGTTAGTGAGTTGGGCCAGGTTGGCTCTCTTCCATTTCTCCTATTTTATTGACTGTGTTTTAAAACTTAACTAATTATTGGATTGTAACACCTCCTCAAAATTGTCAAAATCCTCACTGGCTGTGACCGTTTTATTATGTCGCATATGATCTCAGATTCATTGAGTGGATTCATTGCCACTGATTATTCCAGGTGATGATGTAGAGATGCCAGTGTTGGACTGGGGTGGACAAGATCAGAAATCACACGCCACCAGGTTATACTTCAACAGGTTTATTTGAAAACACAGGCTTTCGGACCCTCTCTCCTTTTTCAGGTATTAACAAGAGAAGTAGTATCAGACACAGAATTTATAAGTCAAAAATCAAAGGATCACACTACTGATGAGAAAGTACTAAACAAACCTAAGATGCTGCTAAATCTTTAATCAGTCAGAAGGGTTTAATTGTTTAACATGTATATGTAAGTCCCAAAATTCCTTTCAAGTCATGGTTCTGAGAGGAATAAAGGTTTTATCAGTGTGAAGAAGAGGTAACATTTTAGGTCAGACAGTGACTAGAATCTACTTGTGTTTTAGCTTGGAGTGAGACTGGTTTTATTTCTAAAGTAGGAATTTATAAAACTCCACATTGACTGACATTCTAGGCGAGGGGAAAGATGTCCACACAGCATCTTGAGCAGAAGTTAGGCTCAATCCTGATGAACAGTAAATGGGTTTAATACACATGCCTTAGTAGCTAATTATGTTACATGCCTCTTGTAAGACATCAGGCTCAATTTAAGACTAACTTCACATTACTGCTACGAAAACATCCTCTCACAGCACTGTAGCAGTAATAAGCATGGTGCCAGAAGCAGAACCAGAACCAACTCTGGTTAGTTCTTCCCATGACCAGTCAATTACATCCTGATGGATAGAGCTTATCTTCTAATGTCAGTTAACTCTTTTTAGGTGCTAATGGTTACAGAACAGTACAAAGTCATGTTTGATCATCATCCATCTTTACTCTAACTAGTGACAACATCTTTACAGAATCACAGATTTATTATGGTGCGGAGGGTGGCCATTAGGTCTGTCCTCTCTTCACTGACTGGCTGAGTAGTTTAAGCTGGTGCTAATCTGTTGTCTTTTCCCCGTAAAGCTGCACTTTTCTTTCTATTTGAATAACCATCCAATGTCCTTTCAAATACCTCAATTGAAACAGCCTACAGCAGTGCAATGAGGCGATGGCCTAGTGGTATTATCACTGGGCTGTTAACCCAGAGACCCAGAAAATGTCCTGGGGACCTGGGTTTGAATCTCGCCACAGCAAATGGTGGAGTTTGAAATCAATAAATATCTGGAATTAGGAACCTAATGATGACCATGAATCCATTGTCGATTGTCGGGAAAAACCCATCTGGTTCACTAATGTTCTTTAGGGAAGGAACTTGCCATCTTTACCTGATCTGGCCTACATGTGACTCCAGTCCCACAGCAATGTGGTTGACTCTTAACTGCCCTCTGGGCAATTAGGGATGGGCAATAAATGCTGCCTCACCAGTGATGCCCTCATCCTGTGAATGAATAAAGGAAAAAAAGAGTGCACCAGACCCAAACTATTTGCTGTGTAAAAATGTTTTTAGAACATAAGAACTAGGAGCAGGAGTAGGTCATCCGGCCCCTTGAGGCTGCCCCACCATTTAATAAGATCATGGCTGATCTTTTTGAGGTTCAGCTCCACTTACCCACCTGCTCACCATAACCCTCAAATTTCTTTTCTGTTCAAAAATTTATCTATCTATCATCACCTTAAAAACATTCAATAAGCATGTAACGACTTCATTGGTACAGATTTCCTCAGATTCACAACCCTTTGGGTTAAGAAATTCCTCCTCAACTCAATCCTAAATCTGCTCCCCCTCATTTTGAGTCTATGCCCCTAGTTCCTGCTTCACCTACCAGTGGAAAGAACCTCCCTGTTTCTATCTGGAAGAGCACAGCAGGCCAGGCAGCATCAGAGGAGCAGGAAAGTTGACATTTTAAATCGGGACCCTTCTTCAGAAATAGGGGAGGGGGTCCACGACCACCAAATTGCCACATTAGTATTGATCTCAATTAGATCGAGTTGATCACTTAACTAAAGCTTTGGTTAGATTTGTTCTGATCTGGAGATTACTAAGCAATTTAACTGTTCCAGACTAGATGTAGGTGGACTTTCCAGCAAATGGACTGTTCTGGAGACCAACCTATTAGTTCTCTTACTCAATTTTGGACTAGTGAGGCTCTGCTGTCTCAAATCCACATACCATTAACAACTACAAAGGCTTGCCAGCCAGGATCCTGAAGTAAATGTTAATTGTTTGGCTGAGGCCTGGCTTTGCTTTGGGGTTTTGCTGTGGGCTGGCCTGGAATCCTTTTGTTAGGATATGTCTTGGGTGTGGCTATGGAATTGCTTTCACTAATGTGGTGTCCCCCAAGTTCTGTTGGACTGGAGAGTGTATTCACTTCCCTTGGAACACCCTGCAACTCACATGCACCACTTGCTGTATTTTTCAGTAACAACGCCAGTTATAATGCCTGTTTGAAGTCGACTTGGGCTTCAGCTAGTAGGAGATTTTGCACGGTCACATCATTAATTCCATTTACCAAACAGCCTCTCAGCATCTCATTAAGGGTTAAAACAAAGTCACATGCCTCTGTCCAGTCAAAAGCCCATTCTGTTCTCCCCCAGCAACCTCGTTGTGCAGCAGATGAATTTCTTTTCCATTTCTACCCCCAGTTAATGTGTTGGCTGTTGACAAGATAGTGAGTGGTCAACAACAGTTTCATGTATGTGGTCTTTGCCAACAAAACCAACTAAATTGAGAGACTAAAAACAAAGTTTACCGGAAAAGCGCAGCAGGTCTGGCAGCATCTGTGAAGGAAAAAGCAGAGTTAGTGTTTCAGGTCCCATTCTGAGGAAGGGTCACTGGACCTGAAATGTTAACTCTGTTTTCTCCTTTACAGATGCTGCCAGACCTGCTGAGTTTTTCCAGCAACTTTGTTTTTGTTCCTGATTTACAGCATCTGCAGTTCTTTTGGTGTTTATTTTGAATTAAGAGACTGTCTAACTGTATGTCATATAGGTACCTCTAATACTAATGGGGAAGGGCCTCATTAAGACCAGGTACTTACCATGTAATAGTCCGCACTGCCAGAACTTCCATCCATTGGTTTTAAAGTAAACAAGAGCAGTATGTTTGTGAATATTTGATATGAACTGCTGCAAAATACAATTGCTTCAACATTAGCAACATCAGCACTCTTCTGCAAAATAACAGTTCAGACATTTACAACTGAGATTAATGCACAGTTTACAGTCTGTTCTAAAACTGGAAAATTCAGCTTAATGATTCTCCCTTCCAAGAGGACTCTGGGCCATTTGTTCTAGAGATTCCCAAAGTTTTACTTAACCTGTGAAGTGCAATGAAATATATTCCAGAAATTAAATTTGAGCAATGAACTGAAATTCCCAAAACAAAACATTACTCGAGGAACTTCTGCCATTTGCACAATTCTGATCACCCAGTCATAGGGAGAGAGAGAATCATGACCATCAGGAATGGACTTTGCCTCCATGTTTATTCCCAAATTTGCCTGTAATCACTCTCCTAGCTGCTGTGGAAAATGGTGCTATTTTGCTTTAGACACAGGGTTACACCTCTCACCTTATCTTTTGTGCCCAACTAACTTTCCCAACAAATTTTCCAAACTCTTAAACCTTAAGGTGAATATCTATTTTTTTCGATGTAAGGATGAATCACATCAAACATCACATCAAAGCTGCTGGCTTGCTCAGAAATGTTCTGGTTAATGTAGAATATTGGTGGTTAAATTAATTCAATTTAAATTCTAAAACTCAGAAATAAAATGCCGTGATGTGGATTCAATATTTTCTTGGAGCCTAATTGAAGATCTTGATTTTGTACTGATTTGTGTTCATTTTAAGAATCATAGATCATAGAATCTCTACAGTGTGGAAAGATGGCCCTTCAGCCCAGCAAATCCACACCAACCCTCAGAGCATCCCACCCAGACCCATCCATCTATAACCCACCTAATAGACACATCCCCGAACACTATGGGCAATTTAGCACAGCCAATCCACCTAACCTGCACATCTTTGGACTGTGGGAGGAAACCGGAGCATCCGGAGGAAACCCCCGCAGACACGGGGAGAACGTGCAAACTCCACACAGACAGACACCCGAGGCTGGAATCGAACCCGGGTCCCTGGTGCTGTGAGGCTGCAGTGCTGACTTAAATTTCAAATCCCAAATGTTACATTTGGGAATAATTGAATGAGAAGTGGAGAATACTGAGGTATGGCTGTATATTGGTAAAGCGGGCACAACTGTGGTTGAAAGATTTAGGATGTTCTGAAGGACCAGGTTAAGATCAGAATAGCAGCTGCAGCTGGTAATGTGTGATCTTAAAGCTGACTCAGTCTGAAGAAGGATCCGGGCCTGAAACGTCAGCCTTCCTGCTCCACTGGCGCTGCCTGGCCTGCTGTGTGCATCCAGCTCCACACCTTGTTATCTTGGATTCTCCAGCATCTGCAGTTCCTGTTATCCCTTATTTTCTTACTGAAGGGTTATTGTCTGACTCTTTCTTGGCCCCTTCAGGTATCACGCTCCAGAGTTCCTCCTTCCCCAGATAGCCACTGAAGTTACATCTACAGTCATTTTTCTTTCTATACATCCTGATTAAAAACACACATTGTAATTAAAATTTCATTATGATTGTAGTTACTTTAGGGTTCTGAGACCGTTGGGTTGTAAGGACCCAAGGCGCAATACAGAAGAGGAACAGTTCTTCATGTTCCACTTTGGAAGCCTACAACCCAATGGTCTCAATGTGGACTTTACAAACTTCAAAATCTCCCTGCCCCCGGCCTCATCCCTAGACCAGCACCCCCACCCTCATCCCCTCCTCCTTGACCTGACATTTTCGCTCCCACCTATTCGTCCCTCCCTCCTCACTGAGCAACCCTCACCCCCACTTCCTACCTACACTCACCTTTACTGGCTGCGTCCTGCCTCCTTGATCTGTCCGTCTTCTCTCCCACCTATTCACTCCACTATCCACCTTCTATCACTGCGCTCCCCCACCCCAATTTATTTCAGAGCCCCCTTCCTCTCCCCCATTTCTGAAGAAGGGTCCAGACCCGAAACATCAGCTTTCCTGCTCTTCTGATGTTGCATGCCCTGCTGTGTTCCTTTGGCTCCATACCGTGTTATCTCAGACTCCAACATCAGTAGTTCCTACTATCTCTCACTAAGGATCGGGTGTTTGCTCTCTCTGGTACAAGAAAGAACCAGGAATAGAATCTAGAAAGGTAGAGGCTGAAACAAATGCCTATTTTAATGGTACAAGCTTCTTTGTTTTGTAATTCGTTATTTTGTTTTAATCCCAGTTGTCTCGGTGTAGAAGCATTTCTTCCACACAAACAACTCCAAAATTACACGGGAGGTTAGAGGCCACACAAAGAATTTAGTCAGAAGTCACATGACACCAGGTGAAGCGAATTCACCTGATGAAGGAGCAGTGCGCTGAAAGCTTATGATTTTAAATAAACCTGTTGGACTAGAACCTGGTGTTGTGTGACTTCTGACCTTGTCCACCTCAGTCCAACACTGGCACCTTCTCATCAAAAAATGTAAAGTGTAATTTGTTATTTGAGACACAAATCTCACGGTAGCAACATTTTGTGATGGGCAGGTGGGTGTCATTTAGCTTGTCTCATCTATTTTGCTCTTGTTTTGTATTCACTCATTGAATATGCATGTCTTTGACAAGTCCATATTTATTATCCATCTCCATTTGCCCTTGGGAAGGTGGTGGTGAGTGTTAGCTCAGCTGTTAGGGAGAAAGCTCCAGGATTTGGGCCCAGTCATAGTGGAGGAACAATAACATAGCTCCAAGTCAGGATGGTGATTAAATTAGTTAAATTGTGATATGAATCTTAATTCATCAGGGTCTGATTCCTTACTGAACAAAAATCTATCAATCTCAACAACTTCATGTGCAGAAGAGAGTTTCTCATTTCTCGAAGCATTTATAAAGAAAAAAAAAGCAAGAAATTCTGCATCAGGAAGAGAAAAATAAGAATATTTTCAGGTTCAAGATTGCGTCACCTGGAATAAATTTTGCTCCATCAAAATTGTGTTCCCAGTCTTACCACATCCCTTCATTTCTCACTAGGTGCTATGTAGGATCAGAGGAACAGGAGTGGACCATTTGGCCCCTCGACCCTATTCCACTATACAACGTGATCATGGCTGATTTGTTGCTGAATTCCATATACCTGCCTTTAGCCCATATCCCTTAATACCTACTCTTAACAAAAAAAACGAATTATATATCACGGATATGAAATAAACAACTGACCCAGCATCCACTACCATTTGTGGAGGAGAGTTCCAAACTTCTGCCATCCTTTATGTTGAAAAGCATTTCTTAACCTCTCTCCTGAATGTTCTGGAACTAATTCTCAGACTATGCCCCTAGTTCTGGAATCCACAAACAGTGGAATTAGTTTATCTTTATCTAGCCTGTGTTTTTTTGTTAACATCTTGAAGGCTCCGGTTAATCACCTCTTAATCGAGAAATCAGGCCTAATTTGAATAAGCTCTCCCCATATCTTACCCCCTGAAATCCAGGTATCATTCTTATAAATCAATGGTGTACCCACTTCAAGGCCAATGTATCCTTTCTGAGGGATGGTGCCCATATCTTCTCACAGTCCTCCCAGTGGGGTCTAACCAGGGTTTTGTGTAACTGCAGCTTAACGTCTGCATCCTTGGACTCCATTCCTCTATATGTAAAGACACACATTTCATTAACTTTCTTGTTTATTTTCTGCATTTGTTTGTGACATTTTAAAGAGCTATGCACCTAAATCCCCAAGTTTCTTTGGATATATATTTAATTACATATTGTCTGGAAAATAGCCTGATCTATCCACTATTGGATAGATAACCTCACACTTTCTTTCACTGAACTTCATTTGCCTCAGTTTTACATATTCACTTAGTCTATCAAAATCCCTTTGTGATTTTATACTATCACCTTCACTGTCTACAATGCTAACTCTGTGTCATACTCTGTACTGGGCTTTTTTGTCGTTGATTCAGGAACATGTTTTTATTCAAAGCATTGCTGAGTGGTATTCATTGATTAGGCACATCTGGAATGTCTGTCATTGGTGTAAAATAGATTGAAGTTGCTAAATGCTGGAAGATTCAGTAAAAGTTATATCTTCCCAACAGTGAGCCTAAGCAAAACTCAAAAATACCGGCCACTGTTGGGTTATACTGAGAATTTATGGAATCACAGAAATTCCAAAACTGGCAGGAACTCTACAACTGTCATGCAGCTACAGCATTACATTAGGACCAAATAATTTTCACAGATTCATTCTTGCCATATGTAACATTCTAGCACTTCTGTGAGTAGTCCTGAATAGAGCATGTAGATCTCCACAGTGTAAATCCCTGCGATTGTTTCTCTGTGGCATTTGTTGGTAACAATTTGATAAACAGATTATCTCTCAGAAAACGTTCTTCAAAACACAGCTCCTCAAACAATTTTAAAACAAACTTATTTTCTATTTTTTTCTATCTTTTTCTTTGTTTCTCAATAAAACTGTTTAAATCTGATTAGGATTCTCCAGGTGGGTGAGCAGACTTGATGAGATGCAGTTCTGAGGAAGGATCACCATACGCGAAACACTCACCTTGATTTCTCTTCACAGATGCTGCTCGACCTGCTGAGCTTTTCCAGCAACTTGTTTTTATTTATGAGATCGAACATAGAACAGTACAGCACAGAACAGGCCCTTCAGCCCACAATGTTGTGCCGACCATTGATCCTCATGTATGCACCCTCAAATTTCTGTGACCATATACATGTCCAGCAGTCTCTTAAATGACCCCAATGACCTTGCTTCCACAACTGCTGCTGGCAACGCATTCCATGCTCTCACAACTCTCTGCGTAAAGAACCTGCCTCTGACATCCCCTCTATACTTTCCACCAACCAGCTTAAAACTATGACCCCTCGTGCTAGCCATTTCTGCCCTGGGAAATAGTCTCTGGCTATCAACTCTATCTATGCCTCTCATTATCTTGTATACCTCAATTAGGTCCCCTCTCCTCCTCCTTTTCTCCAATGAAAAGAGACCGAGCTCAGTCAACCTCTCTTCATAAGATAAGCCCTCCAGTCCAGGCAGCATCCTGGTAAACCTCCTCTGAACCCTCTCCAAAGCATCCACATCTTTCCTATAATAGGGCGACCAGAACTGGACGCAGTATTCCAAGTGCGGTCTAACCAAAGTTTTATAGAGCTGCAACAAGATCTCACGACTCTTAAACTCAATCCCCCTGTTAATGAAAGCCAAAACACCATATGCTTTCTTAACAACACTGTCCACTTGGGTGGCCATTTTAAGGGATCTATGTATCTGCACACCAAGATCCCTCTGTTCCTCCACACTGCCAAGAATCCTATCCTTAATCCTGTACTCAGCTTTCAAATTCGACCTTCCAGAATGCATCACCTCGCATTTATCCAGGTTGAACTCCATCTGCCACCTCTCAGCCCATCTCTGCATCCTGTCAATGCCCCGCTGCAGCCTACAACAGCCCTCTATACTGTCAACTACACCTCCGACCTTTGTGTCGTCTGCAAACTTGCTGACCCATCCTTCAATCCCCTCATCCAAGTCATTAATAAAAATTACAAACAGTAGAGGCCCAAGGACAGAGCCCTGTGGAACCCCACTCACCACTGCAGTATTGAGGTGAGTATGAAATTCCCAGGTGGAGCTCCAGGGTGCATTGAGTTACAGTTGGTTGGATCAGGCAGACTGGTGAGTGACGATCATTGAGTCTCACTGGTTCGAGCTGGAGCTGGGAAGCCAGTCAGTATGTGCCACACTTTATTGCTGGAGAGGGGCCAGCTCAACACTGGGTAATAGCAGCATCACCGCTGACAGCTATTGTTCCAAGCAGCTAATACTAATGGTTATTACTAAAGTTAATGTGTGAAAAATGGACACGTTACCAGAGGGTTGTGTGTGTGTGTGTGTGTGTGTGTGTGTGTGTGTGTGTGTGTGTGTGTGTGTGTGTGTGTGTGTGTGTGTGTGCGTGTGTGTTTGCATGTGCATGTGTGCGTGTGAGTCTGTGTGCCCACGCGCGTGTTTGTCTGTCTGTGTGTGTGTGTGTGTGTGTGTGTGTGTGTGTGTGTGTGTGTGTGTGAGAGAGAGAGAGAGATTCTGTGTATGTGTGTGTATATGTGTGTATGTGTTTGTGTGTGTGAGTCTGTGTCTGTGTGCGTGCATGTGTGTGTGAGTCTGTGTGTGTGAGTCTGTGTGTGCATGCATGTGTGTGTGTGTGGGAGTGGGAGTCTGAGTGAGATTTTGTGTTTAAGAGGCAGTGTGTAAGTGTCACTGTGTGAGAGTCCATGTGCACAATAAATGTTTCAATTCTTTTAGTGGCTTGGCTGAGAGCTCCTTCATGTGAAGGAAGGCTTGTTGGAATGTTAGTTGGACACTTGCCTCCTTGATAATTCTTGTTAAGAATTTGGCTTTCACTGATTGTACAGCAAATACATTACCCGCTTTCTTGCAAATTACCAATCTAAATGCAACCCCATTTTGGTAAGGTCCCATTTTTGTTGAGATTAACTCATTTTCCCTTCAGCACAATTGAGTTATTTGTTTGAAAAGCATTCCGAGTTATGGAGTTGCTGTTACATTGTCCAGAATTGCTTTCTCCTTATTGAGGGCTGCTGAATAGGTCAAGTGACAGTCACATTCCTCATACAGCGTTGCCAGGAAGAGAGAGAACATGAGGTCATTCCCTTCTGTGAAGCACCTACTTCTGGACCTGAAATTCTGGGTTTATGTTCCACCCAGCTGGAGGTGTATCTTAACATGTCTGAACAGTTTCATGAAAACTAACTTAATACATTAAGAACCCACACATGGATCCAACATCTATAAGGACTCAGGAAAAAAGATTGTCCAAAGAATTTCTTAATAAAAGCATCCATTATGAACACAGGAAGTCTGAAATAAGCTAGAAAGTGCAGGAAATAGTCAGTAAGTCTGGCAAATCCATGAAGAGAGAAACAGAGTTGAATCTTCAAATCAAATATGACTTTTCTTCAGAACTGTGATTTTCTATTTTCTCACAGTGTTCTCCTCTCTTGGTGTTGAGTCTTGCTGGGATATAACTCACATTGTGTCCACTTCATTCTCTCTTATGTCAGCTCTTTGACCTGGGGTTACTAGGTGGAGCTACTTGTCATCCCAGCCAGTAACAGCTGCCTGACTTTAGACCAGGACTCGATACAAGCCTGAGGTATTTCATGGGATAGAGGTGATTTATGTTCTCTCCAGATATGCAGGTTCTGAGACTCTGATGATTTGCATATGGCATCCGCAGACTCTGTCATACAAAGTGCAAACCGTACTTGGGCAGTTGAGAGGTGAGCTGTTGGGGTTTTTATGCACTTCCTCTGATGCATCAATTTTACCTTCACGGCCTCCTAATGACACATCCCAATGATCTTAATGGCTTCCCAAATAAGCCTTGTGAACTTTGGTTGGACACAAGGCAGTGTCTCTCATGGTCAGTGGGATGTTTCACTTCTTCCATGTGGCTTTCTAGACATTCCTGATGTGATCCCAATGTCCTGGGAGTCTCCTGTCCCTAATGAAGTAAAACATACTTTTATTGAGTGTGTTTGATTCAATCCTGATCATTCTCAACAGTTTCTAACTAAATTTCTCTCCTCTGCAACAAGATATGAAATATTATTTCAAATCCAAGCCATTCGGCCCATCTGTTTGATGCTGGAGCTCCTGTTTCGCGCAAGACTCCTCCCACCTACTCTTCATCTCACCTTGTCAACATCATTTCAGTCCTCCTTCAGTCTTATGTTTATCCACCTTCCATTTAAAGCCATTGACATCATTCCCCAGAACTACATTGTGGCAGCAAATTCTACGTTCTCTTCACTTTTTGGATGAAGATATTTCTCCTGAATTCCTGTTTGGATTTATTAGCGACTCTTTTATATTCTATCACACCTAGTTAGAGAATCCCCACAACTGGGAACAATTTCTCTGTCATTTTCCTTCTCCTTCTTCAAATCTTAAAGATCTCAATTAAGTCACCCCTCAAACTTCTGATTTCTGGAAAAAAGGTCCCTGTGTGCTCATTCCTTCCAGACAGTTATAATCATTGGTTTTACTGTCAGCCTCATGAATTAATCTGCACTCTTTCCAATGCACAATGTCTTTCTGTAGAATGGACTGTACACAGTGTGACTGTACAGAGGCTGCATGGTCACCTTCACAGATTAATTATTTTATTGCACTTAGTGTGTTAAATAAAAGTGAACAATTTTAACTGGCACGGCAAATCAAATTGTGTGCTCAAGGGGTTAGGCCATCCCAACTTGCTGCAATGAGTCAGTGGAAGGCCAGTCTGACTGGAGGCTGCATAAAGCAGGTTACTAGGTCACACTGAACCGGCAGGCAGAACTTGTGCTTGCCAGATTTTTCATGAGTTTTTGTCATTTCTGCTATTTGTGTATAAACTGAGGCCCAGCCCACAGATGATGCAGAATAAATAATTGTAAATTAATCTGTATCTTCTCACAAAGGACGTTATGACCCTCTTCTCATCAGCTTCACAGATGCCAAACCCCAGCCAATTCGATTTCCCCCATGTGGTCTCAAGGAGCAGCTGAGTAGATTGGACACAGCAAAGGCTATATGCCCTTAGCCATGAAAGTTTCAGTTGCAGAATTAACTGCATCCCTAACCAAGCTGTTCCAGTATAGCTGCAGTCCTGGTGTCTACCTGATAATGTGGAAAATTGTCCGGATATGGGCCGTACAGAAAAAGTAGGACAAGTCTTACCTCACCAATTAGCAGCCACCAGTCGAGTATATATGAACATATGAATTAGGACCATAAGTAGATTACTTGACTCTTTGAACCTCCTCCATCATTCAATAAGACCATCGCTGATTTATGTGTATTTTGAATTTCATATTCTTCTGATAACATCTGATTTCACTGCTTAACAAAAAACTATTTCCCTCCCACTTTAAAATATTCAATGACACCATCTCCACTGCCTTCAGAGGCAGAGAGTTTCAAAGCTGCACAACCCTTGCAGAGAAACAAATTCTGCTCATCTCTTTTTGAAAAGGGAGATGGACCCCAAGTTTTAAAATTGCGTGCCCTAGCTCTGGACTGAATCATCCTCCCACTTCCTACAGACTAAGGGGGTGGCCATGGGCACCCGCATGGGCCCCAGCTATGCCTGCCTCTTTGTAGGTTACGTGGAACAGCCCCTCTTCCGCACCTACACAGGCCCCAAACCCCACCTCTTCCTCCGGTACATTGATGACTGTATCGGCGCCGCCTCTTGCTCCCCAGAGGAGCTCGAACAGTTCATCCACTTCACCAACACCTTCCACCCCAACCTTCAGTTCACCTGGGCCATCTCCAGCACATCCCTCACCTTCCTGGACCTCTCAGTCTCCATCTCAGGCAACCAGCTTGTAACTGATGTCCATTTCAAGCCCACCGACTCCCACAGCTACCTAGAATACACCTCCTCCCACCCACCCTCCTGCAAAAATTCCATCCCCTATTCCCAATTCCTCCGCCTCCGCCGCATCTGCTCCCACGATAAGACATTCCACTCCCGCACATCCCAGATGTCCAAGTTCTTTAAGGACCGCAACTTTCCCCCCACAGTGATCGAGAACGCCCTTGACCGCGTCTCCCGCATTTCCCGCAACACATCCCTCACACCCCGCCCCCGCCACAACCGCCCTAAGAGGATCCCCCTCGTTCTCACACACCACCCTACCAACCTCCGGATACTACGCATCATCCTCTGACACTTTCGCCATTTACAATCCGACCCCACCACCCAAGACATTTTTCCATCCACACCCCTGTCTGCTTTCCGGAGAGACCACTCTCTCCCTGACTCCCTTGTTCGCTCCACACTGCCCTCCAACCCCACCGCACCCGGCACCTTCCACTGCAACCGCAGGAAATGCTACACTTGCCCCCACACCTCCTCCCTCACCCCTATCCCAGGCCCCAAGATGACATTCCACATTAAGCAGAGGTTCACCTGCACATCTGCCAATGTGGTATACTGCATCCACTGTACCCGGTGCGGCTTCCTCTACATTGGGGAAACCAAGCGGAGGCTTGGGGACCGCTTTGCAGAACACCTCCGCTCAGTTCGCAACAAACAACTGCACCTCCCAGTCGCAAACCATTTCCACTCCCCCTCCCATTCTCTTGATGACATGTCCATCATGGGCCTCCTGCAGTACCACAATGATGCCACCCGAAGGTTTCAGGAACAGCAACTCATATTCCGCCTGGGAACCCTGCAGCCATATGGTATCAATGTGGACTTCACCAGTTTCAAAATCTCCCCTTCCCCTACTGCATCCCTAAACCAGCCCAGTTCGTCCCCTCCCCCCACTGCACCACACAACCAGCCCAGCTCATCCCCCCCACCCACTGCATCCCAAAACCAGTCCAACCTGTCTCTGCCTCCCTGACCGGTTCTTCCTCTCACCCATCCCTTCCTCCCACCCCAAGCCGCACCCCCATCTACCTACTAACCTCATCCCACCTCCTTGACCTGTCCGTCTTCCCTGGATTGACCTATCCCCTCCCTACCTCCCCACCTATACTCTCTCCACCTATCTTCTTTACTCTCCATCTTCGGTCCGCCTCCCCCTCTCTCCCTATTTATTCCAGTTCCCTCTCCCCATCCCCCTCTCTGATGAAGGGTCTAGGCCCGAAACGTCAGCTTTTGTGCTCCTGAGATGCTGCTTGGCCTGCTGTGTTCATCCAGCCTCACATTTTATTATCTTGGAATTCTCCAACATCTGCAGTTCCCATTATCTCTCATCCTTTCCATGTCCACTTTGTCAAGACTATTCAGGATCTGATACGTTTCAATCATGTCACCCCTCATTCTCCTAATCGCCCATGGAAATAAGCCCAGTCTGTCCGATCCTTCCTCTAAAGACAATCAACTCATTCCAGGTCTCAATCAAGTAAACATCTGACTCTTCTAAACCCCCAAGGCTACAGGCCTAACTTGTCCAACCTTTCCTCATAAAACAATCCACTCATTCCAGGTAGTAGCCTGAACTGCTTCCAATACATTAACATCCTTCTGTAGTTACAGTGGACAGTCCTCTGGGAGTGTTCTCACCAATGCCCTTTATAACTAGAGCATGACCTCCCTACTCTTGCATTCAATTCCCTTCACAACAAACACAACATTTTATTAGCTTTCCTCAGTACTTGCCTTGACACTGAAATGCCATCATCTCAGTGAGACATTCCCCTGACTCTCTGTAACAAACTAAATCAGAAATTGCCGGAGAAACTCAGCAAGTCTGGCAGCATGCATGAAGAGAGATGTACAGGGTTGACATTTCAAGTCCAGCGAACCTTCTTCAGATATAATAGTAGCTGGGAAGATATGGTATTTATGCTGAGAGAGATGGAGCCCAGACAGTAAGAGAGAGAGAGAGAGAGGAAGAAGAGAGGAAAAGGTGGCAGGTAAAGGGATTGTTTATAGAAACCCAGGGAAGAAGAGGAGCTCAATAGGTGATTATGGGGACTATGAGTGGATGAATATGGGTTGGCTGTGCTGAAAGCAACCTGTTTCAAGACTGGACCTGGGGTGTGTGGGTGGCTAACAAACACAAAGGAGGGTGCTCACATTAGAAATTGTTAATCTCATTATTGAGTCCTGAAGGCTGCAAAATACCAAGGTAGAAGACAGAGTACTGTTTCTCCAGTTTGTGTTCAGACTCACTGGAGCATTGCGGTAAGCCTGAGCCTGAGATGCTGGTGTGGGAACACAGTGGTGTGGTGAAGTGGCAAGCAACGGGAAGCTCAGGGTCAGCTTCATGGATGGAATGATCCTCTGATCCAGTGCTCAATGAGGTAAAGTTGGGAAGTGCAGGGCTCAGGACTAGCTTATTACTCAGTGAGAATTATGTGTTATTAACATGTCTGGGCACGGCAAAACAATTGTGAGTCCAGGTGAGAATGGCATTGTCCAGCTACAGATGCTTTCCCAGTAACAGATTGCGCATATTGCTAGCACAATGGCATACTGTTGCCTTGTTAAATAAATGTAATTGAGATAGTTAGTTGGCTTTAGTCGCTACACACATGGAACTTTGATTTCCAGCAGTTCAAGGCTTCTCCAGTAGGATCAGGCCAGTTGTTGATGAAGGTATTTCACTCCCACGTCAGTGACAAGAACCTTCTCTAAGTACTTTCAGTATATATAGGAGATGGCCCAAGAGGGAAGGTAGTGACGTTATGATAATGTTACCGAGATGGTAATGCAGAACTCCACGCTGATATTTTGGAGACATCGACTCTTTCCTTCAGTATTGACCCTCCAACCATGACCTATGATCACGAGTTTAAATCCCATGGTTCAAATCCCACCATGGCAGATGATGAAATTTGAACTCAATAAAATCCGGAATAAAAAGCTGGCCTAAAGACAATTGTCAATTGTTGTAAAAACGTATCTGATTCACTTATACCTTTTAGGAAAGGAAACTGCAGCCTTTACCTGGTCTGTCCTACATGTAGCTCCAGACCCTCAACACTATGATTGATCCTTAACGGCCCCATGGATAATTAGAGATGAGTAATAAATGCCTACATCCTACAAATGACTTTTAAAAAGCACCCCTCGGAAACTCTGCACACTGAGATCCTAGTATAATCTGACACCGTTGTGACAGAACTCCTTATGCAATGTCCAGTAACTATTATTAAATTAATGGTATAGTTCACCCTTAACTGCACGCTGAGTCTGTTTGCCTTGCAGGTACAACATCATTATTCCAAGAAGATGTTTTGGTTTCTCCACAGTTATTGTTCTGTCATCAATCTTGCTCCTGAATTAGTCAAAATATGCAAGGATCTTTGACTGGTGATTTCTAAGGTCATGAGTTTGACCTGAAATCGACTAGGCGACCACTGGATTTGCGATACTGCAACTTAGAACTGTCTTGGCATTAACCAGCTGAGGCTTGTGGTCAAAGGGGTCATGTTGTAACAGATTTGTTTTGTTCCTGATCCAGGCCTTATCAACATGGAAGCTCTTGATCCTGTTACCAGGTACACAGCTGAAAAATATCAATTCCTAGCCAAGACCTTCCTTAATCAGCAAAGGATACAGGCCAAGCAGATCCTCATTAGCACAGTCTTAATCATGACAGCACAGCCAAAAGGTAAATATCCATGAGCATCATACAGGATAGGAGAGCTCAATTACCCCATAATTCAGTGGGCAGAATGGCCTGCTTCAGACTGCATTATTCTGTGAATCTGGGCAAACAGATTGTGTTTGAGATTTCAGGTTTGCTTTTTATTCTACTTATGGTACAAAAGCACATGCTACTGAAATGTAAAACCATTCATTCTGCTGTTTTCCCCTTTGCTCACATATCTTCTGTGTTTTATCATGAAAGGAGCTCAGTTTGATCTTAGAGTGTATTACAGAATGATGGAATCTGTAGCCCCATGTGTAATAGTAATCGTCATTTAAATCCCCTGTGACTGGCCCGCCATTCATGATAAACCTGAAAATTTTCTTACACAAGTTAATGGCTATTTATCAGGCAGCATACAGATCAATTTACAAACCAAAACAAGAAATTGCTGGAAAGGATCAGCAGGTCTGGCTGCATCTGTGGAGAGAAATCAGAGTTAATGTTTCAGGTCGAGTGACCCTTCCTCAGAAGGGCCCTCAGAGCTAAGGAAGGGTCACTCGACCCAATGCATTAGCTCAAATTTCTCTCCACAGGTGCAGACAGACCTGTTGAGCTTTCACAGCAACTTCTGTTTTGGTTTGTAATTTACAGCATCTGAAGTTCTTTCAGCTTTTATACAGATCAAACTATAGAACATAGAACATAGAACATTACAGCACAGTACAGGGCCTTCGGCCCTCGATGTTGTGCCGACCTGTCATACCGATCTGAAGCCCATCTAACCTATACTATTCCATGTACGTCCATATGCTCATCCAATGACGACTTAAATGTACCTAAAGTTGGCGAATCTACAACCGTTGCAGGCAAAGCGTTCCATTCCCTTACTACTCTCTGAGTAAAGAAACCACCTCTGACATCTGTCCTACATCTTTCACCCCTCAATTTAAAGCTATGCCCCCTCGTGCTCACTGTCACCATCCTAGGAAAAAGGCTCTCCCTATCCACCCTATCTAACCCTCTGATTATTTTATATGTTTCAATTAAGTCACCTCTCAACCTTCTTCTCTCTAATGAAAACAGCCTCAAGTCCCTCAGCCTTTCCTCGTAAGACCTTCCCTCCATACCAGGCAACATGCTAGTAAATCTCCTCTGCACCCTTTCCAAAGCTTCCACATCCTTCTTATAATGCGGTGACCAGAACTGTACACAATACCCCAAGTGCGGCCGCACCAGAGTTTTGTACAGCTTCACCATAACCTCTTGGTTCCAGAACTCAATCCCTCTATTAATAAAAGCTAAAACACTGTATGCCTTCTTAACAGCCCTGTCAACCTGGGTGGCAACTTTCAAGGATCTGTGTACATGGACACCGAGATCTCTCTGCTCACCTACACTACCAAGAATCTTACCATTAGCCCAGTACTTTGCCTTCTGGTTACTCCTACCAAAGTGCATCACCTCACACTTGTCTGCATTAAACTCCATTTGCCACCTCTCAGCCCAGCTCTGCAGCTTATCTATGTCTCTCTGCAACCTACAGCATCCTTCGTCACTATCCACAACTCCACCAACCTTAGTGTCGTCTGCAAATTTACTAACCCATCCTTCTACGCCCTCATCCAGGTCATTTATAAAAATGACAAACAGCAGTGGACCCAACACCGACCCTTGCAGTACACCACTAGTAACTGGTCTCCAGGATGAAAACTATCCAAAGCTAATTGTGCCAATTACAGCCAGACTTCAGATTGTGGTCAGTGCGCCCAGTAAAGTGACTGTAAAGTTTGAGCCCTGGATGCTGTATGAGGTGCTGGTTCTAAAAGAGTTAAAGAAGATGCATTAAGTGCCACCCAGTCTGGTAATATCAAACAATGCTGGATGGAGAATTAGGCAGTCTAGCACAACTTCATTTCTCTGAGTGCTGGATCTGTGGAGGACTCTGTAATTAAGTTTTTGTTCTGTTTGAACTGAAGAGCAGCAGAAGTCCATTCCCCTTCCCAATTCCAGCTTTCCCTATTAATGAAGCATTAATTAAGACAGTGAGAAATATGAACATAGATGCACACAACTTTGAACTGCTTTATTTACAGCTACAAGTATTTAATGCTAAAAGCACTGAACTCTGTAAGTTCCAAGTGTGCACAGCGTGGATAAAATGATAATGAACATTCTTCAAGAGTTACCAATGTACATCCTGAAATAACCCCACAGACGCCAGTAACCTTGTCACCAAGTCACCGTTTATTTACACATAGAGAGTCTTTGATAGTGATCCAGCTCCCTCAAAGCCAGCTCTCACAGTGAGCAGTATGTCTGACACTCCTATTTGTATTTGTCAGCCAGGGCTCCATAATTGGATCATATTAAGTTGCAATCAGGAAACTCATATTCTATGAGTCCCAGCTAGTTGACCTTGTTACTATCATTACACATCCATCATTCAATATCATCAACAATGTCATCCATACCTTCTAGTCATCATGCCGTATTTTACACTAGTCCCAAGTAACCATGCTTCCTGCAACTAGATGTTTCAATCCCTCCATTAAGGTTTCTGCTCTGTCACATTATTAAAGCTGTCCTAATCAAAACCACAAAGGATACCCTTAGAGTATGGGGCAACTTCTGTATTCTTCTTCGCCTTCTCTGTAGGCTTCATCATGACTGACCAGACTCTCGTCATTCAATGTCTCTCCCTCATGTCCTACTTGATTACACTACTTACCCAAACAGGAAGTTGTTGAAGTCACAACATTGAAGCAGACAATTCAGCTCAACCAGTCCCTATTGCTCTTGATGCTTTCCTGGAGAAAATCATCCTAATCAGTTTCACAGTTCCTATTCCTCAATCTCTCTGTCTCTCTCTCTCTCTCTCTCTCTCTCTCTCTCTCTCTCTCTCTATCTCTCTCCATCATTTCTTGTCCACCCCAGTCCAACACCGGCATCTCCACATCATCTTTTCCTTATTTAGCCAAGAAATCTAACCTTGAATGTTAACCCATTCGCTGCTCATTCAGAAACCCTAGTAGTAAGTTCCACCAATTGCACCTCTCTGAAAAAATATCTTCTGACCTCTGTTTTAAATATTTCAAATTTAATTTGGACCCATTGCCCCTAAATATTAACATCTCAAATACAGGAAACTGCCTGATTCTGGCAAATACATCTCATTGTTTCACAGTAAAAACCAAAAGAACTGCGGATGCTGTAATTCAGGAACAAAAACAAAGTTGCTGGAAAAGCTCAGCAGGTCTGGCAGCATCTGTGGAGGAGAAAACAGAGTTAATGTTCGGGTCCAGTGACCCTTCCTCAGAACTGTTCTGAGGAAGGGTCACCAGACCCGAACATTAACATTAACATTAACAACTTTAGCATTTCTGATCAAAATGTAATATGTAAAATATATATTATAATCATAAAATATTTGGCCCAGAAACAAGTCCATTTGACCAAATTTTTAATCTGTGTTGTTCAAGCAAAATAAGACAATTTTTTAAACTCATTCTTTTAACTGTTTTTCCCGAAGGAATGATCAGGATCCTACTGAATGAATCCAGCTTACGTTCTTGTTAATGGCTCAATGTTGTTTCTGTAGTATGGAGCTCATGCTGCATTTAGCACACTACCGGGTCTCAGTAACATTTTATATACAATCATCATTGCTTCGTGACATTTGTACTTTAAATTGCTTGATTACATTTTTATTTTTTTGATGCTCTTATCACCCTGTTGTACTGCCTTTAGCAGATGCGAAACTACATTTTCCTGCACAACCATTCAATCATTGCTGCTGTTACTTTGAGTACTGAAATGTATCTGTTCACATTTATACTGAATTCCATCTGCCAATTTGTACCCATTCTCCACCTGATTAGTATCACTGCAAAGCTTCCTTTGGTCTTCCCAGAATTAACTGCGAGTTCTATTTCAGAACAATCTTAAGGTGTTGACAACACTAGATCAAAATCATTGATAGATATATGGCAGATTTGAACTGTATACAACACTGGCACTTACTTCAAACTTTGAAAAATGGTCCTACATTCTGATTCTCATGTTTTAATGTAGTTTTATATCAGTTTTTGAGCCACCCCCCCGTTCAATACCCAGACTTTCTTCAGTAACTCCCTCACATGGTATTTGACGAGGCACATATTTACGGCCAATGTAGATATTTTCTAATCAACCTGTTCAGAGACGACATTGCACATTTCTAGAGCAGGTGGGACTTGAACCCTGGCTTCCTGACCCCGAGGTGGGGACATTACCACTGCACGACTGGAGCCCTGTTAAAATCTATGTTGATATTTTCAATAAGTTGTTCAGACATAATACACCTCTGAAGCAAGTGGGACTTGACCACGGCCCTCCTGGCCCAGAGTAGGGGTGCAACTACTTTATTACTCTCCTCTACAACCAGTCAGTTGATCATCTTTCCAAATATCCCCTTGTTTGACTCTATATCCATTTTGTTTGATTGTGTTTCTGGGCTGCTCATTGGAATAGTTTAAAAGCTCAAAATGCTTTATGTAAACATGATTTGCTGTTGTTTAACCATAGCATTCTTGAATCCAATATTTCCAAAGTTGCGTTAAGCCTTCTGTCTACTTCCCTCCACCAGCTTTTGTGTTTGGTGCCATATCCCCCACTGGGAATTATCCTTCAATCCATCTGATTACGCTGGTTCCTGCAAATGAGCTAGTCCTATGGCTGAAAACAACAAATGCTGGAGATCACAGCAGGTCAGGCAATATCCATAGAGACACAGCAAACTAATGTTTCGAGCCTAGACGCACTGATGAAGAGTCACCCGGGCTGGAAAGTTAGCTTGCTTTCTCTCCATGGATGCTGTCTGGCCCGCTGTGATCTCCAGCATTTGTTGTTTTCAGGATAGGTTCGAGCATCTGCAGTGATTTGCTCCTATGTAGTTCTGTGGCTACCTGAGCAGTGTTTTTCAAAGGGTGGTAAATATTAATGTTATTTGTGTAAATGGCTGTTAACATAGTCATCAGAGATAATGGGAACTGCAGATGCTGGAGAATCCAAGAAAACAAAGTGTGGATCTGGATGATCACAGCAGGCCAAGCAGCATCTCAGGAGCACAAAAGCTGACGTTTTGGGCCTAGAGCCTTCATCAGAGAAGGGGATGGATAGAGGAGAAGATAGGTGGAGAGGAGAGTATAGGTGGGAAGTAGGGAGGGGATAGGTCAGTCCGGGGAGGATGGACTGGTCAAGGAGGCGGGATGAGGCTAGTAGGTGGAAAATGGAGGTGCAGCTTGAGGTGGGAGGACAGGATAGGTGAGAGGAAGAACAGGTTAGGGAGGTGGGGACAAGCTGGGCTGGTTGTGTGGTGCAGAGGGGGAGGGGATGAGCTGGTTTCGGTTTTGGGATGCAATGGGGAAAGGGGAGATTTTGAAGCTTGTGAAGTCCACATTGATATCATTGGGCTGCAGAGTTCCCAAGCGGAATATGAGTTACTGTTTCTGCAACCTTCGGGTGGCATCATTGTGGCACTGCAGGAGGCCCATGATGGACATGTCGTCTGAGGAATGGGAGGGGGAGTTAAAATGGTTCGCGACTGGGAGGTGCAGTTGTTTATTGCGAACCGAGCAGAGGTGTTCTGCAAAGCGGTCCCCAAGCCTCCACTTGGTTTCCTCAATGTAGAGGAAGCCACACCGGGTACAAAGGATGCAGTATACCACATTGACAAATGTGCAGGTGAACATCTGCTTAATATGGAAAGTCATCTTGGGGCCTGGGATGGGGGTGAGGGAGGAGGCGTGGGGTCAAGTGTAGCACTTCCTGTGGTTGCAGGGAAGGTGCCGGGTGTGGTGGGGTCAGAGGGGAGTGTGGAGCAGACAAGGGAGTCATGGAGAGATTGGTCTCTCCAGAAGGTAGACAACGGTGGGGATGGAAAAATGTTTGGGTGGTGGGGCCGGATTGTAGATGGCGGAAGTGTCGGAGGATGATGCGTTGTATTCGGAGGTTGGTGGAGTGGTATGTGAGGACGAGGGGTATTCTCTTAGGGCGGTTATTGCGGGGGCGGGGTGTGAGGGATGTGTTGCGAGAAATGCGGGAGGCACGGTCAAGGGCGTTCTTGACCGCTGCGGCGGGGGGATGTTGCGGTCCTTGAAGAATATGGACATCTGGGATGTGCGGGAGTGGAATGCCTCATCCTAGGAGCAGATGCGGCGAAGGCGAAGGAGTCGGGAATAAGGGATGGAATTTTAGCAGGAGGGTGGTTGGGTGGAGGTGTATTCCAGGTAGCTGTGGGAGTCGGTGGGCTTGAAATGGACATCAGTTTCTAGCTGG